>NC_140483.1:46412500-46815000 GCF_964271855.1 Acomys minous
TTTCTTTTATAAAAAATATTTTTATTATGTTTCTTTTTTAAAACACACATTTATATTATTACACACTAGAAAAATAAAGTACATTCAGCAGAAAGTACCAGAAAACAATCAGGAATTATATAAAATTATATTCATAGTGATTTGGCTATTTGTATTTGGCAAACTTGAAGTAAACATCTTTCCTATCTTGTTGGGTCTAAATATCTGAATGGAGATTAATATCTATCCTATCTCATCTTTATTAACTTAAAATATCTATCTTGATCTAAAAACATCTTAATCCCTAAAATACTAAGCTTAATTGAAAGACTAAGCTATCTGGTTTTCAAACCCATTCTCCAGTCTCTTTATAAAGGCACTTAGTTGTATGAACTTTGCTCTTAGCACTACTTTGCTTTGTGCTCCATACATTTGAGTATGTTGTGCCTTCTTTGTCATTGGATTCTAGGAATGTTTTTTTTTATTTTGTCCCTTACCCAGTGGTCATTGAATAAGATGTTGTATAGTTTCCATGTGCTTGTAGGCTTACTGTTGTTTCTGTTGTTGTTGAGTTCTAGCTTTAATCCATTGCGATCTGATAAGATGCGAGGGATTTTTTTTTCCATCTTCTTGTGTGTATTGAGGTTTGCTTTATGACCAAGTATATGACCAGTTTTGGAGAAGGTTCTGTGAGGTGCCGAGGAGGTATATTCTTTTGTGTTTGGGGTAAATGTCTGTAGCTATCTGTTATGTTCATTTGATTCATGATGTCTATTAGTTTCTTTGTTTTGCCATTTAGTTTCAGTCTCGACGGTCTGTCTATTGGGGAAAAGGGGTGCTAACGTCTCTCACCATTAATGCGTAGAGTTCATTATGTGAATTAAGCTTCAGTAGCGTTCTTTTTATGAATGTGGTTGTTCCAGTATTTGGGGCAAGAATTTCATTTTCCTTTCAGCATTCAGCTTCATGTAGCTTATGTTTAATGCCTCTATACTTAAAATGAACAAAAGAGAAATTTCTGGAAACTAGTTCCTTCTCTTTTCTCAACTAAAGTATCCTTTTCCATACTGATAGAAACAAAATATCTAACATGTCTATTTGAGATCTTCGCCGCTAAAAATTGGTATTTAGCAAGCCACTAAAAGCATGTCTTTAATTCTAAAATATATCTGTAACCCTAACATATACTATAAGTTACTTCCTAGATAATATTTCTCTGAAAAAATAAGCATATGAAAAACTAATTGAATGTATAAGACTAGATAGAGTGAAAGTCCCTTATATGTTATAGCAAGCAAATTTTGATTTTTGGAGGGGTATGTAGCCAGCAACAAGATAGTTGCATCATTACATAGCTGCAGTTTTAATGATTTGAGGATTAATGAACTAAAACAGCCATTGTGTGATGTTTTTATTAATACATTACCATTATTAAATGGCCTCATGTTTGCACTCTAAGCATCTTTGTTAAATTTTTTGTTTCCTTGATGTGATTAAGAATGGGGTTAGAAAAAATTATAATGTGGATTTTATTTGTCTTTTTCTAATAACTAAAAATATTATAGTTAAGAAAATTCAGCAAACCATCATTCTGTTAAATTATATTGACCTCTTTAGAAGCTATGTTTAATTTACAGTAACAAGTGCAGTTTTATGAAGTATAAAACCCATGGGTTGCAAGATGTCACCAAGGAGACAGAAGAAAATGATAGCTAAAGTGAAATTTCTTTAAAATGTGTTTTTAGAAGGGTGATAAAAAGATAAGTTAGTGATCAAATATATGTTGAAGGATATCAAAATAATAATATTGCAATATAATAAATAGATGATAGGTCAGTAGATGTATAAATAGATAGATGATAGATAAGTAGATAAATAGATGAAAGATAAATGATTGACAGACAGAAAACCAGATAGAAAGAAAGATAGATAGCTAGATAGATAGATAGATAGATAGACAAACAGACAGACAGAAAGACAAACAAACTCCCTAATTCAAAACAAGTCCTGGTCATCACTATATTATTACATAACAACTAAATGTAAATAGACATCTTAATAAGAACAAGAAAAATATTGAAAAATAAGCATAAGTTTTTAAAGAAACAAAATAAAAACTGCCTTATCAAATGTTTGAAAGCTCAGTTTGATGAGGACAATACTGTAGCCAAAAGTCCCTTACGCCCATATCACTTGGCTTTGTCTACAGATTGAGCTCAAATACATAAACACATTTCATGCATACTCACATTCAAAAGAAACAGTTGCGATAGAAATGGCATGCAAATAAAAGACAGATAATACATGAAGTGGCTTCTGAAAGATGGAAATGCATGTCAATCTCGTTTTGAGGCCATGAGCTGAGATAGTAAAACATGCTCAAGGAAAGAATTTGATATTTTATATCACATTTCCTGCAGAGCTGTAGCATGTGCCATTTGGCTATTATTTCATATTTATGTCTTCTTCATCCTTATCTCAATGCTTCTTCTCCCTGTTACAACCTAAAGTACAGGAAATAAGATATACACATCATAGCAAGAAAATATTGTCAATAGGAAACTGATATAGAAAAATAAGGACCAGAATGAATAGTGAACAAGAGAAAAACAAAAGAAGATCGAAACGTGCAGATGTTGGATCAGTGGAAGAAAGTCTGAAAATGGGAAATTTCAATGTGGAAGCAAAGTATGGAACCACAAAGAAATTTTGCATCAGAGATAATGGATATATAATCAATCACATTACAGAAACCTGCCATTATAAAAGTCCACAAAATGAAGGGGTCAAAACACAAAATTCAATTGCATGTGCCCACCACATTGCTTAAGTTAACATGACTTGGGATGAATGGCAGCAGTGTAAGGATAAAAAAGTAAACTTGAAGCACTCCCTCCAAACTATCATAGTGTGGTGGCAAACAGAAGGAGAGTTCTTGGAAAAGCCAGCCAAGGCCTGGAATAATAAAATAAGATAAAACACATCTTCAGGCAACATAATCCCGAAACTCTGTATTATTTTGTGTAATCTCTAAAGACTTAACAGCAGATGACGAGACACTTAATGACATCTTATTGGATTTTGTTCAACCACAGAGGATATAAAACCAACGCAATTAAACTGACATTACTGATGTTTTTCTTAGACATAGCCTTGACTTTTCTAATTCTCACCTCTGAAGACCAAGTAACTACATTACTCAATTACTAAAAAAGTCAATCATTTCTTTCCGTTTTGTCAGTGATCAACTAACATATGACCAAATAGATACAGAAGGGTTGAAGGAAAGAAAGCCCTGAGAAATATCCCTTGATATTTAAAAATGATAAAACTGAGAAAAAAAGAAGTGATGGTTTTCTTTCTGCTCAGTTTTGTCTTCTTTCCACAGGATCTAAAATGATAGTCTTGTTCTGAACGAGAACTTGTAGAAGCTCGTACAGAAGTGATAAATGGAGTCCTGTCTGTACTGGCATGACTGAGTCATGAAGCAGACAAAGATTCTTATCTCAGACACTATTTCATGTGAAAGAGTAAAGCTTCATTCTTTTGCCATTTGAGATTTTTTATCTTTTAGAAAGAAAAGCATTCTAAAAAGAAACAGACATTTTTCAGTAGTTCCTTTATTATTCCTTCAAAACATTGTAAGTAAAAATACTATCATATATAATACATATTATATGTATAACACCATGACATATATTATATCATCATATATTATATATAATCACTATATATATCACATCATTATACACACATATATTCATATCTATATATTCATCTCTGCCTGTGATTTAAGTACTCCACAGTTTTGAGAACTTTGCTGTGAATTATAAATGATTTCTCCCAAATGCTGTGCAAGATAAGGTCAATATCCTCATAATTTTAACAATAAAGAAGCTAAGATAAAGAAAGATAAAATGGTTTATATAAAATGGTCGCAAATCTGTGCAGCAATTTCCAGCTGAAGGCAAGAACTGTTTCTTTTTTCTTTCTGCCAGGCTTATTGTAGCACAGTTAATGGATAAAATGGATATATATTCCTTACAGTCGAATGTGATTATATTATAAGGATATACATCTGGAAAGGTTACTCTAACCAAATTATAAAATTATCACCTTAGTTACTTATATGTGATTAGAATACTTATCTTCTCTTCAATTACTTCAAGTGTAATGCAGTGCTTATCATATCCATCATGTTATACATTAACACTACCCACTTGTTCATAATTTAACTTTATATTCCTTAACCAAACACCTAATGACTCCACCGCCAGTTCACTACCAGCTTCCGGCTACCACGATCCTACTTTCTGCTTCCATGAGTTATAGTTTCTTAGAATCTGTATATAATTGAGCTCTGGTTTTGATTTGGTGCCCAATGTCCATTTTATTTTATTTTATTTATTTTATAACATGTAGTCTTTTCCCTTTTATTGACAATGGATTCTTTTCTTATACAATATATCCTGATTAGAATTTCCCTCCCTATATACCTATACACCTCCCCTCCACTCCCACAAAAATCCACTTCCTTAGAAAAAAAAATAAACAGGCTCCTAAGAGATAAGAACAAAATAAAATACAATAAGGTAGCCGGGCAGTGGTGGCACACGCCTTTAATCTCAGCACTCGGGAGGCAGAAGCAGGTGGATCGCTGTGAGTTTGAGGCCAGCCTGGTCTACAAAAGGAGTCCAGGACAGCCAAAGCTACACAGAGAAACCCTGTCTCGAAAAACTAAAAAAAGAAAAACAATAAGGTAAAACAAAAGCCATCAGGTTGAAGTTGGACACTGCAAACCAACAGAAAGAAAACAGCCCAAGAGAAGGTGAAGACCCATTGTTTACACACTCAGGAGTCTCATAAACTTACTAAACTGAAAGATATATATATATATATATATATATATATATATATATATATATATATTACCTGGTGCACAGTTGTGTATCTCTCATATGAGCTTTGCTCTATTGCTTTAGAAGGCCTTATTTTCATGGTGTCATCTATCACCTCTGGCCCTTAAACCCTGTCTGCCTCCCCTTCTGTGGGGACTCCTGAGCTCTAAGGGGAGGGATTAGATGTAGAGATACCATTTAGAGCTGTGATCTTCAAAGTTTCTCTATGTGTAATGTCTGGCTGTGGGTCTCTATATTTGTTCCCCTCTGTTACGACAGGAAACTTTGTTGAAGGTGGCTGAATAGCACACTGATCTGTGAGTATTAAAGAATAATATTAATCAAAAAAAAATTAAAGTTTCACTGTAGGTTTTTGTGCTATCTATTTTCTGGTTCTTGGTCACTCAAGCAGTGTAGGGTATGGTTCTATTTTGTGGAGTGGGCAAAAAGTCAAATCAAATGTTGGTTACGCCAACACATTTTGTGCCACCATTGCCAGAGGTGAAGTTCAAGTAGTTGTGTGGGTGTTATCTTCAGCAATAGGGCCTTGTTATTATTATCTTGGCAACAGCCTAGGTTCTTTGGGGATTTCCATGGTAACCATTAGGCCAAAGACTCAACTAGATATAACACAGCTGAAGTACAAGAAGCTTTGTTTGGTGACAAGGGATGCCTAGTTGGACTCTGTCTCTTCCAATATTTGGAGACTTTATTAGGATTGTCGTAATATGTTTTAAGAGGTTTCAACTGCACTAGATTTCATACTACCCCACAATAACCTTCAATCAAACATAAGAACAGGATAACAAATAAAAAAATGAAAAGCACAGGAAAGGAAGTAATTTTAAAAATGAAAAGGTAACCTATAAAACAGTGGAAAATATTTATGAACCCCATGACTGGTAAGAAATTAACATCCAAAATGTGGGAGGATCTCACTGCACTCATCAGCAAGAACTGAAAATACATCTGCCCTGCTTCTGTTCTAGGCTCTGGTTGAACTCAGCACTGAATAGCATCGGTGGAGTGTCTCCTCACTGCTCTAGGAGTTTGTACTAAAGTCAGTTAGGGATAAAGTAACTTTGATAATTTAAGTTTTTCTCTAGAAAAAAAAATCTCTCAGGAGTCAGCTGATAGCATAATCTTTGCAAGCTCAATGCTCCTGTTTAACATTTATATAAGATTTTAATTACAGAAAAAATTTCTTACTTCTGTTGACATTTTGACATGGGTTTAAGCAGTTATGGGATGGATTATCTCAGCTATGAGAATATAACAAAGAGTTCTGCTAATTACACACGAAAATTAATACACTTTTAGCATTGTGCTGTCATAATGCTTTTACTGCTTTTGTTTAAAACAATTCAAAATATAAGTTAGTTTTGAATAAAAAGCAGACCTTAAACAACTCTGTGCATAGATGATCCCCTTGTGGGATTGGTTTTAGTTGTTCTTATACATTTTGTCATTGTTTTCATTGTGACATGTTTTTCAACTCTCAGCATTTGATTAGAATATTGGCATAAGTCTTAATTTTGAAAACTATATTTGAACAATTGTTAGAAAGTATTGCTTTTTGTCTCAAACATTTTAGAGAAAAAAACCCAAATTGTCAACATTTTACTAAAAAATACATTTCAGGAAAAATACTACAATAAAGTATTTATTAACTGTTTTTGCCAAGCATCAGACATGAATGATTCTGAAACCATTTTTTAAATCTGGCAATCTAATGCTTCAGAAATATAATTTCATCAACAGTATTTGAAAATAAAGTATAGTTGCTGAACTCTGGAAACTAGATTGTGATTATGCTCTTAGACTGGAGATGTGTCTTAGAGATTATGAGATTGGTACTCATTCAGAGGGTATGAATTAGGTTTGCAGAACCCACATAGAGGCTCAATCATTTGCAGAGGATTTGGTGCCCTTTTCTAACCACCACAGGTGCCAGGCATGCACAAGACACACACATAAACACACATTCACATTAAATAAATAAATGAATGGTTTAAAGAACATCAAGACAAGTTATTGCTTATTGAATCCACATGTATATTTCTAAAAGCAAATCAAACCTACATAACTCAACAAAATTTTACTTTTCTTCTGAAACAACTCAACAGCAGAAAGACTACAAAAATTATAAACAATCATATGAGAAGTTGTTTTCATCATCTGGTGAAAAAAAATTCTAGAAAAAGATTATTTTGGGTTTTGCTTAATTTTGTGCCTAAATCTGGGAGTTTGCAAGAATTTGAAATGCCATGCAGTTTCACTTGTGATATGGCTTTGCTTCATTTTTTGATAACATGTTGATTTTAGGGAGCAATATATAAACTGTAAAATATAGCTATAATTTCTTTAGAGACTTGTGACTTTAGCAAAAATCATGTTTCTTCACAATACAAATTTGAGATTATTCAATCCATGGTTCTATTTTCATTGTTTTGATTATAGTCCTCTGCTTCGTAGGAAAATATATAGGTGTCCAATAACTCCTTATATAACTAATATTAGGTATGAATCATTAGATTACGATTAAATAAAATGTGCACAAGAATAATTAGTTTTTAGAAGCAATGTGACATTATATAGAGAATATGTTTTGAACCTAGAGTTGGCTGGAATACTGCATGTGTTAGATGCTATCTAAACGATGTTAGGCAAGCTAAATTTACCTCAATACACTCACTTCTCTCAATGTAGGAATCCATAGTGCATTCTGGGAAAATACCAATGGCAGTGTCTGGGTAGTATCAGCACATATGTAGACAAATAGCTTTCAATCATATAAACTGGATTTTTTGCCTATTTCAAATTTTTTCTTCCTATATACACAGATTATGCATTTCAATCTATGTGAAAACTAAGGAAACTATAAAGAAGAAATGGTTTACTTTCATTTCATTTGCTGTTTTCTTCTCTGGGTAGCATCACTATTTTTTTTCAATAATAATTAATTCCTAGATGGTAACTTATTTTCTGTATAGCTGTTCTAACATGGATGAGATTTACAAGTCTTTATGCTACAAAATCTGTGCAACTCCTATTTTGCCTTTTTTTCTCTTTATGCAAATTTGCAAATTCCATAATCACATTCACTACTTGTTAACACAGTATTGACAATTTTAGCTAAAATAATCAGACCAAAAAAAAGATATATATGCATCCCATTTTGAAGACAGAAAGTCAAACTACCACTTTTTATATATGAAATTGTTTTATAGAAGGAAAACAATGACCTATAAAAGTATTAGAACTAGTAAACAAATTTAGCAAGATTGTGCAAAACAAAGTCATCATATGAAATCAGTAGTAGTGGCATATCCCAAAGATAAACGGCTTGAAATAATACAGATGAATATAATCCCAGTTACAAAAACTATAAAATAAAATGAGAATAAATTTAACCAATGCTGTAAAAATCTCTACAAGAAAAACTCTTATATTGATGAGAAAAATTATAGATTTTTTTCCACATTTTAAAAGTGCAAAGCTGCTCATGGAGGAGTAAAACTGTTGAAATGTCAGTATTTCCGAAGGTCAGCTGCAGAATCAAGGCAGTTCCCATTAAATGCCAGTGACATTCATCACGGCACCGGGAAAAGTGGCATGAAATTATTATGGAACTATGTTGCAAATACAAGGAAGGTAGCATCGAAAAAGAGGAGGTATTGTAACATCTAATGCCAAAGTAAACTACAACGATTTAGTTACATACCATCATTGTATTAGCATTAAAAGTAACATACATCAATCAGTGAAACAGACCTATAAAATAAATACATGGATAGAAAACTGAATTTAAAGAAATTCTGTAAGAACAGTCTTCAATAAATAATATTAGGAATATAGTTTATCCACATAAGAAAAACATAATATTATTGATTCGGATTGTTCCAGCTATTCGTGGGTTTTTTTGTTTTTCCATATTAAGTTGAGAATTGTTGTTTCAAGGTCTCTAAAGAATTGTGTTGGAATTTTGACAGGTATTGCATTGAAACTGTAGATTGCTTTTGGTAAAATGTCCATTTTTACTATATTAATCCTACTGATCCATGAGCATGTGAGATTTTTTTCCATATACTGATATCTTCTTCAATTTCTTTCTTCACAGATATGAAGTTTTTTTTCATGCAAGTCTTTCACTTGCTTGGTTAGAGTTACACCAAGATTATTTGTTTATTTATTTATTTATTGTGGTTATTGTGAAGAGTGTTGTTTCTCCCATTTTTTTTCTCGGCCTGTTTGTCTTTTGTATAAAGGAAGGATATTAGTTTGGTTTTTATTGTTTTGTTTTGGTTTGGTTTTGATTTTTGGTTTTTTGGGTTTTTTTGGGTTTTTTTTTGGTTGATTTTAGAACCCAGCCACTTCGCTGAAGGTGTTATCAGCTGTAGGAGTTCCTTGGTGAATTTTTGGGGTCACTATAATTTCATCTGTGAATAGTGATACTTAACTTCTTCCTTACTGATTTATGGTCTCCTTTAGTTATCTTATAGCTGTAGCTAGGACTTTAAGTACTATACTGAAGAGAATGGAGAGAGTGGACAGCTTTGATGTATCCATGATTTGCCTGGAATTGATTTAAGTTTCTGTCTGTTTAGTTTCACCATCCCTGATCTCAATCTGTACTATAGAGCAACAGTAATAAAAACAGCATGATAATGGCATAGAAACAGAATGGTGAATCAATGGAATTGAATCAAAGCCCCAGAAATATATCCTCACACCCATGGATACTTGACTTTTGACAAATAAGCCAAAACCATACAATGGAAAAAGATAACATCTTCAACAAATCATGCTGGTCTAACTGGATGTCTCTCTAGTGAAAAATGCAAACAGACCATATTTATCATCCTGAACAAAACAAAAGTCCACATCTACTAAATATCTCAACATAAAACCAGACATGCTAAATCTGTTAAAGAAAAGGTGGGGAAGAGCCTTGAGCTCATTGACACAGGAGACAACTTCCTCAACGGAATGCCAACAACTTAGGCTCTAAAATCAACAATTAATAAATTGTACCTCTTGAAACTGAAATCCTTCAGTAAGGCAAAGGACACTGTCAACAGAACAAATTGACACCTACAGACTGGGAAAAGATCTTCACAAACCCTACGTCAGGCAAAAGGCTAATACCCAAAATATATAAAGAACTCAAGTAATCAAACACCACCAAACCAAATAATCTAATTTTAAAAATGATGTTCAAGCTAAATAGAGAATTCTCAACAGAGGAATAGCAAATGGTCAAGAAACACTTAAAGACCTACTCAACATCCTTAGTCACTAGGGAAACGCAAATCAAAATGACTCTGAGATTGCATCTTATACCAATCAGTATGGCTAAGATAAAAAACCCAAGTGACAGCATATGTTGTCCAGGATGTAGAGAAAAGGGAACACTTCTCCATTGATAGTTAGAGTGACAACTTGTACAACCACTTTGAAAATCAATCTGGATCTTTCTCAGAAAATTGGCAATAGCTATACCTCAAGACCCAACTATAACATCCCTGGGCTTATAACCAAAAGATGCTCCACCACAGAAGAAGGACATTTACCCAACTATGTTCATACACCTTTATTTTTTTCTCCTTTATTAATTTATTCTTGTTACATCTCAATGGTTATCCCATCCCTTGTATCCTCCCATTCTTCCCTCCCTCCCATTTTCCCCTTATTCCCCTCCCCTATGACTGTTCCTGAGGGGGATTACCTCCCCCTGTATATGTTCATAGGGTATCAAGTCTCTTCTTGGTAACCTGCTGTCCTTCCTCTGTGTGCCACCAGGTCTCCCCCTCCAGGGGACATGGTCAAAGGTGAGGCACCAGAGTATGTGAGAAAGTCATATCCCACTCTCCACTCTACTGTGGAGAGTGTTCTGTCCATTGGCTAGATCTGGGTAGGGGTTTAAGGTTTACCGCCTGTATTGTCCTTGGCTGGTGCCTTAGTTTGAGCGGGACCCCTGAGCCCAAATCTGCCTATCATAATGTTCTACTTGTAGGCTTCTAGGACCCTCTGGATCCTTCTACTTTGCCATTCTCCCATGCTTCTCTCATCTAGAGTCCCAATAGAATGTCCTCCCCTCTGTCTCAGTTTCCTGGTAAGTGAAGGCTTTCATGGGACATGCCCCTTGGGCTAATATGCAAATATAAGTGAGTATATACCATTTGAGTCTTTCTGCTTCTGGGTTAACTCACTCATTATGATCATTTCTAGCTCAATCCATTTATCCACAAATTTCGGGAATTCCTTGTTTTTAATAGCTGAATAGTATTCCATAGTGTATATGTACCACAGTTTCTTTGTCCATTCTTCTATTGAGGGACACTTAGGCTGTTTCCATGTTCTGGCTATTATGAATAGGGCTGCTATGAACATGGTTGAGCAAATTTTCTTGTTGTGTGCTGGAGCATCTTCTGGGTATATTCCAAGGAGTGGACTAGCTGGGTCTTGAGGAAGCCTTATTCCCATTTTTCTGAGATAGCACCAGATAGATTTCCAAAGTGGTTGTACTAGTTTGCATTCCCACCAGCAATGAAGGAGTGTTCCTCTCTCCCCACATCCTCGCCAGCATGTGGTGTCACTTGAATTTTTTATCTTAGCCATTCTGATGGGTGTAAGATGGAATCTCAGAGTTGTTTTGATTTGCGTTTCCCTGATGATTAAGGAGGTTGAGCATTTCTTTAAGTGTTTCTCAGCCATTTGATATTCCTCTGTTGAGAATTCTCTGTTTAGTTCCATGCCCCATTTCTCAATTGGGTTATTTGGTTTGGTGGTGTTTAATTTCTTGAGTTCTTTATATATTTTGGATATTAGACCTTTGTCAGATGTAGGGTTGGTGAAGATCTTTTCCCAGTTTGTAGGCTGTCGCATTGTTCTCTTGACAGTGTCTCCTGCCTTACAGAAGCTTCTCAGCCTCATGAGGTCGCATTTATTAATTGTTGACATTAATGTCTGGGCTGTTGGTGTTCTGTTCAGGAAGTTGTCTCCTGTGCCAATATGTTCCAGGCTCTTCCCCACTTTTTCTTCTAAGTGACTTAGTGTCTCTGGATTTATGTTGAGGTCTTTAATCCACTTGGATTTGAGTTTTGTACAAGGTGACAAATATGGGTCCAGTTGCATTTTTTTACACATAGACTTCCAGTTAGACCAGCACCATTTGTTGAAGATGCTATCCCTTTTCCATCGAATGGATTTGGCTTCTTTGTCGAAAATCAAGTGACCATATATGTGTGGATTCATATCTGGGTGTCGATAGACTCACAACCAAACTTTGGACTGGAGGACAGGAAGCCTTATGGAAGATCTGGGAAATAGGACTTAGAGGGGTCCACAAGGAGACTGGTGGAACAAACAAATGCAGGTGGAGGAGAGGGGGACTGCAGAGACTAGTGCACCAACCAAGACCATGCATGGTGAGGACCTAGACCCTCTGCTCAGCTATAGTATATAGGAAGCACAGTCTCCTTGTGGATCGCATAATATAGGGAGCAGGGACTACTTCTGACCTGGACTCTGGTGCCCACACATTGATCACTTCTTCACTTGTGGATTGGCCTTGCCAGAACACAAAGGAAGAATATACAGACAGTCCAGATGAGGCTTCATAAAGCTGAGGTCAGCTGTTAGGGCAGGAAGGCTCCCCCTTCCCGAGGACTAGGGGGCAGACGGAGGATGAGAGAGGGAGGGTTGAGCTTGGTGGAGACAAGGGAGGGGACTATAATAGGAATATAAAGTGAACAAATTAAAAATAAATAAATAAATAAACTAAGTATGTATTTCTCACCAGTAAACCAATATAAATGCAACTAAGTTAAAGAAGTCTTAATCCAGCAATATGCGTGCTCTGGCAAGGGATCACTTCCAAAGACATACATCTGTGTATTCATGCTGAAATATAGACATACAACTTTAACACCTCTGGCTGGAATATACACCTTTAATCCCTCTTTCTGGAATATAGACACAACACAACTTAAATCACTCTGGCTGGAATTTAGTACACACTTTAATCTCAAACAATCATGTCTAATTGAGTGGCATAAAAAGTGACAAATCAGAGAAAATTTTGACAGAATGAGTGAAAGAGATAGGAAATCTTCAACATTCATGAGAAAAGACAGGAAAAAGACTCTAAGAATAGTACACAGACAGAAAGATCATGAGTGTTTGTGGAGACAATACAGTAGTTTGGGAATACAATATATAGTTAGGTGCAGTTTGGTACAGTTTAGTTGAGTAGAGTTCAGTTCATGCAATTCAGTACACAGAATTCAGAGGAAGTTTTTCCAAGCAGAACAATTCAGTGAGATGCAGAGAGAAGCCAGCTTGAATCAGCCAGCGTGGAGAGGAGTGTTGGGCCAGAAAAGCTGAAGTAAAACAGCCATCTAGAGGTTAAAAAAAAAAAAAGAAAGAAAAGAAAAAGAACTAAAAAGGGTGAGCTCATTTACCAGTAAGTCTCAGAGGCTGAAAACGATCTAGGCCTGGGTTACCAGATGAAGGCTGAAAGTGAAGCCTTCTGTGGAGGCTACAAACTTGCAGGCTTAGGTCTAGGGATAGTTAGAAACACTAATGTCTCAGCCCAAGCCTTGTATTCATAAAGCTTGGGTACAGCTCTCATTTCACTCTCTCTTCTAAAGAAATAAAAACATTTTCATGAGTGTGTGTGTCCATGTACTTGTGGATGCTTAGAGAGGCCACAAGTATTTCAGTTCTGCTGTGGTTGGAGTTCCTGACCAGTATGAATCACCTTATGTGACTGCTGGGAACCAAACTGTGCTCCTCTACAACAACAGAAAACATTCTTAACTGTTAAGCAATCTTTCAAATACTCAGTTAAAAGAATTAAATATTAGCAATGAAACTATAAGAAGAAAATAGGAAATTCTTTAAGATATTGAAGTATGTAAAAGGTTTTTGAAGAATTCAAAAGGACAGGAAACAAAATAGAAGTAAAAATTGGATACATCAAATATAGAATATTCTCCACAGCAAAGTAATCAGCCAACAACATGAAAAGACAACTTACCCGATGAAAAAATATTTGAAAATGTATCGATGAAAAGTTGCTATCTCAAAATATGAAGCACTCATGAAACTCTACAAAAAAACAACCTGAGTAAAAAGTGACACAAACCTAAATACTCCAAAATGAGATACATAATTGAAATATCAGCAGCTGCAAAAACTCTCAAAGGATTGAGACTGTTTAAATAAAACTCACAACAATTCAGTAGGGCATCTCAGTGAGAATGTGGATGACTCAGTGAGACTAAGGATGAAGAGGCTTTGGGAGAATGTGGAGCAAAGGGAACCCTGCACCATGTTGCCAGGAATATAAATTAGTATAGAAATAACCAAGAGCTTTATGGAGTATCTCAACAAGAAAAAGAAGAAAATGGAAGTGCAATATGATCCAAAAGCAATGAGTCCCGTGTATCAAAGAATAAGTACAGATCCATGTGCATTGCACACTGTTCAGAATAGCCAAGAAATGGAAACAACATAAATGATATCAGCTAATAAGTGGACAGGTAAATATGATACATTAATTCATTAGAATATTATTTAACAGTAAAAAGAATTATCCTTCCATTTGCAGCTGAGTAGTTGGTCATAAACACTGTATGTTAATTGAATTATGCCTGACTCTAGATGAGAGATAACGCATCTGTGTGTTATGTGAAATCTAAAAGTGTTAATTACGTAGAAGCTGACATAGAGTAGTGATTTCCAAAGGCTTTATTCGTGCTTTTATTTAATAAAGATCAGCAATTTTCCCTTAAATAACTTCCAGTAGAAAGTAAAACTTAATAGACTTTACTGATGAATATAGCTATAAATCAATGAACAACATGTTCTTATACACCATTTCAAAAGAGTCCATAGGAGGTAAACCATATCTATCTTATGTTGTGGTCCTTGACCATTTAGAGTTGAGTTTTGTGCAAGGTGATATATAAATATCTATTTCAGTTCTTCTACAATACTGCTACACAGTATGACCAGTGCCCTTTGTTGAAGATGTTGCCTTTTCTCCAGTGTATATTTTTGGTTTCTTTGTCAAAAAATTAGGTCTAGAGTTATATCTATGTCTTCTGTTTGATTCCACTGATCAACACGTCTCTACTTATGCCCAAGCCATGTTATTCTTATTACAATAGCTCTGTAGTGCAAGTTGAAATCTGAGATAATGATACCTCCAGAAATGCATCTCTCTCTCTCTCTCTCTCTCTCTCTCTCTCTCTCTCTCTCTCTCTCTCTCTCTCTCTCTCTCTCTCTCTCTCTCTGTGTGTGTGTGTGTGTGTGTAGTGTGTGTCCATATAAACTTTGATGGTGATTGCATTGAATATGAAGATTGCTTTTCACAATGTTAATCCCACTGATCCATAGATAGCTGTATATTCCCAGCTTGAAGTGATTGCAATCATTTAAGTTGCAACTGCTCTTTTGCTTACCATATACCCGTGCCATGCAATCCACACCGTACATGACAAAGTTATTAGGCATCAATCATGTGTTTGTTCCAAGCAGCAACATTGCACTGTCATCTGATACTTTGCATGTTATCACTCTAGAACCTGAGGCCACTTGCTTGGGCCTTAGGTTTCATTTGTTTGCCTTAGCATAAAAAATACTTCCTCTTGCTAATATTCCAGAGGTTCGTCTGCCTTGCTATTGCCTTGGAAACTCTATGGTCAGTAAGTCACTAACAAATTAAGATTTATGCAGTCTCATATATATCTTTTTCCTTCCTCAATCTCTCTAACCTGTGCCTTTTGGTAGCCAGTTTCCAGTTGAAATAAAACAGATTTTTCTGACATAATGTTATTCTGACAAACTAATTTATTTGAGTACTCAAAGGAAGAATTCTTGGCATAGTGATTTTAGTAGATATCTCTTTAATTAATTATTAAAAACAAAAAGCACTAAACTCTAAAAAAAATTAACAAGCTAAAATTTCATCACAAAAGAGTTTTAGATAACATTTCACTGTTTGCCAGTGAAGGGTGTGCAGAAACAGTGTATAGAAATAAAGGATGCCTTCACAGATTCATTTTTCAGGATCAGTCAACTAGAGAATGCATATGGAACCCTCCAGATGGAACGAACAGCATGAACAAAGACACCAGGACATGAATTGTCTGATAACCATCCATAATTTTAGAGAGGAAACTTTCAATTTTAAATTCTTTGTCTGACAGAAGTAGCAGAAACATAATTGAGCTAACTTAGAGATCTTTATTGCATTTTGACAAAATTAAAGACTTAATACATGCCTAAGCTATTGATAGGGATTTGAGCTGTCTCGTCGCTGGTAACATCCACTGAAATATCTACTTCCTCATTTTATGCTTTGGAAATCAGGACTAGTAGAAAGCAATACATTCTATCGTCATGACATAAATTTCCATTTATATCCATTTATACATTTAACATGGAAGATATAAAGAAGCCAAACTGACTAAACATTGGTGAATAATCTAAACTACAAAACAGTAGAGCTGTAGAGAGAAGACAGTCTCCTACTTGTGCAAGAACTATAATCAGCTTTCAATATATCAACTTCAAATCTGTAAAAAAAAAAAAAAACTCAGCAGTTTGTACATCTCTGCATATGTCTCTGTTGCTTGCTAATCAAGGTCAAGAATCAGGTCACAGACAATGTCCCGACCAGGCAGCATCTGTTACAAGATAAGGTACAAGTTTACTCTTTCCAGCTCAGCCAGAATTGGAAAGAAAAATAAATAAGTATTAAAAGAAAGATCATCCCAGTAAAATCATTGCCTGAAAAAAAATCATTTTCATTCTTTTTATATGTCCACATCTTATTTATACCTGGGCAAAGAAAACTGGCTGTAAAAATAAAACTAAAGAGTATTCTCTCTCTCTCTCTCTCTCTCTCTCTCTCTCTCTCTCTCTCTCTCTCTCTCTCTCTCTCTCTCTCTCTCTCATTACTGATTGTCCTGTTGTTACAGAAAGCAAATCCCCTTTTTTTAATTTATGAATTTAGAAGAAAAGAAAATTCAAAATTTGGATGAAAATGAACAAGAAAG
This sequence comes from Acomys minous, assembly GCF_964271855.1. NCBI lineage: Eukaryota > Metazoa > Chordata > Mammalia > Rodentia > Muridae > Acomys > Acomys minous. The sequence goes on from NC_140483.1 coordinate 46,429,449, forward strand.
AATATGATCAGTTCTTCCATTGAGGTCTTCCCCAAATATTTCATTGGCATGAGTATTGTTCAGTTATATTAAAAAGTGGGCACAAAATTGACCCAGAACATAGATTTCTTACAGAAAATCATATAACATGAAACTGTTGGGGAAGATAGATCAATCTATAAATGTAACATCATCACTCCATCTGCAACAAGATTATTTGGGAAATAAAGCAGAGAAGCCAGGGTCTTCAAAGCAAGACAATCTTACAAGAAGTTATGAATATTGGAGCCAATCAGAACACAGTAGTTTTCACACCTTTTTGGCACAATTACATGCTTAGGAGGCTACCAAAGACATTATCCTTTCCCATGGAGCCACATTGCCACCTGGCTCAAAACTTGAAGAAGGTACAAATAAAGTGATTGGAAGTCAAGTAACTAAATGCCCTATATCAGGATGCCTGGGCAGCTCCCTATAAAATTCATAAATTTCTCCCTTGTCTGTTGGCCAATATTAATTCTCAGCATTTAACATCTGCTTCTCAGTATTGCAAAGTATGCCTACAACCAATACCTAAAAAAGAAAGGATTATAGAGCAATGTAGTTTTAATTTAGGCTGGTTGATATGACACAAGCTTATTGTACACAGCTAATACCAGACTCATTCATTAATTGTGAATGAGGTCTACTTTGATTTAAGTTCATGAACTAGCCAATGAGTGGTTATGGAAACAAATGCCATAAAGTTCATATATAAGATACCACTAACTTATGAAAAATATGTTATTTTCCAAATGTGTCAAAATTAACATTTTAGGCGTCATTATTATTACTTTGTAATTTGATTTTATTTTGTTCTATGTTACATATTGTAATAATATTGTAATAATATTAGTTCTTAAAACTGTCAAAAATTTTTTGCTAGTTATGCTATGTCATGCATAATCATGACATAATAATTGTGGTTATTGATTCAAATTTCCACAATAAAACAATTGTTTTAAGATATAAGTGGTAAGCCTTAGTAGACTTAATACACTGTGTCAGTAGCCTTCTGGGTAGAGCTAATGCTACTGCCATTTGGAAGTACTCCTTGAAAAATGACATCATAGTAGGGCTTGTTCTCTGGGCATGCTGTATTTTATGTAAGTAATGTAACTAGTGATTCACTTTGAATAATCTGTCAGGAACCTTAAACAGATAGTTCACAGGGAAATAAAGGAAGAGAAATCTATTAATTTACTTTTCATTTCTGAACAAAACCTACAGGTAGTATGCCAACACCTATAACATTATATCCACAATTGAAATTTGAGCATATAAATCATTTCTATATTACTCTGCCTTCTGCATTGTTCATACTCACAGAAACTGGACACAGTTCTAGGTAAATATCAATAAAAACCTTGAATTAAGGTCCCTTCATTTAAATTTAACACTTAACAAAATATTTTTTAGTATAAGTAGTGCACATGGCATACTATTACAAGAAACACAACATATGCACACATACACACTTACATAGTTTTATCTAAAATTGAATTTAATTTGGTATCATGTATTTTCATTTGACCTATGTGACAACTCTAACCTGAGTTTATGGCAGAAAATTACTATAAACATGAATTTCTGAGATATGATAATTATCTTGGCAAGAAAATGTTAGAATAATCCATCAGCAGACTATGAGAATTTTTGTGGATACCATGTGCAAATTTTAATGATGAAGAGAAAAGTGTGCTACTTGCATTTCATCCCTGGAACCACATTAGTCTTCTAGCCAGTTTAGTCCCCAGACCTGCCTCAGTCAATATAAATGAAAGAAATTGGCTGTGTGTCTCCCTGATTCCCCAAGTAGGTGTTTATCACCTTTGTCATCTTTACCTTGTCTCCCAGGGTTTCCTTGTAACAGTCTCAGCTGCTAATGCCAGAAAAGCACGAAAGAGATTCTGTTGTCATAAAAGTGCTGCAAACATGTTTTATTATACACTGTGGTGATATAGCTAGCTTAAAAAGCAATCTTTCAAACCATCAAGAGAGGAAGGAAGAGCTGCTGAAACTCAGAAAAGATAAAAATAGAAAGTTAAAACTGCAACAGAACTCAACTTCATGCTTTCAACAGCTTCTTTTCTCTCAGAGTTTTAATAGCTTTAACTTAAAAAAATATTGGGGAGAGGAGAAAGAACTTAAAACAACCAATTCCATATCTATGGGGAAGTTTTCTGAGATGCATAAAGGCTAAAGAAGTGAAAAATGGTTGAATAGTTAAAGCATTCAAGCACTATAACATCTCATGGCCTTAAATTTAATCATAAGATATATAATAATTATCTGTATTTTTGTTAAAGTTTAAAGTAGTCTCGCTCTTTCTTCTTCTCTTCTTCTTCTCTTCTTCTTCTTCTTCTTCTTCTTCTTCTTCTTCTTCTTCTTCTTCTTCTTCTTCTTCTTCTTCTTCTTCTTTATAGCCCACTGTGAGTAATGCCATGCCGGGGCAGGCTGCCCTGGCTTGTATAAGCAATGACACTGAAGCTGAGCCTGTGAGCAAGCCTATTAGCAGCACTCTTCTGTAGTCTCTGATGCAGTACCTACATTTTGGCTCCTGTGTTGAGCCCTTGCTGTGGTGTCTCTTGAAAATGGATTCTAATCTGTAAGAAATAACGAACTCTTTCCTTCCCCAGGTTGCATTTGGTCATGTGGTTTATCATAACAATAGAAAACCAAACCAGACAAGTCTCATTTCTCACATGCTCACTCGCTCTTGTGCCTCACTGACTGCATGCCAGTGAGATGTTCTTTTCTCTCTCATTTCCCAGAACAATGAACCAAGTTCACTTATTTCCATTTTAAAATTATTTCTTCACTTTAAAAATTAGAATATAAGATATAATATTATTGGAATATTTTCCAAGAAAGTTAACTTTATGCTTCATAAAGTCTCGAGTCTTTTGTATTTCTACTACAGTAGCAGGGAGTGGACTATGATGTCACCATTTCTCAGTTACCTGATACCCTGCTCACTGAAACATGGGTGGCTGAAAATATGTAGTAGATATTGTGCTACACCCTTAATGAACATTAACTCAGTAACTCATATAAATGTACTCAGTACTTAAGAGAAGTGTGCCCATGACCTCAAGGAGCTTAAAAGCAGTTTCACAGGGAGGAGGCACAGTTGCAGGAATGTGGAGTAACAGTTTGAGGTTGTCTGACACTTGGTACTTGGCAGAGGCCGGGAAGACTTTAGGGAAGATGGGTAGAAGCTGGCAGTGTGGACACAACCAGCAAGGTGCTTTAGCTGAGCATGTGAGTAAAAGCCTGTGGATGGTGTGCAGAGTGAGTTCTGTTAACAGACTATCCATTATCCTGGGATGTTTGTGTCTGGTAAGCATACATATTGACCATTTTCAGCCTCTTAGGCACTTCTTCCTCTGTGGCTGCTTGGCTGGCCATTTCTGTTTCTGTCTCTCTTTCTCTCTGCCTTGAATTTTCAAAGCAGTACATGATGAGAACGACATACTTCCCACTGCTGAGTCTACTATCTGCCTCCATATCTGGAAGGATTAGAACCTAACACATGAGCTTTTAGGTGTTGATGAAATAATGTCCAGGCCTTCAAGATGCTAGGCAAGCATTGTACTCACTCCCCTACATTCCTCAGCACCAAGATTAAATGATAACAGCTTTTTAGGTTTTTTTTCTCATCTAAATTATTTCAATTGTCATGATTTTAGTTATAGGATCATAGTACAGGAATATAATATAACTATATGCTCTTATGGGCACAGCCATGCAGCCTTCACCTGTCATCAGATGTGCATTATTTACTTAGCCAGCAGAAGAGTTTTGTAGGATTAAAAATAAAACACTGTTCCTATTTGCTCCAATTATAAACTAATGTTACTAGTTGCACATAAGTTATGAGACACACTTGTAAAGTGCAATTATGTTTGCAAAATCCTTGAAACAGTGTTACTCTGGTTTGTATGTATGTTTGTTTAATGCATCCTCCTTGGGTGTGTGTGTTTTCTGCCTTTGCTGCACTGCGGTACTCTGCAGAAATGACAAAGCCTTTTAAAGCAGAACTAATGCAAGGTAAATTATGTCACCTCAGAAGGGACTATTGGCAAAGGAGAAAAGCAGCCATGAAAATGTGAGTCTGACTTCTTGTCTTTTTCCTTCAGGTTGCTGTATCCCTTTTCTGTTCTTATGTTATGACACAAATGGGAGCACTGGCCAGCATGTATATACCCTTGCATATTTCAGATGCTTTTCAGCCTTTAGACATGTAAGATAACATTAACCTCACTAGTTTTTAAAGTATGCAGTCATGGGTATTTTATTAGAGTAACACAATGGATATTTTTTCTGAAGTAAACATTAAATATAATCCAATCTATCATTTTTAAATGTTATAAAATTTTTGCAGAATTCGTATAAAGCTTTGACACCTAAGCCTGCTAAGTATAGCCAGAAGATCATAAAGGCACATACAGTAAAGAACAGGGAAAGAAGGGACATATTTATAAATTTATGTATTCAACTAATTTATGCTGAATACCTATGGTGTGTGAAGAAATCTGTGAGTTAGATTTCCACCCTGGGTAAATTATTACAGAAGCATGAATCCCGTGCTGCTAATGTAACTGTCAGGCATGTCCAACCTTCCCTATTGCACCATATTGTCATCATGTGAAGAGTTCAAGCTTCACAACTCAGTTATCAAAACCTAGCAAAAAGAATCTGATATTTTTTTGAGTAAACGCATAATCTTTATCATCTGGTGTTGGGCCACAATCATAGATGCCCTGGGGTTGACATGTAGGTCACAGGCTGGGCACAACAAAGATTTGGGCTATGAGTTTTACCAAGGCCAGAAAATATGGCATATTTAGCATAAATATTTCTGTTATATCTTGAAAGACATTAAGACACTATTCAGAAGAAGGAAGGCTCTTTAAAGAGAGATTATAATTAAGAAATGGGAAAGGCAATAAAAATTGGAAAGAAAGGAAATCAGGAAATATTGAGACGAGCAGAGTTTATCTGGTTGACGGAGGAAAGGAGATGCTTGGTGTTTCATGTCATTATCTGTATGAAGGGCAAGGTTTAAATACCCAACTTATGTCACTAAATGCACAGCAGCAGGAGCTAGAGACCCGAATTCTGAGGCACTGAATACCATCAAGAAAACCTGGCCTTAATATCTCCTCACCTTCTAGTCTTAAATCAAAACCAACCAACTCTGCTTATATAGTTCTTTGCCAATACATTAGATAAATGGTAGGTAAGTAGAGATAGATAGATAGATAGATAGATAGATAGATAGATAGATAGACAGATAGATAGACAGATAGATAGACTTTTCATTTAAGAGTCTTCCACATATGGTGTATGGAAAGTTCAAGGGTACATCATTCTTTTACATCTTTACCTATATTGAAAAAAAAACATGAAATTATACCCATGCAGGGTTAATTAGAAGACTGAAAAGAATATATATGGATCATTTACATAAAAATGGGATTTAAATATGGAAATTGGGTCAAAACAATATATGTGGGAATAGAAATCTGCTTCTGAGGAGAGTAATAAAACAACATAAAATACAAATCAGATAGCCAAAGCTTTTCCAAATGACTCAACTTACAAGTGTCACTTTCCTTGGGAATTCCAGTTGTAAAGAACATAGCATATACATTTTATAATAACACAATAGTCACTGTTAAAATTAAATTTTTATTGGTGGTATATATTGAAATGGAAGATTAATGTAAAGTCTCAATTTTCAGTAGCATACAACTTTGGCAGAACATTTAATTTAAAATGGAAGCTGGCATGAGATTATTCTCTGTCAGACTCAAGTCCTTGCCAAGTTTGACAAACATCGAGTTCAGCTGTTTTGGGCTAAGATGCATGCCAAAACAAAAAGGGGTTGTTTTTGTTTTTGTTTTTTTCATTCAATTTCACACATTTTTCAGTATAAATGTAAAAAATGAGTAAATCACTGTTTATTGTCAAGGCTATTAACATAAAACAGCCCACACAAAAAGCTTAAATGCAAAGTTATCAGTGCACAGTCACTGACAAAGTAGTCCACAAAAAGAATTTAAGTTTTTGCTCCCAACCTACTTTCACCAAATAAATATGAAAAGAAACTTAGCATCTTTATGTCTTAGCTTATTCAACAGTAAAATTAAGTGATTATTATTAAACTCTATAATCACAAAAGACAGGCAGCTTGCAAATTTAAACATGTCATTTTACTTTTCAGTGCCCTTGGATTATAAGGACTCATATTGTAGCTCTGACACTCCAATGTAGGCATAATTGCAGGCAAAACACCAAAGCACATAAAATAAAAATAAATAAGTAAAGCACTAAAAAGAAAGAAACCATAAAGTTCGTTAACCTCTACAGTTTACTGCATGGTAGTTTGAATTGTCCCTACAACTTCAAAACATTATAATGACAAACTAAATTTCATTAGCTAAAAAAAAAAGCCTGAATCTAAAAATAACTTCACACACTCATGTCTAGGTTGCATAATACCACATCATGAGAAAAGTCCTAAATGAATAATGATATTTAATTTTCTGACCAACGACAAATGTCAAAATATTCATTGTCATTTAGTAGTAAACAGAAAGTATAGGTATATTAGGAAATGCTGAAAAATGTATAGCGTGCCTGTCTCAAGACATGGTCAGCGACCTGCTATAAAATGTTTAGAATATTGATCTCTAAAAAATGCTCTCGGGAATATTTTGAGATAGTTTGAAGTTCATTGAACTATGATTTAAGTAGTTCTAACCTAATATATATATATATATATATATATATATATATATATATATATATATATATATGCACATATATATATACTGTTTTACTTCTATGGTCCAACATCAAATGTATGGAAATGTTTAATCTAGAACTGCATTAAGCTTCTGATTATCCCCATAGAAACACTGTTTGGCTATTTGACATGATTATCATCAGACTCCGTCTGTCCTTGGCTTTCTCAGTCATTATTTTAAAACAGTGGACAAGTGAGTAGGACACTAACAATCCTTAAATACCCATAGCAGGGTGGTAGGGAAGTGATGAGTGTTTTCACTCCAGTCTATGTGTTTAAATAGATAAAGTATGCATTTTATTATTCTGGAAACAGAATTCTCATGACAGGCTGGGAGCAGTGGCTTTTGCTTATATTTGTTGTACTGTCTTGTATTTAACAAGACGAGTGTGGCTAAAATAAAAACAGTCTATGGGCTAATGTCTCTAGTAATGGCATGCATTTCAGATGCTTAAATATGTGATGACAGTTTGTCTATGACTAAAGTTATTACACATATGCAACATTTTAGTCATCCATAAGAACAAATGCTTATTTAAGATACCATTCCAAGTTGACTTGAAATAATGACTTATGATTATAATCTGGTAAAAAAAAAATAGTGTGACACAGATATCTGCTTGATAGACAAAGCCCTTCTCACTTCAGCTAGTTCATGATGGTGGAACTGAAAATCTTCCTTAAGCCAACTGTATCTCTTGATGCCGCATTGTCTGAGAACATTTCACAGTTTACTCATGTACCTTTAAATACTGCACTAATGAGCTTCTTAGATAACAAAATACAGTAAGCAGCCTCCTCCATCTCACACAATATGCAGATGCAATCCTTCATTGTTATCCTGTCATTCTATGTAGTCCTTCTGTTCTGTAGAATCTGTATTAATATCTTCATAACAAGAATCTTTACATGCTCAATCATTTATATATATGTATATAAGCATTGTATGAATATAAGTATAACGGTTTTGAAAATAATACTGAATATAAAAAATATAAAACATTAAGACTGATAGATCATTTTATGTGTCTTTTCTTTGCAATCATGTAAATAAAGAGGTGGATTTAACTTTTATAGTTCACAATAATCAGTATGGAAAACAAAGATAAAGCTAAATTTTTACTAGGTGCTATTATTAAAGTTGTATTTCGCTTTATCTTTTAACTTTGAAATTATAATTACCTCATTTCTTCCTTCCCTTTCCTCTGTCCAAATCCTCCCGTTTACCCCTTTTTGCTGTTTCTCAAATTCATGGCCATTTTAATCTTTAGAACAGGATAATTTAGGGCATAATACCGTCTAGTAGTCTCTAGTTCCCTTCCTGGGATGGATGATACAAGAAATAAGATTTGAAATAGTAGTGAAGTACAGCTGCAGAATGTTCTTGGCAGATATTCCCTTTTGTAGTCAAGCTCTTTTGTAACGCATTAGGCTTTTACAATTCAAATAAAATTTATATATTAAAAAGAAATTACACAGTACAAGGAATAGTGCTCAATACAATGCTTGCCTCTTCTGCATGAGATGGAGTAAACCCTTCTGTGAAATTAAAAGCAATATGTGTGTATATGTATATATACATAAATATATGCGTATATATATTGCTAGCATAACAAGAATATGTTACTTTACTCTGGTATGTGTTAAATGTATTAAATATTAAAACAATTTCAAAAACTGTGGCGCCCGCACCACCGCAGTATGGAGTCGAGGGCGAAGGACTGTGGATTTAACTCATGCACACACACACATGCACACACACACACACAATACCACAGCAGGTCCTTCATGCTAAAAGATCAGCAGCCTCAGCAGCAGCGGCAGTGGTTTTTTATTCTTCTGTTCCCAGAGTTCCAAAGAGCCTTCTTATACGCAGCAAAACAGGAATCCTCCTCCCAGGTGAAATCCCTCAAGAGGTGATTGCACACAGGAGAAAAAGTCTCGAGGAAAGGAGGGGCGCGTTGTCAGAGCAGTAAATATGACTAGCTAACCAAGATAAACACAGACATGGAAGCTGCTAGAAACAGGACATGAAACAGCAAGACAGGCAGGAAGCACAGTCGGGCCTGGTTCTCACAAAAAAACTTCATGTAACATTGTAGAATATTATAAAGTAACCCCTCCCTTCTTCGGATGTACCCTTCATTTTCAAATAACAATAAACCTAAATGTTATTTATTATATTATTATCTCATTTGATTCTCCTAATTGGCAAGACAACTTCATCTGGAGCCCTAATTCTTTGTTGTCTACAGTGTTTTAATAAATGTTTTTGTGACCAGCACGAAAGTGTAGTCACACTTCAGTGTGACTCTGCAACATTTTCTTTTGTATGTCTGTCATCTAGTCAATGCATGTTTTCCACAACTGAAAAAAAAAGTATTTAAGTACTGAGTAGTAGGAGACAGGAGACATTTGTTCTTAATATTGTCTTCCTTCTCATAATTTATAGACATCAGTATCATTCCATCACACCAATAAGTCATGTGAGCACCATAAGTTGGGGACTCAAAGGTGATTTTGACATTTTGGAGTTATTAGCTAATTCCCGTTAGCAAAAGCTAGACTTAATTTTGAGAAATGAAAAAGACATTCTACACATAAGTGTAATCATCTATCAAGCTGCTTTTTTAATGCTGTTGTTATTTTTTATCTTACTCGCTTTGTGCTAATTTTTTTTAATTTTCTGCTACAAAAACAATGATTTCCTGAGCTTATTCAGAAGATCAGGATGAGAACGTGTTTAGAACTAACACATTTTCTTCATAAACCGTGGCAATAGCTTTCTGTGCTTCATTGGTGCCCCATTCTGCCCTTTCATGGAATATCCCTGTAAGCCTGGCTCACCTAGGTGTGTTAGAGGTGACACTAACATATTATACTACTAGAGCCGTGTATTCCAATGCATGTCTAAATACAAGGACATAATTTTTCTTTAATAAATGCTGTTCTGAAACTGAAGACTCATCATTAGGCCGACAAATTAGCTTTGAAAAGGAAATTTGAAAAGAAACAAAATTACTGCCCTTAATATATATTGAATTTGCTGGAAAATATTAGCCAGAGAAGAATCATTATCTTGAGAATAAACGTTAAATGGAGATGCATTTTCTTTGTAAGCATTATCGAGGGTATACATTGTCCCATATGAAAGATTGAATTTTATAATAATTACACTATTATAGTGCAGAAAGAAGTCAAGTCAGCATGGCAGGAAGTTAAAAAAGAAGCAAATGAATAAAAAACAATGCTAAACCATACATGGTAATGTAACCACAATGCGTGTTTCATATTTTATTCTGCTTTCTATTTCTAGAAGCGCGTCAGCACCTCACGACAGTTTGGAAGCCCTTAACAAATCTTTCAGAATCACAGCATTTATATTTTGGACTCAATGAATCGCTTCGAGGCTTTGCTGTTTATCTCTTAATCCTTTTTTTGTTTAATAACCTTTTTTCACAGATGGTGACAGGCAAATTATATTTTCCCAATGTAAATAGTGCTGCAAATGCAGACTTAAAGCTAAATAAATCAAATTTGTGTTAGGTGGCAGTGACAATGAAGAAAAGGACACATGGTGAGGCCACTTACACTTCTTATTTCATTTCACTCCTTGTGGCTTTTTAATTCCTAAGCAGGTGTGGAGTCATGCAAGCAGATTGTATCTCAGTATTAACTCAATCTTATCTACTGTTTACATTGAGTTAGGAGTGTGTACTTGTCAATTCGTATAATTATGTTAAGATGTCGATGGCTGCAGTGTCTGGAGTGAAAGGAAAACTGACTAAATTTTGACACAGTTATAAATTACATTCAACAAACACCTTTGTGTAAAAATTCACCCTCCTTTTGCTTTCAGGTAATACAGGTGACTTCCCACCTTGGTATGAGATTTCTCCTCCTGATTCACAGTGCAGCAAAGAAATCTATTATCATTAATTCGCTTGCCTCACCCAAGTTGTGTATATAATGGAAGGATGGAATGCTAAGAAGCTTTTCAAAACTGAAGAGGTTTTAGAAATATTTGGCAAACTTTAAGGACCAATGCTGCTATAAAAAAATAAATCCCGTCCAAATGCTGATACTGGATAACTACCCTAAATTGTATTTAAAGAATAAAAGGTTTGGCACATATACCCACAGTCCTACTCATCAAATTCTTTCAAATGTGGTTTAGCTTAATGACGTGATTTTAAAGCCTTTTTTTTTTTCTTTTTTTGGAGTCCAAATACAAGGGCACAATTTTTCTTTAATAAATGCTTTTCTGAAACTAAAGACTCATCATTAGTCAAACAAATCATATATTTTTTCCTTTAATGCCCCAAAGATATTTTCAGCATAATGACCATGGTACTTTTTTTTTCTCCATACTAATATTGATGTTTAAAGAACAAAGAGTGACTATGCTAAGAGAGTGTTCCAGATACGTGCTTACAATTTTCCAGTTATCTTTATTCTGAAGAGTTTATTTCCAAAGGTTCACCTGAAATAAGCTATATGCCAGCAAGAAATTCTGTGACACTGGGCCTAGTCAGCTAAGACCATCAACTTTAAAAACTCAGTAACTGTGGATAATGTTCTGTCCAGAGGGGGAGACCTGGTGGCACTCAGAAGAAGGACAGCAGGTTACCAAGAAGAGACTTGATACCCTATGAGCATATACAGGGGGAGGTAATCCCCCTCAGGAACAGTCATAGGGGAGGGGAGTAAGGGGAAAATGGGAGAAAGGAAGAATGGGAGGATACAAGGGATGGGATAACCATTGAGATGTAACAAGAATAAATTAATAAAAATTTAAAAAAAAAACAAAAATACCTCAATAACTACACTTGGAGAAGTAAGCTGAAATTGCACAGGTCCATCAGTGTCCCTGTCTAAGTGGATAGTTATTACCAAGCAGGCAGAATATCAGAAGTCACAGAGAGGAAGCATATATGACTCCAGAGGACGCAGGAAAAAAGATTAGCTATCCAATGGAGAGGCACACCATAATACTAAAATGTATCTGCAATGCATAATTCCTTGCTGGAGATGAGCCGCTTTTAATATACATAAACTTTCAGTTTTAACCAGTCCTGGGCTTAAGGAGTGTTTGAAAGCTTCTTTCAAATATCATAGTTGATTTTTAATTCTATCCATAGTAAATGGGTGTTTATCTAACAGAGTATATATATATTAAACATGGGCTTTTATCATGGAGGAAAAGGAAAACTCATTTTAAAATGGATCCTTCCTAAGAAATGTAGAATCATTTTGGCAACTGAATTCATATGATCCCTAAAATTATACCATTTATGTTTCATGTTCTTTATAGATTTCTTCATTCCCCATTGAGCATAGGAGCATATTATGAGGCTTCAAATCCTCTTGACGAACTTGGAGTTGTTTGCTAAGGAATACAGTTTTCGCTTTCCTTAAGTGATCATCAAATTTGTTTTCCAATATTTTAGTCCTAGCCATAGTCCAAGAACATATCAAGTACATCTTATCTTTAATAGTGATAAAGAGTTGCTTCATAGTGACAGTCATAGGTTTTGGTTTCATCATTATTTCCCCAAGTTTCAACACATTCAGTCACCTTTACACACCCCTGAGTCGTCACCTTCCCTTTAGTTGTTACACTCACTGATCAACTCAGGATTTCATTTTGATCACCCTAAGTTTATGGTGCTTGTATTAAAAATGACATAAAAGGACCTCACTAGCAGGCAATGCATTGTGTTTGGCTACTTTCATTCACAAGGCTTCCTAGAATCAGCCTGTGATGATGTGTCTATGCTCATTCCTTGTATAACCTATTGTACAAATTTACGCTGATTCATTAGCACTCACTGAGCACTGTGGGCTCTGAGGTAAATAATAATTCACTCAGAGGTGACTGTTTATATAAGAAATTGCCTAGTACAGCACCTTTCCAAAGGATTTGTCACAATGACTTTCTATCAGTCGTGGACATATGTTCACTTGCTTCTTGTCATAGCAAATGTTTCACCATATACTTCTTTTAATTCTACTTATTCTAGCCAGGGCCAATAGCATGTCACTGTGGTTTTAGTTTTTCTTTACTCTGATGACCAATGTTAAGTACATTTTATATATAAATAAAATATTTTTATAAATAAAAATTATAAAAATATTTTATAATTTATGAAATGTGTATGTAATTATTGAAATTTATAAGGAATTATCTAGGTCATTTGAATAAATGAATCATATCTATGTATGTGTTCAATTTAGTTTACTACTGCATCCACTTTAGTTTGCTCTCAAATCAACTATTACCATGTTGTCCTCAGTGAGAAACATGTCCGTACCTCATTTGTATTGTCATGCTACTCACAGTTAGACAAGTGGTGGCAGCAATCTCAATGTCTGACAGCAGTCAAATTGTTGCCAAAAATAGTGATGCAATAAAATTGTATTTAGCATTTAAAAAGAATGAAAATATATGAATTATCACAACTCATATAAAATATTCACATTATGTTAGGTAAATTAACTGGGCTCAGAGAGGTAAATCTCACACTGTTTCACTGTGTGTGGAATCTAAATATTGAAACATTCATATGTAGAAAAGTTGATGGTAGTGACCAGCATCTATGTTTAGGGTAGAGTGTGTTGGCTGAGAAAGGGAAATCATGTTCTCAAGATCCAAATCCTCAGTGAAAAGAGAGAGGTCAGTTCTGCTAAGGCACTGCATAGGAAGGCTCATAAGACTTAAGCCTGTGCTGAGGTTAGGGTGTGGTCTAGCAAAGGAGTTAGGTCATTGAGGTATACACTTAACTCTTTAGAAATGTTCTTCTGAAAAGTCTAGTGAGATCCTGACTATGTCGTAATTCCTTGCTTTCTAGCTACCATGTGCTAAAGAGCCATAAGTCATAATAAACTATCTTTCTTATGAGTTCATTATCTCAGGCATATTGTCACATTAATGAAAAGATGAGAAATTTAAAATAAATATAATTTAAAATGCATTTTATATTTTAAATTGCTTAAAGAGCATATTTTGAATGTTCATAGCATGATGGATAAATATATGAGATAATGTATATAATAATGTGCCAGACTAAATCATTGTACAGTGATTACATGGACTGTCCATAGTATTGAATCTTATAAATGCACACTTATTTTCAAAGTAAGCTTTAAAGGAAAAAGATGATATCAAATCTAACAGTGAAACAATTCTATACTCACTAATCTAAAATCAAGCTAACAATTTTCCTAAATTCACAAAATTCTCTTCCTATAATCTAGTACTTAGCATTGCTAAAATCATGGCAGAGACCCCAAACACTCTGAGGAAAAGAGGTTTCAGAGAATAAAATATCAAACCAGTCCTTTCCAAGACATTTTCAAACTAGGATGCTTATAAAGTTAAATTCAACAGGGAGAAATAGCCAAGCAGAATTTTAATTATGCCAATATGCAATAACCTTTTCTGAGAGCAAAATCTATTTTTACACCTTTTTTCTGAAGCAATTCAATCTTTGCAGTTTCTTACTAAGTTTACTTTATAGAATTTCAGGAGCCCTTACTGTTTTCATCAGTTATTAAGATAAATTTCTCTGAGTAAAACCTGAAGTGTGAGTTCTCTCTGCTTGGTTTATTGAGGCTTTGTTTTCTGGTCATATGGACTGGGCAAGCAGAACACATTAGGATAAAAAGGTGGACATGGCTGCACATTTACCTGGTCTAGACTTGACCCAACTTGAGGTAACAAGGTATTCTGCAGCCCATATGGCTAACATTGAACAGCTGTGGACTTTTATAGCAGAAAGTGTTGTTACCAAAGAAATCTCATAGATTTGACATGATTTAAATATCAGAAGCCTCAACCAAAATTGTGGACTGAAATTTGAATCTTGAAAGTGCATAGTTTCTGGTGACTATTAAGTCATATTCATAACAAACAGTTTTGTAGGAAGTAGATAATAATTTTAACTTGAAAAGATCTACAAAACCCCTCCAAAATATTTTTAATAATTGAGAACATATATTGAAATTGTGTTCTTTAAAATGATGGTGCATGAATAGTGAATTAATAAATCCAGAATCCATTTCTTTAACAAAAGAGATAATTTAAATATAAACTAGCAAGATATTTCAGAATTTCTAATATGGAATTAAAAAATGTTTTGGAAAGCATGGGATCATTTTGCTTCATCTTTTAAAAAATTTAAATGAATACATCTAGCTTGTTCCTGATTTTGTTTTAGATTATATTCTTCCATAGTACACATATGTGAAAATTTTCTGTAGTTTTGACTGTTGACAATCTGAAGGAGAAGGAAAAAAAATAAGCCTAGTTTAATTGGTATTAGCTAACTAAACTACATCCATACAACCTCTCTGAGATAAGTTAACAAACAATTAAAGGAGTTTTTTGTTACTAGATAATGTTTAAATATTAAGACAGATGATAGATAAATGATAGATAGATAGATAGATAGATAGATAGATAGATAGATGATAGGTGGTAATAAAATACAGGAGGAATGGGATTTATTAGGAAATGGATTATAAAAGTACAGATTATGAAAAGTTCCATAATAGGCTCTTTGTAAGTAAAATGTCTAAAATGATTTTTTTATGTTTTGTTGTTTTTATGTCATGGGCCCCAGTCAGTCAAATGGAGCCAACTCACATTGACAATCAAATCTTCCCCATATAGTCCATGAGCATACAAGCTAATCTCTTCCTAAAACACCTCCATGTATATAATTAGAAATAATAATTCACTTGTTCTTATGTATACCTTATTTGAGTCAAATTCACATTTTAGATTATAAGACCACTTCTAATACATATTTGTATATGATTTCTTTAACCACCCTTACCTTCCAGACAAAAAATATCAAGGTAAAATATCTACTTAGAATAGAGCAAAGAAAGATCTATCATTACTCTGAATAAAAGGAGTAAAGATTCTGAATAATGTTTACTATTCTCCTGGTAGCCCTGATCTTAAAATAATATGAACTAAAATTTGCCATACATACAGATATACTCTTGATTTATCTTATATGATCCAGAAATAAAAGAATAATAAAAGCAAAGATACTGTGATGTATGGTGGTATATATCAGCAATCTCAACTAACAAGAGTCTCATGAGTTGTAAAAAGTCTCTATGTCATAAAGAAGTATACATAGGAAAGAAAGCCAGGTTTTTGCTTTCCATATGATGTACTGTTAACATATGTTAGTATTTGTGTATGCAAACTTATTCTTAACAAAAGGAAGAGGACATACTCTTGAAAATTAGTCTTCATTTCTATAACTGATACATGGAATATTTTTTTTGTTTAAAACAAACTTCTTATTCAAGCAACTCAAGAAATATTTGACCATGGAGTTGACCCAAACTTTCATCCTAAATGGTCTGAGCTATTCATACTTATTCCAACATCTTATTCTTGTACTTTCCTCAAGGCTCTGAATCCTCAGGCAAGCTAATAGTAATGGATGCTATCAAATATCATTAGAATTAAAGACATAACCTTCCTTGATGGCTCTGTTTCTTACCAATTGGATTATATTATACAGCCCAACTATCTTACACAGGAGGAAACAAAGATTAAAGTGAAACAAGAATAAACCTTGCGGGTGTCAGTTCCACCGGACCCTCGTGGTCCAAACTTGCAACCTTCTCCTCTCTTCTCCACCTGCGTCTCTCTCTCCACAACTGCCGGTCTCTCCTCCACGTCCCCTCCTCCCATAGATGTTCAGTTAGAAACACAATAGCCCAGCTGGAGTCCCTGGTCTGTTTCCCAAATTGTGGACCCAGGATGGCTCTACTCAGTCTATCACAATATCAATCTTAGTCGGGGGGGGGGGGGTATCCTTGGTGTTTTCAAGGGGAAAAGGCTGGTGCAAAACCCACCTTCCTTCCACATTTCCTTTTCTCCATTTTGGAATAATAGTCCACTTTCTTCTTGTTAGTCAGGATTAAACATCTAAGGCAATGTAATTTCTTTGTAATCTTGCCGTTTCAGAGTCATAAGGAGTTCAAATAGGCTAGCTGTTAGGTTTTTTTATTTAAGTAATCATTCAGATTATATCTCAATTGTTATTCCCTCCCTTGTACTTCCTTTTCTCCCCTTCTCTTTCACCCTATCCCACTCCCCTAGGCCTGTGACAGAAGGGGACCTCCTCCTCCACCATATGGTCACAGCCTATCATGTCTCATCCTGGTAGCCTGCTTACTCTTCCTCTGAGTGCCACCAGGCCTCCCCACCAAGGGAAAGCGGTCAAATAGGGGGCACCAGAGTTCATGTCAGAGTCAGTCCCTGCTCTCCACATAATTGTGGAGAATGTGCTTTCCATTGGCTAGATCTGAAATCTGAATAGGGGTTCCAGGTTTACTGCACATATTGTCCTTGGTTGGCACAGTAGTTGGAGCAGAACACCCTGGGTCCAGATCTGCCAGCCTTGATGATCCTCTTGAAGGTTTCTAGGACCCTCTGGATCTCCGTTCTGCCATACCTCTCCCAATAGGAACTCCCAGCATCTAGTTCTAACTTTCAATACATTGACACCATTACTGCTTCTTGTGATGACAATATTCTTTCCTCTGGAACTAGGGTTCCTAAGCTAGCAGAATACAAAGTTGAAGAAACCAGAAGCAAAATTTATGTTGGAGAAACACTAGTATTAATCATGGCATATTGAGGTCTCTGATTTCATTTTTGTTGCTGATAGATTAAGGACTTGGAGGTATAGACATGCCTTTCAGGTGAGTAGATTTCCACACTGCTAAGTATAGATATAAACTTTTCTGCAATTAAAATCATAATAGCAGAGTAGAGCCCTCTAAAATGTAGGTACTTTTTTGCAAGATCACAGAGCTACTCTGTAATACATCTAAAAAGGTCCTGCCAGTGTACAAGCAGAATTCCTATCAGCTCCTCATAGGTCAAGTACTATGATATCTGCTGAGTTTTATGCCCTAGTAGCAAGACAGCTTGCATAGCACACTGGATCCCTGTAAAAGGATGCTCTGGTGCTACACTAAAAATGGCTAACTTGTCTGAGTACTTAGGAGCCAGACAACAATGGCATAGCAAAATGTGGACTATGTTGTCTCTAATTCCAAACAGGTTACAAACATTAGGCTTTTTGTTTGTTGGTTGGTTGGTTGGTTAAAGGAAAATTTGGAATAAACAAACTATCCTTCACCTTAGAAAGAAACCCTTACCATCAGAACCAGAGAAATTTCACTAAGTAGAAGATTTTTCAGTATTAGTATAATTTATTTTCTACCAAATGAAAAATATCTTACCAATAAGCTCACAGGACCATCAGGTATTCAATATGGAAAACCATTTTTGACATGTAATTTTTAACTTCAATAATATAAAAGCTATGCAATATTATTAAGCACTTGGAAAAATACAATATGCCACCAATTTTAATGATTTTAAAACTTTTGACTTTTTTTTTTTTTTTTTTTTTTTTTGGTTTTTCCAGACAGGGTTTCTCTGTGTAACTTCTGCTGTCCTGGACTCACTTTGTAGACCAGGCTGGCCTTGAACTCACAGCGATTCACCTGCCTCTGCCTCCCGAGTGCTGGGATTAAAGGCATGCACCACCACGCCCAAGTTTTGACATTTTTTATGCATGTACATAGTGTGTTGTTATCTTCTTACCCTATTTCCTCCGTTATCCAGTTTCTACCTCCACTCACCTTGTTCGTCTTACAACTAATCTATGTTCTTATGTGTTCTTGTTTTTCTGCAGGTGATCATGGATGCTATGTATTCAGGCTTCCCCTAACCATAACATGTCTAGAAGTTCATTGCTTTGGGCACACCTCTCCAACCTCTGGTTCTCACAATTTTTTTTCAAATCTCTTTTTTTTTTTTTTTTTTGATGTCTCCTGTGCTTAGGAATGATGTTCAAGATGTCATTTAGGGCTAAGTACACCACTGACACTTACTCTTAGCACCTGGACTAGTAATAAGTCTTTTTATCTGTTGCCAACTTCAGAAAGAAGCATTTCTGACCAATGGTAACAGCAGCACTAGTACATGAATAGAAACATAGATGTACAGAAGGAAGTTTGAAAGAAAGTCTGCTTTCCAAACACCAGTAGATTATTCCTTATAGAGCCTGTGGTTCCTTTAGCCAAAGAAGTTTGTTTTCTTTACTTTCATTTTATTATATTTATATATCTATTTATTCTGTGTATGCAGGGGAGACACTGGTGGACACATTGCTGTAGCAAGTTTTCTCCTGCCATGTGGGTTGTGGGGCTAGATAGCACGTGTTCATCTCAGTCCAAGATGGCAAAAGTCATCTATCTCCTCAGTCTAAGAATCTCTATTATTTTTATAAAAAACAAATCATTCAATCATGCTAATTAATACTTTTTTTTTTAGAGTTTAATGCAAACCTACTCTCTGTCTCACACTGGCTGTACATTGGATTCCATTATCTTATATTTTATTTAAATTTAAACTTTTAATTTATTCTTTTTATCCCGATGGTAGCCGCTCCCTCATCTTCTTCCAGTTCCACCCTCCCTCCCTTATCTACCCCTCCCCTAGTCCTCAGAAAAGGGGAGCCCTCTCCCTTATCATCAGACACTAGCTTCTCCAGTTTCGTATGTGCTACCTGCATCTTCTTCTCTGGCCTGGTAAGCCTCCCCACCAGTGGGAAGTGATCAATGAATGGGCACAGGAGTCCATGTCAGAATTAGTCACTACTACCCATATTATGGGACCAAAAAGGAAACTGGGCTGCCTGTCTACTACATTTGAGCAAGGTGTCTAGGTCCTCACCACGTATGGCTGATGCATCAGTCTCTGCAGCCCCCTACCCCAACCCAGATTTGTTAGCTCTATTGGTCACATTGTGGAGCTCCTTTCCCTCCAAGTCCCTCTCTATAAGATGCTCTAATCTCTATGAAGACGTTTATATGTGAGGCTCAGCATCTGCTTCCATCCCCCTTTGGGTGGAGGATTTCAGAGGACCTATATGGCAGGCTCCATTCCTATTCTTTCTCTTCAATCACTTCTGGTGTCTATTCTAATTGCCCTTCTGAATGAGAATTAAGCATCTTCCATAGTGTCCTTCTTGTTATTTAGCCTCTTTAGGTCTTGTATTGTAGTGAGTATATACAACATACATGTCTTCCTGTGTCTGTGTTACCTCACTCTGGATGATCTTTTCTAGTTCCATCCATTTGTCTGCAAATTTCAAGGTTTCCTTGTTTTTAATAGCTGAGTCATATCCCATTGAGTAAATGTACCAGTTCTTTATCCTTTTTTCAGTTGAGGGACATTTAAGTTGTTTCCAGATTCTGACTATTATGAATAAAGTTTCTATGACCATAGTTGAATAAATGTCCTTCATCTATGGTAGAACATCTTTCTGGTATATGTCAGGAGTGGTATCGCTGGATCTTGAGGTAGAACTATTAGCAGTTTCCTGAGAAAGTGCCACAGTGATTTCCAAAGTTGTACAAGTTTGCACTCCTGCCAGCAATTGAGAAGTGTTCCCCTTTCTCCACATCCTTGCCAGCATGTGCTGTCACTTGAGTTTTTTACCTTAGCCATTCTGACTGGTGTAAGATGGAATCTCAGAGTCATTTTGGTTTGCATTTCCCTGATCACTAAGAACATTGAACATTTCTTCAAGTCTTTCTCATCCATTTGATATTCCTCTGTTGAGAATTCTCAGTTTAGCTCTGTATTCAATTTTTAAAATTAGATTATATCATTTGTTGGTGTTTAATTTCTTGAGTTCTTTATATATTTTGGATATTAGCCCTTTGTCATCTGTAGGGTTGGTGAAGTTCTTTTCCCAGTCTCTTGGCTGCCATTTTGTTCTGTTGACAGTGTCCTTTGCCTTACAGAAAGTTTTCTCTTTCATTAGGTCCCATTTATGAATTGTTGATCTTAGATTCTGAGTTGTTGGTGTTCAGTTCAGAAAGTTGTCTCCTGTGCCAATGAGTTCAAATCTCTTCCCTACGATTCCTTCTAATAGATTTAGTTTGTCTTATTTAATGTTGAGGTCTCTAATCCATTATACTTTAATTTTGTGCAGGGTGATAATTAGGGATATATTTTTATTTTTCTACATGTAAATATCCAGTTAAAACAGTACCATATGTTAAAGATGCTATCTTTTTTGCATTGTATGGTTTTAGCTTCTTTGTCGAAACTCAAATGTCTATCTAGGTGTGTTGAGTCTATGATTCAATTCCATTGATCCACCTGTCTGTTTCTATGTCATCACAGTGCAGCTTTTAATTACTGTTTCTGTATAATATAGTTTGAGATCTGGCATGGAAACACTTCCAGAAGATTTTTTTATTGTACAGGATTGTCTTAGCTATTCAAGGTCTTTTTTTTTTTTTCATATTGAGTTGAGAATTGTTCTTTCAATGTCTGTAAAGAATCGTGTTGGCATTTTGATGGGAATTACATTGAATCTGTAGATTACTTTTAGTGGAATGGCCATTTTTATTTTATTAATCCTACCTATCCATGAGCATGGGAGATTTATCCATCTTCTGATTATTTTCAATTTCTTTCTTCAGAGACTTGAAGTGTTTTTTCCTACCTTTCTTTCACTTGCTTGGTTAGAGTTACACCAAGATACTTTATGGTTTTTTGTTTTTGTTATATTTTTTATTTTTTGTTTTGTTTTGGTGTGTGTGTGTGTGTGTGTGTGTGTGTGTGTGTCTAATCTGAAAAGTATTCTTTCCCTTATTTTTTTCTCAGCCTGTTTCTCTTTTGAATACATTAGGCGTACTGATTTGTTTGAGTTGATTTTGTATCCATCCATTTTGCTGATGCTGTTTAACAGCTGTCAGTATTCCTGGGTTGAATTTGAGTGTCACTTATGTATACTATCGTATCACCCATGAATAGTGATAATTTGACTTCTTCCTTTCCTATTTGTATCCCCTTGAACTCCTTTAATTTTCTTATTGCTCTTGCTAGAAGTTCAAGTACTATACTAACGGTGTGTGGAGATAGTAGCCAGCATTTTCATGACCCTGATTTCAGTGTAATTGACTTAAATTTTTCTCCATTTAGTTTGATGCTTGCTATACGCTAGCTTCTTATTGCCTTTACTATGTTTGGGTTTGGGTCTGGTAGAATTCTGTGCTGAAAACATCTGGACATAGGGTAGATTTCTGTGGTGAAAACATTGGGTCCTGGGCTTTTTTTTTTTTTTTTTTTTTTTTTTTTTTTTGGTTGGGAGACTTTTGATGGCCGCTTTCACTTCCTTAGGAGGTATAGGACTATATTGGTACGTGGTATCTATCAAAAGAATTTTCCATTTTATTTAGATTTTCAACTTTTGTGGCATATAGGCTTTTGAAGAAAAACTTAATGAATCTTTGGATTTCCTAGGTGTCTGTTGTTATGTCTCCCTTTTCATTTGTGATTTTATTGATTTGAATATTCTCCCTCTGCCTTTTAGTTAATTTGGCTAGGGATTTGTCTACCTTGTTAATTTTTGTAAACAACCAATTTTTGGTTCATTGACTCTTTGTATTCTTCTTGTTGCTTCTAATTTACTTTATCTCAATTCTGGGTGTACTTTATTTCCTGTTGTATACTCCTCTTGTTATGTCTGCTCCTTTTTTCCCTTATTCTTTCAGGTGTGCCATTAAGTTGCTTATATGGGACCTCACTAATATCTTTATGAAGGCACTGAATTCTATGAACTTGCCTTTTAGCACTGCTGTCATTGTCCCCCATAAGTTTGAGTATGTTGTGCCTTAATTTTCATTGATTTCTAAGAATTCTTTAATATATTTTTTATTTCATCTCTGACTCAGAGGTCATTAGTAAGGATTTGTTCAGTTTCCATGAGTGTGTAGGCTATCTTTTCTGTTGTGGTTGAGTTCCAGATTTAACCCATGGTGGTCTGATAATATGCAAGTGGTTATTTTGATATGCTTGCCTATGTTGAGAACTGCTTTGTTACCATGTATGTCCAATTTTGGAGAAGGTTCCTTGAGGTACTGAGAAGAAGATATATTATTTTGTTTTTGTGTGAAATGTTCTGTAGATATCTGTTAGGGCCATTTGATTTGTGATCTCTATTGGTTTAATTATTTCCCCCATTTAGTTTCTTACTTGTTGATGGGTCCATTGGTAAGATGGGGGTATTAAAGTCTCCCACTATTAATCTGTGGGGTTCAATGTGTGATTTGAGTATTATTAATGTTTCTTTTACAATTGTGGGTGCTCTTGCATTTGGAGCATAGATGAGTCAGGATTGAGATATCTTGGTGGTGATTTTTTCCTTTGATGAGTATTCTTCCCCATCTCTTTTGATTAGTTTTGGTTGAAAATCTATTTTATTAGATACTAGAATGGTTACTCCAGTTTGTTTCTTGGGATTGTTTGCTTGGAGTATTGTTTTCCAGCCCTTTACTCTGAGATAAAGTCTATCTTTATTGGTGAGGTATATTTCTTGTATACAGCAGGAGGATGTCTATTTTCTTTTTTTTCCTTTTTTAATAATGACTATTAATTCTTAAAGAACTATTTACAGTGTTTTAACATTCCCCCCACAAGTTCTCCCATACTCCCACTCTCTATTTTTATATTCCTAGTCCCTAAGCTTTTATATTTTTTTCACTTTTATTTTATTTTATTTTTTTGTCTTTTTTTAAAATTAATTTATTTTTGTTACATCTCAATGGTTATCCCATCCCTTGTATCCTCCCATTCTTCCCTCCCTCCCATTTTCCCCTTATTCCCCTCCCTTATGACTGTTCCTGAGGGGGATTACCTCCCCCTGTATATGCTCATAGGGTATCAAGTCTCTTCTTGGTAACCTGCTGTCCTCCCTCTGAGTGCCCTCCAGGGGACATGGTCAAATATGAGGCACCAGAGTACGTGTGAAAATCATACCCCACTCTCCACTCAACTGTGGAGAATGTTCTGCCCATTGGCTAGATCTGGGTAGGGGTTTAAAGTTTACTGCCTGTACTGTCCTTGGCATTTCAATACTTAGCCTCTGGTTAGTGGCACTGTTTGTTGAGCCTTAAGAGGTATGGTCTTGCTGGAAGACATGCATAACTGGAGGCAGGCTGTGAGAGCTCATAGCCTCACCCTACACCCAGTTCATTCTCTGTTTCACACAGATGTGATCTTTCAGCCTCTTGATCCTGCCACAATGCCTGCTATTTGTCAATATCTTTTTTTCTTTTTTTTCTCCTTTATTAATTTATTCTTGTTACATCTCAATGGTTATCCCATCCCTTGTATCCTCCCATTCTTCCCTCCCTCCCATTTTCCCCTTATACCCCTCCCCTATGACTGTTCCTGAGGGGGATTACCTCCCCCTCTATATGATCATAGGGTATCAAGTCTCTTCTTGGTAACCTGCTGTCCTTCCTCTGTGTGCCACCAGGTCTCCCTCTCCAGGGGACATGGCCAAATGTGAGGCACTAGAGTACGTGAAAAAGTCATATCCCACTCTCCACTCTACTGTGGAGAATGTTCTGACCATTGGCTAGATCTGGGTAGGGGTTTAAAGTTTACCACCTGTATTGTCCTTGGATGGTGCCATAGTTTGAGCAGGACCCCTGGGCCCAAATCTGCCTACCATAATGTTCTACTTGTAGGTTTCTAGGACCCTCTGGATCCTTCTACTTTGCTATTCTCCCATGCTTCTCTCATCCAGAGTCTCAATGGGATGTCCTCCCCTCTGTCCCAGTTTCCTGGTAAGTGAAGGCTTTCGTGGGACATGCCCCTTGGGCTAATATGCAGATATAAGTGAGTATACACCATTTGAGTCTTTCTGCTTCTGGGTTAACTCACTCATTATGATCATTTCTAGCTCAATCCATTTGTCCACAAATTTTGGGAATTCCTTGTTTTTAATAGCTGAGTAGTATTCCATAGTGTATATGTACCACAGTTTCTTTATCCATTCTTCTATTGAGGGACACTTAGGCTGTTTCCATGTTCTGGCTATTACGAATAAGGCTGCTATGAACATGGTTGAACAAATGTCTATTTTCATATTTACTATGTTAGCCTGTGTCTTTTTATTGAGGAACTGAAGTCATTGATGTTGAGAGATATTAATGACCAGTGGTTGTAAGTTTCTGGGTTTTTTGTTTTGTTTTGTTTTGTTTTGTTTTATGTTAGTGGTAGTAGAGTATGAGTGTGTGTTTCATTTTGTTTGGTTTTGGGAATGTAGGGTTATTTATCTCCTTTTGTTTTTCTGGGTGCATTTAGACTCCTTGCATTGGAGTTTTCCTTCGAGTATCTTCTGTAGGGATAGATTTGTGATTAGACACTGGTTAAACTTGTTTTTGTTGTGGAATATTTTGTTTCTCCATCTATGGTGATTGAAGTTTTGCTGGGTATAACAGTCTGCGTTGGCATCTGTGCTCTTTTAGTGTCTGCATGACATCTGTTCCAGCTCTTCTGGCTTTTATATTCTCTGTTAAGAAGTCCAGTGTAATTCTGACAGGATTGCCTTTATAGGTGATTTGGCCTTTTGCTCTTGCAGTTTTTAATATTCTTTCTTTGTTTTGTACACTTAGTATTTAGATTTCTATGTGGCAGAATGATTTTTTTCTGGTCCAATCTACTTGGAGTTCTGTAGGCTTCTTGTATGTTTGTAGGCACCTCTTTCTATAGGTTGTGAAAGTTTTCTTCTGTGATTTTGCTGAAAATCTCAGCCTTGGTGCTTGGAGTCTTCTCCTTCTTATACTCCTATTAATCATAGGTTTGTCTTTTTATATTGTCCCAGATTTCTTGGATGATTTGTGTCAAAAACATTTTAGTGTTAACATTTTTTTTGACTAATGCATCGATTACTTCAACTGTATCATCTACTCTTGATATTCCTTCCTCTGTGACTTGTATTCTGTTGGTGTAGATTGTGTCTGCACTTCCTGTTCTCTTCCCTAGGTTTTCCAACTCCAGGATTGCCTCAGATTTTTTTCTTCATTGCTCCTAATTCCATTTTTAGGTCTTGAATAGTTTTATTAATTTCTTCCTCCTATTTAATTGTATTTTCCTGTAACTGTTTACTGGATTTATTCAATTATTTCATCTGTTTGAATGTATTTTCCTGTATCTCTTTGAGAGATTTATGGTCCTCTTTCAAGGCTTTTATCATTTTCATTACCTCAGATTTCTATTTCTCTTCTTGCTTCAGGCATCTTAGTTTCTCCAGGGTTTGCTGTGGTAGGGCTGTTGGTTTTTAATGGTGTCATATGGCTTTGAATTTTGTTGTTTGTGTTCTTACAAAGGCCTCTAGCCATCTGGTTGTTTCTGGTGTTAGCAGGACTGTAGATCCCTCTGATGGGGTCTTTGTCTGTGTCCCAGTTGGGCCAGGCAGGTTGGAAGCAGGCAAAGAGAGCTCTAAGCTGAAGGCTGCATGTTCAGGCTCCCCTGAGTCCTCCTCTGGGTGGTGGACAATGGGAGTCAGAGCCTGCATTTAGCTCAGCTCTCTTGGGATTTGCTATCTTTGGCTCAGTTGGACCAGGCAGGTGAAGAGCAGGTTTAGAGAACTCCAACCCAAAAGCTGCTCAGGTTCCCCACAGGCCTCCTAGGTATGGAAGAAAAGGTGGGTTGTGGCCCTTGCCCAACTCACATTCGCTGGTTTGGTGTCTGTGTCCCAGAGGTACCAGGCTGTAAGGAGGAGGTAGAGAGAAATCCAAGCCCTTTATCTTACTTAATCCTCATAAGCACAGAACTATTTTTAGACTCAATGAGCCTCTAGAAACATTGTCCCACATCTCACTAACCATTTGTTATTGTCTTAGATGCTGTCAATCTAGAAGGCCTTACTTACCACTTTAAAAGTAACCTAGCCTACTCCTGGAAGCTTCTGGCCTTCACACAATCTAATCTAGGCCTAAAATGTTTTTAACCTCTGCTAAATAAGCACACCCTTTCCTTTTTTTAAAATTATTTTTATTTTAAACAGGGTGTTGCTCTGTAGCCTCAGCTGGCCTGGAATTGCTTTGTAGACCAGGCTGGCCTCCAGCTCACAAAGATCTGCATGTCTCTGCCTTCCTGAGTGCTGGGATTAAATGCTTGAGCCACCATGCTTGGAAATCTTGTCCTTTCTTGGTCTTTCTGAGCTCTGATTGATCAGTTTAAATCAGTTGTTCAGGCTCAAACTCCTCTCCAAGCTGACTGATTCAAGTTGACTTCCCTTAGCTTTTGACTGAATTGCTCTGCTTGATTTCAAACTAATTCTAGCAATCCATTCTAATCTTCTGGTTTTAATCTTCTCATTATAGGCTCCTCTGTATTCACCTGTGTATAGTTTGTTCTCTCTACCAACTGTCTCTGTAAAAACAATTTTTCTTTCTCTGGCCTCTCAAGTAGCTTCTCTTTCCTCTCTGTTCTTGTGAGAGTTCGGTAGATCGTACCTCTGACTCATTCTGTAAATGTTTCTCTGATTTGTTACTTTGTCTGCCCCCGATTATATATCACTTTCAAATATGGTTGCTTCTTTATACAAGCTAAACTTACCTTCATTTTTAGAGATTAAAGGTGTATAGTAAGCGTGTGTTTGCATTCCAGCCAGATCGCATAGATCTAGAAGGTCTTTAAATGTGATAAGAGAAGCCATGTTGCTGTATTAAAATTCCTACACACACACACACACACACACAGAGAGAGAGAGAGAGAGAGAGAGAGAGAGAGAGAGAGAGAGAGAGAGAGAGAGAGAGGAGTGGTGATGTAGTGATGCTCAAACATAATCAGATAACGGTTCATCATGCCACTATTGTAGCAGCAGCTAGCAGAACTAGCCTAATAGGTCAGTGTTATATAGCTAGCAATAACATTTGTGGTCCAGTCTATAAATGTTGAGAAATTTTAGACTTATTATAAGTCTTGTTTGGAACAGGCAGAAATGATGGACCAATTGAAATGAGCAGCTTTCTTTGAGTCTGCCCTGGGAGCCGGCTGTGATGTGAAACAGTAAACAAAGCAGGTAAGTCTGGATTATGCCCAGTGCTGGAACCATTGTAGTCAGCATCTTAGCATGCCGGAGCATGAATCCTGTCTCTCATATCTATATATTTTTTTCTATACACTACCTTACAGCAAAATAAACAGAAGACAGCAGAGAGACAACTTTCATTCATTCTACTTTGAATTCTCGATGTCCTGTATCAAAAGGATGTGTTGCATTCAGTAATAGAATAGAACTATCCAGTCCTAACAAGTAACAAAGATAAATTCTAATGGCTTGTATTGCTTTATGAGATGCCGGGAGATATCTGGCTCACAATATTCAGGAAGGATCCTTGTGCATGGCAGTGGGGTTTGATTTTAAAGCCCATTACTTCTGAAAGCAGTGTCATCCATATAAACAGTGTAGCATATTTTTAGATTATATTTTTACTTTGGTTTTTGAAAAAATAATAGTTTTATTTAGTTATTAAGTAATGGGTTTTTCATACATTTTTCCAAAGCTATGTGGCTTTTTGATAATAAATAGGGTTGATCCATGTCCTTTCGTCATTCTCTTCACTTACTTCCATATAAACTCTTCCACCCTAATTATTTTCACACTCTAATTTTACATCACATGTTTTGCTATGTGTTTCTATTTAGACCACTCAATATCCCTTAAAAACACTTCTTCTGGACCTTTTCATGTTTCCTTCCCTCTACTGACACTCACTGCACTGAAATACAGAAACCTGAAAATTCTACTCAAAGATGCACATATGACTGAAAATATACCGCATTTATTGCTTTGCAATATAGAGCTAACCGTACAAGCTATTCTCTGCATTAATCATTTATAAAACTTACAATGAATAATGCACTCCAATTAGTACTATTCTCCTGTTGTATGTTGTTTTGATTACATTTATTGGAGTGTATTTTGTATTTCCATTGATCTAATGGCAAAGCTATTCAGGCTTTCATCTTGTATGAGATTCTATTCAATTTTTAAACACTTAACTTGTGTTCCACTTTATGAAAATGTCCAAAATGAAATCAAGGCTTAAATGTGAGAACGTACTTTCTGCAAAGTTAGTTGGAGAAGCACTGCTGTCTAAAGTATGTGGGCGTCAGCTGCGCTCAATTTACACGAGTAGCTTCACTTCCAAAAACCTGGTATAGTGAAAGACTCTTATCTATTGTTTAGACCCTGCTTCTGCCGTGCAGGTGAAGTTCAAGATGGAATTGTGGTACACTTTACCCTGAAGCTCTCCAAGGCCGACAAAACCAAGCCTCTTCATAAGCTAGCTTTCTTCACAAACAGTGATCAGCTTCCAGTGAAGTTCTGCCCACACGAAAGCCAGGAAGGCCTAGGCTGAAGCTTGAATAACCTTCAAGCCTCAGCTGAAGCTGAAATACATTGGGTTGCAACATAAGAATACTGTCAATTTGCCTGAGAAGGGTGGCTGGTGTCTTCTTTGTTTTTCTTTGATCTTCCTGTTTTGTTTTGTTTTTGTTTGTTTTTTTTAATTAGCCACTGCTTACTCAAATTGATCACATGTAGTATTCTCTGAGGAAGGCCTAAGAAATCTTTACCTTCTGTCCCAAATCTGGGAACTCAAATTGCCTTCTAAATACCTGTTTATCCAAGTAAGCAAATGAATCTCTCATGCCTAGATAAACCTCTCCTCAGTGAATAGCTGTGAACACGAAGACCCATAGCAGCTCAAGGTCCTGCAAGAAAAGATGGCTGAGGTCTTAGCACTGAACAGAACATTTATGCAACTCCCTCAGAAGCTTAGGAGCCATTTCATGGGAGAAAATAGAAAGGATGTAAGAGAAAGAAGATAGGGAGAAGGGCTGTGAAGTGTCGTCTTCTGGCCATGACATAGAGACTGAAATCATAAACCCACAGCAGCTGAATTTATCTTCCATAGGCCTGCAGGAGACAGACTATCAAGTCATGGATGAAAAAGTGCTACATGGGTGTAAATGATTCACATTTTCTTTATCCATTCTTCAGTTGAGGGGCATCTAGGTTGTTTTCAGTTTCTGGCTATTATGAATAAAGCTGCTATGAATATAGCTGAGCAGGTATCTTTGTGGTATGGGAAGCAACATTTGGGAATATGCTCAGGAGTGGTATAGTTCAGTCTTGAAATAGAATTATTTCCAATTTTCTGAGAATGCACCAGGTTGTTTTTTAAGTTTGCATTCCCGTCAGCAATGGAGGGGTGTTCCCCTTGCTTCATATACTCACCAGCATGTACTGTCACTTGAGTCTTTTATCCTAGCCATTCTGATTAGTGTCATATAGAATATAAGTGTCATTTTGATCCGCATTTCCCTAATGGTTAAGGACGTTGGACATTTAAGTGCTTTTTACACATTAGAGATTCATTTGTTGAGAATTTTCTGTTTTGCTCTTTACCTCATGTTTTAATTGGATATTTTTTTTTTTTGGTATTTAATTTCTGGAGTTGTCTATATATTTTGTATATTATCCCTCTGCTGGATGTATGGTTGTTAAAGATATTTTCTCAATCTGTAGGATGTCATTTTGTTCTATTGGCAGTGTTCAGTGGAAGGAGTAGGACATGAATCCACTCACAAAACTTTTGACCCTAAATTTACCCTTCCAACAAGATGGTCAGGGATAAAGATGGAGCAGAAATTGAGGGAAGAGCCAAACATGACTGGTCTAACTTGAGACCCACCCCATATGAAAGAGCCAACCCCTGACTATATGACTACTTCCCTATGTTTGCAGACAGGACCCTAGCATAACTGCCTCTGAAAGGCTCTATTCAGCAGCATATTGAAACAGATGCTGAGACCCACAAATAGTAGAAGGAGTTGCACAGTCTTGCAGATGAGTTTAGAAAAAAACAGAGGTACCCAGATGGGACAACAATTCCACAAGAAGGCCAACAGAGTCAACTAACCGTGAACCACTGGGGATTACAGAGAATGAGCCACTAACCAAAGAGCATACATTGACTAGACCTTAGTACCCTACATACACATAACTGATAGGCAGTTTGGTCTTCATGAGAGTACTCTAGCAATTAAAATGGGGACTGTCTCTCACATGGACTCTGCTGCCTGCCCTTAGATCACTTTCCCCTAGCTGAGCTGCCCTGTTGAGCCCCAGGAGAAGATAACATGCTTAGTCCTAATACAAATTGATGTTCTGGGGCAGGTTGGTTGGGGAGGATTCCCCTTTTCTGAGGATAAGGGGAGAGGGGAAAGCAGGAAGAGGGTGGAAGGGAAGGACCAGTAGGAAAGGAGGGAAAGAGCTTCAATAGGGATGTAAAGTGAATTTTTAAAAAAATTGTTCATGGGGACCTACCTCTGCATACTGAACTATTGTCTACAGATAGGTCCTGAAGGAGGAGTGGCTATTGTTTTCAGTTGTGTATCCATTACTGAACTCTAATGGATAGGTTCAAAACAATGGATATGAGTCTGAGTTAAACGCAGTGCGTCATCAGAATGGAAGAAAATTTTCTGAATGTAAGAAAAAGATTTGTAGACAGCAGAGACAGTTGTCAGTGCTGAGGTGAAGGTGTAACAGAGTGGAGTGATAGCAATCAGAGTGCAATGTATATACAAATTTACTTAATTAAAAAATCAGAAATATATTTTCTTTCTCAGTTTAGCGTTCCTTGCTTCTATAAAAATTTTGATCTCTTTTTTCTTTCCCTTCCTTCCTTCCTTTTTCCTTCTTGCTTTCCTTTCTCTTTTCCTTCCTCCTTTTTTCCCTGTAAATGTTAGCATTTAATAGCCTCCCTGAGTAGCTTCAAACCACCAGGAAATTGATACCTCCAATATCCTGAATCTTCTCCAGCTCTGATGCTGAAGAATTTGACCAAGACAATGACAGGCTGCTTAGGGAGCTTTCTCTTCCTTATGACTGGAGTAGCAAGATGATACAACATCTAGCATGGAGGCAGGAGAAGCTCTAGTTCCTCTTTAAGTGGTAATGTCTCATACCAGCTTTTCAAATGTCACCTAGATGATACTTATCCATGTTGATCATGTGGTGATGCACGGCTCCAAATCCACTGTTAAGATGACTGACATTTAAGCAGGCTTCTTCGTGTGTGTGTGTGTGTGTGTGTGTGTGTGTGTGTGTGTGTGTGTGTGTGTAGGTGTGTGTGTACACGTGTGTTCATGTGCAAAGAGTGAATGGGTGTAGATGTGTGCACAGTTGCAAATGCATGTGTGGTATGTCCATGTGGACTGTGACAACCTTGGTTTTCATTCTATAGTTTTGTCTACTTTTTAAATTGTTGTTGTTGAGACAGTCTCTCACCAAGTAAACTAATCTGTCTGGTCAGAAATTTCCCAGCCCCCTTGTTTCCCTCTCCCAAGGACGATGCTTATAAATGTTCACCACCACACTTGGCTTATTTTTATTTGAAATCTGGAAATCAAACACGCATTTCTATGCTGTTAAGTAAGCATGTTACTGATGGCTATTTCTCCATCATTTTTTGAAATATTTTCTTGCTTGGCATTTAAGATTCACCAGTCTTCTAGTTCTCTTTCTAATTCATAAAACTATCCTTTGCTGGGATTCACTCTAATCCTTGAATTTCCTAGGAGTCTGTCTTTGGCCTTTATTTTCTCCCTAGCTACAAATAATATGTGAGTGGATTCATCTGGGCCTATATCTTCACATGCCTTCAATTTCCTGCTCTATCTTAAAATTAAAGTCACCAATATGAAAATATCCCTAAAATTGATCCCTAAACATATAACTAACTAATCAAAATTTCCACATCATTGTCTTTTAAAGAGTTTATTTACACTTATGCAAAGTGAGAATTCAAATTCCTCCTACCCTAACTCCTTTGTCCTTGCTAGTGTTTTTAATGTCATGAAATGAGTCATATCATCTTTTTTTTCTCTTTCTTTTTTTAAATTTAAGTAATTTATTCAGATTACATGTCAATTGTTAACCCTCACTTGTATCTTCCCATTCCTCCCTCCCTCCCTCTTTCACTCTATTCCCATCCCCTAGGTCTGTGACAGAAGGGGACCTCCTCCCCCACCATAATACCAAGTCTATCAGGTCTCATCCTGATAACCTGCTTATCCTTCCTCTGAGTACCACCGGGCCTCCCCAACAAGGGGAAGTGATCCAATAGGGGCCGCCAGAGTTTGTCTTAGCTAATGTTCTATTGCAGAGAAGAGACAGCATGACCAAGGCAACCAACTCTTATTTTATAAAAGCATTCAATTGGGGCTTTTTTGAGAGCTTAGGGCTAGTCCTTCATCATCATGGTGAAAAGTGGATGAGAATAGTGCTAGATGAGTGGCTGAGGGCATTAAATCCTGACCTACAAACAGAAGGCAGAAAGAGAGACAGTGGGGCTGGCAAAAGTCTGGGATCCCAAAGTCCACCACCAGGGATGCACCTCCTTCTGCAAGGCCATACAGACTCCAGCAAGGCAACACCTCCCAAATAGCTCCACTCCCTGCTTAAAAGGCAGGCAAATATACGATCCTTTGAGGATAATTATCAGTCAAAATACTATATTTTCCCCAGTTGTTCAAACTAAACACGTGGGACTCTGAGATGTCTAGGTGTATGTTTGCTTTTTGTCATAACTTATATAATGAATATCTCTGATTAGGATCAGCCTGGATTCTTTAACATAGCATTGGGTTTTGTTGTTGTTGTTGTTGTTGTTGTTGTTTTAAACTGGTTGTCAGGTGATCCTGAAGTATTAGAATGTGAAAGGGACATCATTTGAAAGCACCTATGTCCCTGAGTCACTCGTCATACAACCCATGCAGTAAATCACACATTAAGCAAAAGTGAGAACTGGACATCCGTTGATGTTAACTTTGTAGTCATTCACTACAGTGAGGCCTGAACTTTCCAATACAGAACTTCTCTTTAACAAATATTATTTAAAAAAAAATACCGTGATTGTTTATGTGCTGTTGATGTAGTGGTTGGATAACATGATATAATGGACTGAAATAGGAAAAAATAAAAGTATCTAAAAGGCTAGTGAGCCATATTGTTATATAGGAAAGAATCTGGTAAAGTTTTGCCTACAGAAACATAAAGTGAGATACAATGCAGAACCTATATTTTAGTATTACCTTTAAAATCTAGGTAATATCAGATTTTAAGAGTTCCTCTTTAAAAATCATCAGAAAATATCGTGATATAATTGGCTGATTGCTAGGAAGAGATGAAAGAAAAGAAAAAAATAGTATAAAAATGAGATACTGTGGGGTTAAACAAGCCATCTTTCAGGGCCATGAAAAATGAGTAAGAGCAGCAAGGACAGAGGAACACAAGAAAGGAAAAGCACACCACCAAAAGTTATACCAGCACCGGCCTACAAAAGCCTTTAAATTAAACTGACTCAGTTTAGCAGGAAAATTTTAATTAAGAACATTACTTCAAGATATTTGTTCTATGCATCCTTGGGTTGTCATTAACCAGAAAGAAAGTAAGTAGAAATATATAGATAATCTCAAGTATTGGAAATAATTTTAGGAGCAAATTTGTATTTACTGGCACAAGGAACTATCTGGAAGCAAACAGATAAAATGCTTCCTAAGTTTTTTAGGAAGTTATATTGCCAAATAAACTGCAAGCACAGTCTAAGAATAGTCTATGACTGTTTGCTGAGTCTTAAAACCTTCTACTAAAATAACCCATGGGTATTAGATGAGGCTTTGACATGAAGCAGCTGCCACAGCTATGTTTCCCCAAAGAGGATACAGTCCCTATCACCTACTTTAGATGTGGCCATGGAGGCTAACAGACTAGGAAGTAGAGTTTTTCAGTTGAGGCAGACTCCTTGCAAAATAGTGCATAAGGGAATTTTATTGCAGAACAAAATTAAGTTCAACAGGACCTTTTCATGAACTCTGGTGAAGGAATTTTTAACAAAACATGCCTAAACTTTTTAAGTCCTGCTTCATATCTGGGTCCTCTGTCTTTTTAAAGAAAATATTGCTATGGTTATTACCATATGTCCATGTTCCAGTTTGATTTCTATTGTTGTGACAAAACATGAACCAAATGCAACTTGGGGAAGAAAGTGTTTATTTGGTTTACACATCCTCGGTACAGTTAATCAAAAAAGGAAGTCAGGACAGGAGATGAAGGCTGGAACCTGAAGGCATTAACAAAAGCAGGAACTTGGAAAGGTGTTATTTATTGATTCCTGTTCATGGCTCCCTTGGTTTTCTTTTTTATATGACCCAGTACCACCTTCTTTAGGTGGCAATACACAAAGTGGGGTGGATTCTCCCACATCAATCATTAATCCAGGAAATGCGTTAAAAACATGCCTACACACTAATTTCATGAGATTTTTTTTCTCAGTTGAGGTTGTTCTTCCTAGGTTGTATTTGATGAATAAACTAAACTAAACAACGAAGTGTTTTAATTCTTTGCAGTTCATATGCATAAAAAAATCAAAAGTAGACATCAATAACAATTTCTAGACAGTGTTACTGCCCATTGAATTGAGCTGGAAAAATAATTTTGAATTACTTTACTGAGGAAGAAGATGAATATACCTTGAGTATAGAGGAATGCTAACAGAGCCTTGTTTAACAGATTGATTTATAGTAACTGAGATTGGCTAGTTTTTAACTAAATATTTTATTTCTTTGACTAGACATCTACGGGGATTAAACATTCCAGCTTTCTTTGTAGTTAGCTGTAGCCAGAGAATTAATATTTAACTATATACTGTTTTCCTGTGTCAGAGGTTGAAAGAAGAGATCTCTGGGCTGAATGAAAGAAAAAAAAAAGAGTGAAGGTACACCATTTGTGCCTGACCAAAACAAGAGAGAAGAAATATCTCTGTGTGTGCAGATACTGCTTAGCCTGAAACTGAACATTGGAATAATAAATAAAATTATAATCATCAGTAAAATCTTGAGTTAATTTTATAATAGCTATAAAGAGTATAGGCATAATTATTAAATATGTTATTATTGTACATTTTAAAATATATTTACAAACACCATATTATTTGGAATGACATGCAGGCAAAACACAGACTCAGCTTAACCATCAAGCTCAGACAAATGTATGCACACATGTGTAGGGTGTGTGTCGGGGGTGGGTGTGAGAGACAGAGAGAAAGACAGAGAGAGAGAAAAAGAGAGAGAGAGAGAGAGAGAGAGAGAGAGAGAGAGAGAGAGAAGAGAGGAGAGATAGAAAGAGAGAGACAGAAAGCAACAGATATAAAGACATAGAGAGAGACAGAGAAACAGAGAGAGAGAGAAAAATCTCTCAGAATCAACATAATTTATAAGGCTAAGTTCAATAGAGAGCAAAGATTAAGAGTTTAATTCAAATTTTAAGTGAAATATTTACTGTACTAAAAAGTTAAAAAATTAAATATTAGTGATAAAGCCACAACATAGTTGATAAGACTTAAAGCCAGATGATTCCCCAAATGATATAGCCTTGCCATTAAGATCTGCTCTCTGTTATTTCATCATGAACATGGCAAACCCTAAGATAATATACTTAAGAAGGTATGGTACTAGATAAGGTGCCTAATTCTAATGGAAGAAGCCAAATTTTAGTGTATCTCTAATGTAAGGACTGTACTATATTGTTCCAAACCAAATTATTACGCATGGTAGTTTGATGTTAACTTAATACAAACTAGAGTCTTCTGAGAGGAGAGACCTTCAATTAAGAAAATGACTCAATTTTTTATGTTGAGGTCTTTAATCCACTTGAATATGAGTTTTGTGCATGGTGATAAATATGGATCTACTTGCATTTTTCTACATGTAGACATCAAGTTAGACCAGCACCATTTGGTGAAGATGCTAACCTCTTTGCATTGAATATATTTGGCTTCTTTGTTAAAAATTAAGTGTGCATAGGTGTATGGATTTATTTCAGAGTCTTCTATTCGATTCCATTGGTCAACCAGCCTATTGCTATTCAGTACCATTCTGTTTTAATTACTGTTGCTCTATAGTACAGCTTGAGATTAGGTATGGAGATTCCTCTGGATGATCTTTTATTGTACAGGATCATTTTATATTTCTGGTTTGGTTTTTTTTTTTTTTTTTTTTTTTTTTTGCTTTTCCATATGAAGTTGAGAATTTATCTTTCAAAGTCTTTTTTTTTTACTTTATTAATTTATTCTTGTTACATCTCAATGGTTATCCCATCCCTTGTATCCTCCCATTCTTCCTTCCCTCCCATTTTCCCCTTATTCCCCTCCCCTATGACTGTTCCTGAGGGGGATTACCTCCCCCTGTATATGTTCATAGGGTATCAATGTCTTTTAAAAATTGGGTAGGTATTTTGACAGGGATTTCATTGAATCTGTAAATTGCTTTTGTTAAGATGGCCATTTTACTATGTTAATTCTTTCGATCCACAAACAAGAGACATCTTTCTATCTTCTGATGTCATCTCCAATCTCTTTCTTAGGAGATTTGACTTTTTTTTTCAAACAAGTCTTTCACTTGCTTGGTTAGAGTTACTCCTAGATACTTTATATTGCTTTTGGCTATTGTGAAGGATGTAGTTTCCCTAATTTCTTTCTCAGCATGATTGTCATTTGTATACCAGAAGGCTACTGCTTTATTTGAGTTCTAAACATAAAACCAGAGACACTAAATCTATTAGAAAACAAAGTGGAGAAGAGCCTGGAACTCATTGGCACTCGTGAAATAACTTCCTGAACAGAACTCCAGCAGCCCACGCTCTAAGGCAACAACTAATAAATGGGACCTCATGGGGCTAAGGAGCTTCTGTAAGGCAAAAGACACTGTCAACAGAACAAAGCGACACCCTACAGACTGGGAAAAGATCTTCACCAACCCTACATCTGACAAAGGACTAATATCCAAAATATATAAAGAGCTCAAGAAAATAAACACCACCAAACCAAATAACCCAATTGGGAAATGGGGGCTCGGAACTAAACAGAGAAATCTCAACAGAGGAATATCGAATGGCTGAGAAACACTTAAAGAAATGCTCAACCTCCTTAGTCATCAGGGTAGTGCAAATCAAAACAACTCTGAGATTCCATCTTACACCCATCAGAATGGCTAAGATCAAAAAATCAAATGACAGCACATGCTGGCAAGGATGTGGAAAAAGGGGAACATCTCTTCATTGCTAGTGGGAGTGCAAACTTGTACAATCACTTTGGAAATCAATCTGGCATTTTCTCCAAAAACTGAGAATAGGGCTACCTCAAGACCTGGCTATTCCACTCCTTGGTGGGGAGGCCTGGTGGCACTCAGAGGAAGGGTAAGCAGGCTACCAGTATTAAACCTGATAGGCTGTAATCATATGATGGGGAAGGAGGTTTCCTTCTGTCACAGACCTAGGGGAGGAGAATAGGGTGAAAGAAGGAGGGAACAGGAAGACATAAGTGAAGGATAATAAATGAGATGTAATCTGACTAAATTACTTAAATCAATCAAACAAACAAACAAAAAGGAAATGCCTCCATAAGATCAGGTGGTAGATGGGCAGGCAAGACATTTTTTTAAAATTAGGTTTTTATGGCACTGCATACTATAGCTACTGCCATCCCTGGACTGATGGTCCTGAGTTCGATAAGAAAGTAAGTGGAGCAAGCTATAGAGACCAAGATAGTAAGCAGCACCCTTCCTTGACTTGTGCATCAGCTCCAGGGCTCTAGCCCTGCTTGAGTTCCTGTCCTGATTTTCTTTGACAATGAAATGTGATGTGGAAACCTAAGCTGAATAAACTCTTCCTCAAGTTGCCTAAGTCATGGTGTTTCATCACAGCAATATCAACTCTAGCAGAGACTCTTAACAGCAGAGGCTACAGTGACTGAAGAGGACATCCTCTAACTAGCCAATACTCCTAGTAGAGAGTATGGGATACCAACACACTCGCAAGGTGTGTAAGGATAAAGATAGAGAAGATAGAGCAGAGATTGAGAGAATATCCAACCAATGTTTGGCAGAGAGTAAATCCCCAACACTATTAATGATATTTTGCTATGCTTGCATTCAGCAGCCTAGCAATTGTCCTCTAAGAGGCTCCTCCAAACCGATGCTGAGATTCACAGTTAAACATTGGGCAATACATTAAGAGTCTTATGGAAAAGTGGAGGGAAGGAAAAGGGGACCTGGAAGTGACCAGAGCTCTACAAGTAGACCAACAGAGCCAACTAACTAGGGTCTAGAAGGACCTACTGAAATTGAAGCAGCAACCAAGGACAATGCATGGACTGTACCTAGGCCCTCTCTACAGGCGTAGCCAATGGTCATCTCAGCCTCATGTGTGTCCTCTAGAAAGGGAGCAAGGGTTGTCTCTGAAATAGGTTCTGCTGTCAGATTTATTTATTTATTTATTTATTTATTTATTTATTTATTTATTTTAGCACTTCCCTTTGGCAAGATTGTCTTGCCAGACGACAGGGGAAGAGAACATGCTCAGTCCTGATGTGACATGATGCCTGGGTTGGATGGGAAGGGTGTCTGGGAATAGGTGATTAGGACTGGGGGAGAGGGATGGAGGGTTGGATTTGGAGGAGAGGAGGGATGGGACTACAACCAGGCTGAAAAGTGAACAGTTAATTAATTAATTAATATCATATTTATAAGTAATGGCAAATATACAACCTCATATTAATAGCAGTGAAAGATATGTGTGTAGAGATTGTAAAGGTAATAAAAGTAATTAGATAAATTTCTACTATGAGATAAAATATACATAGACAGCAAGAGTTATCTTCTTTTCATAATAAATTGAAAATAAAACAATGTTTTGCATAAATATACACTGTACTCTAGAGTGGGAAATATTAAGGGTAATCACACATTTACTCATATTACCCATTTTGATGAGTAATCCTATTTGGATTTGAAATCGCCTAAGAGTCACCATTTTGGATGGTATATGTAGGAGGACATTTAAGGAAGGATTTAACTAAGGAAAGAATGTCCATTCTGAATGTAGTTCATGCCAATCTATGGCTGGAGTTCTGGAGTGAATAAAAAGTGAAATACAAAAACAAACAAACAAAAAAAGACAACCAGATATGTGCCAACATCTCTCTTTTTCTATTTCCATATCTCCCCAGATAGGCATAATTTTGCTCTCCCACACCTCTGAGACTATTCTACTGCCATGTTTTCTCCACAATGAGGGACTGTACCCTCAACCTATAACCACAAATATATCACTTCTCCTTTAATTCATTATCCCTATAAAATTTGTAATTTTGTATAGATAGATATACATATTTCCAGGCAGTAGTCATTGTTATCTAAATGTTTAGATTGTATTTACAAATTTTTTATATAGCTGGTTGTGCCTTTAATCCCAGAACTCAGGGAGGCAGA
Organism: Acomys minous; assembly: GCF_964271855.1. NCBI lineage: Eukaryota > Metazoa > Chordata > Mammalia > Rodentia > Muridae > Acomys > Acomys minous. The sequence goes on from NC_140483.1 coordinate 46,469,546, forward strand.
ATCAGATGGCTTTCAGCGAGTTCTAGGACAGCTTGGTCTACAAAGCGAGTGCAAGAGAGTCAAGGCTATATATATAAACCCTGACTGGAAAAACCAAAACAAAACAATAAATATCGCAACAGCAACAACAACAAAAACAAACAAAAAACAAAATTTTGCATCTTAAAATGGACACGGTAACTTACAAAGTGACAAAATTTACCTAATTAAAATGCATTCCAATAATCTTTTATTTCCCTCTTTTAGAAATTCTCTCAAATTGTCTTCTGTTTTTAAAACAGACTCTTAGTCACCTATATCATATTTTCTTTTTTTTTTCTATTTTTCCTTATACACCTGCCTCTCCTATTTCTATACTATGCTAAATTCCTTTTCTTTGGCATTTTATTCATGTCTAGCTTGCATTTTTTCAGTTTATGTCTACTGGAGGTTCTCATCAGTGATGGTATTGACATAGTTTGGGGTGGCAGAAAATGGCCCAAAGCGTAGAAAGCTTTTAATAGTCCATCAGAAACCCATAAACTCAAACATCTGAAGTACACAAAGCTGAACAGAAAGCCTCATATACATAAACTTAAGTGTTTGACAGAGTATCCACTTGGAGTTTTTATTCCTTACAGTTTAATTATCAACCTCTCTTCTCTCTCTCTCTCTCTCTCTCTCTCTCTCTCTCTCTCTCTCTCTCTCTCTCTCTCTCTCTCTCTCTCTCTCTGTCTCTCATACTTCAAGTATTTAAATAGCCTCTCCCTTTGCTTTTTGCAAAACATTGGTCCATACCTCAAAAATTAAGGTATTGAATCAATCTTCAGATGCTAGATTCAAGTCTGTGGGCTTCTAAGCACATCTGACTTTTGACAAACTGTCAACAATGATTTTCAGTTCCCAGAATCCTTTTGGCATTCAGTAGTTACTGGGATGGTTCAAATAATTTGAGAAATCACATAATTGTGATTACAATTTTGCTTCAGCCAAATCAGAAAAAGCTAAAACCAAACAAACAAACAAAAAGCTAACAACAATAAAATACACCAAACATAGGGTTGGTCTAGAAAGGTTGACCTTGCTGTAGAATTAAAACTCTAATTTTATAGCATAGTAAAAATAAGGTCATCATGTTGTTATTCCTGGAGAAATAGGAAAAATGAGACCACTGTCATCCAGGTCATTCTGACATAGCCTCGCTCGGCTGCTGACACCAGGGATACAAAAGTAACGTTAATAAAGGCTATTTTCCACTTATCACGAGGCTTTATACCCCATATAAGCAATAGGCAATCAAAGTGCATTAGTTTTTTCGCTCCAGAAGCCATCATAGCACTTCTTAATAGCTATAATAAATGTTTGCCAAAATGGTCATCTTTGCTATGGCTCAGATTAACTCACTGTTCTCACAATGCAGTATGCACTGCAATTTAAATGTGAGCGGGTGTAACACTTGGTTTCCATCTGCTTTGATGGTCAGAGAAGCTGTGTGAAAACTTTAACATGTGTGACTTCCCGGGAGGAAGTTGGTCACTGGGGACCAGCCTTAAGCTTTCATAGCCCTCTCCTCTTTCTTCTTCTATTTCCTGATGGAGAATAAATTACAACCTAATTCTCTTGCCACCACTCCTTCCCTACCATGATGAACTGTTTCTCTTTTAAAACCATAAAGCAAAATAAACCCATCCTTCCTTAAGATGTTTTTGTTAGGTACTTCTTTATATCAATGAAAAAATAATTAAGGCATGGATTTTGCCTCCACTTGCCATTTGGTTGACATCACCCTCCTTTGACCAGAGTATAACAATATACACAAAATATTTTATTTTTTATAACTCCTATAAACATGTATTTTACTCATGTGAATCAAAACAACAGAGAAACATGTTTAAGTAGAACCAGTTCAACTGACTATAGCAAGTATGGTGTTCTTTTGTAAAAGTGGAGTGCAGGCAGGTTCATGTGGTAGTCCTCAATGCTGTTTACCAAATATTCCCAGCTCTTGACTCCTGGTAACATGATGGAATTCTACTTTTTAGTTATCTTACTGTGGAAAGGAACCATGTGACTAGATTAGGGCAAACTGCTGGGAACAGTGAGTCTCTATCACCTCCAGGCTATGACATTTGACCCGATATTTCTCATCCTCTTTGGCATGGTGACTGGTATATTCTTGAGGTGTTGGCTTCTCCATTTCCTTTAGTTCTTAAGTGGAGAAAAGGTGCAGAGTCCACTACTGATATTTTCCGGAAAGAGAAGTGAACCTTTGTTGTTTTTTAAATTTTTCTTATTTTTTATTCTTTTTTAATTAAACACCCCTATCTTCAGAATTGGCTCATACCTGGACCTTCCCTAAAATTCCACATTTGCAAAAGCATTTTACATATAATTTTTATGGCGGCATCTGCTAGTCTATTCAACCATAGCATGTTCCAAAGAATCTACTGCCATCATAGAAGCCACATTCCATTTAACAACCTTTTGTGTCTAAAGGTCTGGTTGTTGGGGATTCATGCCTTAGTACACACAAAAATGCATATTGTTTATGGTGTACATCATTCACCAGATGCATTTAATCTCCCTAATAAAGTCTCCAACACAGTCACACATCTAGATTAAGATAGCCCAACTAACTTATAATCATTTACAAGCTAAGCCATCACCTCACTCCTCTGGAACCACTATAGTCACATCTTTGATGGTTCCATATCTTTATTTCTATGGAGAGTCCTCGTTAGTCTCTGACCACATATAAGATAAACCTATAGTTTTACGTGTACATGAGGATTTGCTTTTCTACTGAAAACTGAACATTTAAAAATATTTCAAAAAAGAAATTCTGGATGAAATATTTTAAGTGAGTAACATTTGTAGTACATAGGTTGTAGGTTTGTTAAGGTTTGAACAAAATAAATTTTGATGTCATATTTTCTTGCCTTTTGAAGCATGTGACATAGAATTTGCACATCATCCATTTGAAATATTCATCTATATAAGTTAAACACAGTAAATATACAATAGACTATGATGAAGAAACACATCAACATCACGTTTTCTAGAGAAAGAAATTATTCATAGACCTTAAAAAGTTAACATTATTAAAATTCAGTTGCTTTTAAATTAAATATAATGTATATCTTCAATAATGTAAGATATAGTCTACTTTATTATTTTTCTGATCTTGATGAAAGTAAGATAAGAAATGATACAATTGTGTACAAAAAATTAAAAGTTCCATATAACTATCAATATACATTTATAAAATAGTATTTTCAATTTTTCCAATAAAAGTTGTTGAGCTATAGTACAATACTTTTTGGAATCTATTCATACTATAAAATCTTCCAATAGAAAAAAATACTTGTATCAAATAACAAATGAAATTGATAATTTGACTTCTTTCTGATCCATTAATTATTCTCATTCAAATATTGCATTAAATATTATGCTCTGCATCTTCCAATAAAATATAATAAAAATGATAAAATTCAAGAAATACACACACATATACATATTTTTTCATTTTATTTTATAGCAGAGTTTGGTTTGCTATGAGGCAATATGTTTCCTAAGCCCAAATTAGCACATTATTCTATGAAGTAATCAATTACCCATTAATTAATTCACTGTTTCTAGTGTCTATCCCCACTACTTGAAATTTTTATTTATTACCCCTATTATAGATTCCTAGTGTCAGAAAAACATAAATTTAGTGGGTTAACACAAAGCATAACATGCTGCGGTTTCACCTCCTAGGGAGAGTCTTCTGTGTCCCACGTGCATTTTTACCACATGCTGACACTGTCCCATGGACATAAACAAAGATATTCTCCCTAACTTAAACTCAGCTGAAGAGCAACTTAAACTCCACTTGTATGTTAACCCTTACTTGCAACATAATCTAATAATAGGCCCAGGAATATGGACATACTTGGTGACTCATGGTGCCTCCTGACACAATCATCATTGGTGTGCAATTGCACTGAATTTTCGGGGATGTATTAAAATTAAATAGCCTCAAAAAGTATAAATGACACTGAAACCAAGTTAACACTCAAGAGGTTACTGTGTATTCTTTACCCAACATGTGTTCAGTATCTGCCCTATATGCAATGTTAAGAAATCCTTAAGCAACAAGAGAGTAAGAAATTCCAGTTATATCAAGTTCTTTCCATGATGGCTAATGTTTCTTTGAGTGAAGTGAGTATTAACAGGAGCTATGCACCAAATTAATAAATTTCTTAGGGATTCCCAACCAGCCAGTGGCGATAAGCTTGTTAAAAACCAACCATTTCCTATAGGAAAATGTCAGATACTGAAGCAAATGGCTGTGGTAGGAGAATCACAGGACAGTTCAGATGACACCATGTGAATGTTTGTCCTGCTCTCCCCTTTCTTTCTTTCCTTTTCTTTTTTTTTTATAAGATAAAACTCAACTAAAAATGACTACTATTTTTATTTATTAATATCACATAAACATCTATCTATATGGTTACACAGTGATTCCATTACTATGACACTTCAAATACACAATGGGAAAAATGACAGTAGTTTTTACTGCAAACAAATGATAGCATAGAGTATAGGAAACAAGGAAAAAACATTAAAAACAGTAGGATCTGTGCTAGAGTTGGAAGCCATTTTCATTGTTGCTATAGAAACAGCAAAAAGCCAACTATTTTTAGAGTTCTGTTCCCAGATTCAAGCAACCATGCTAGTTATCAGTGTGTTTAAAGATGCCAGAAACATATGCCAAGTAATATAGCTAGAAATATAAGCTTTAAGGTAATTTATTTCCTCTAGACATTTTAATAATATATGTCTCTCCATGGTTAATGATATTTGTGCAACTGGATATCCATGCTGAATATAGAAATTATGTTAATGAGTATTAGTTTCTGTGCACACAGTTATAGAAACAAGCTACTTCCACATTGGGTTCTTAAGTGTATCACACTATAAAAACAATAAACAGTATAATTAACTTGGTTCCTAAGAACTCAATTAGTTGGCCTCTGTTATCACTTTGGTTAATTTCTTTCACCTCCAATAAACATGTACAAAAATCCAGGCACCCTGCTAGGTTCTAGAAATTTAAGAATGACAAAAGCATATTTCCCATATGTATACATTTCTATAACTCTGACTTAAGACCCATTGTTTTATGAAACATGACAAAAAGTTTAGGACAAACAAATGCTAATTAAGGAGCATTTTCTCCCAAACTGACACTTTAGGTGGTTTATCATGTTTGCCAAGAAATAAACATGAAAAATGAATTCATGCTTAAATGTGCAACTTTCTTTATATTTGATCCTTAATGAAGCTCTTCTGGCTGACAGGAATCTAAAATCCATCTGTGCAATGTGTTGGCAAGCTTGTGTTTTACAGAAAACTGGTAGGGTTTATGCTTTTGAAGACCATACATTTTATAAACCATACAATGAAAATAAATGATAGAGTAAAAATTTTGAATTATAAAAAGGAATTCTACTTGAGTTTCATATGTATAAGATGCTAATAATTCATGACTTTCTTCTTTCTTTTTCTATTTAAACTTAATACTTGGGGGCTTTATAAACATGTATAATTATTGAATACATTTCATGAGGAAGTCATGTGATCAAATGTTCTAACACTGGGAAATAATTTAAAGACATGGGGAAAAAACTCCTGTAAGTTCTATAGACAGAAAACTAATTGAAGGTAACAATAAGCATTAGCAGAAAATGATTTAAAATTACATATGGTAAAGATTTCATGTAAGTGGTCCTGCCTGGAGTACTAACAATCAAGTTGTTTATTAGTCAAATTTATAAATTTTAAATAGACAATATATTCAGTATCTTAAAATTAGGGTAACAAGTTATCAAATTGATACATTCATTACCAATTTGTTAAAAGATATTAAGTCCAGATCATTAAAAAAAGGAAAGGTAAAATGGCATACGAGTACGATTTACTGTACTCTGGACATCACAATAAGAAAGTGTTGCATAGTATTTTAGAAATAGACCTACAGATATCTGAGTTTTGAGTGGAATTTGCAAATATTATCACAAGTCACAGTCTTTTACTAAAATAGATTATTCAATTTTTCCAAATTATTTAGATATTCCTAGAAGAAAATATATTAAGATTTTATTCTAATTACCATCATTCCTTTACAAGCAATCATACACACACACACACAGACACACACACACACCTCAAAATTATATAATGTGCTTTGATCATATCTTTCATTATCCTCACTTACACTCAGTCACTATCAAAGTGAATCATTTCTTCTTTTTAAGAAGTTCCCATTCTACATTCTTATCTTTTATTCTTTTGACCCAATATATTTAACTGGGATTTTATTTCATTTTTGTAGGAGCTCAGGTAGGTTGGTAGGTTATTTATTTGAACAACATATTCCTATTCTTTATCCTATGCAGTATGTATTTTTTATCCTGCCTAATGTTTTTACACTTCATCTATTTTCATTACATGAAATGGAAGTACCACATTCTCAACTTTATTTGTATATGACTACTGAATTCAGAGGGTCAGAAAGAAACCACTTAAAGTCCTTGTTCATCAATCCAAGGTGTCATACATACAAACTCTAATGGGGTCTGATGTCCATCCCAAGCCCAACTCTTTTCTAAAGAGTTAAGAAGGGAATGCAGTTGAGGTCTTCTAGTCACAGCTGAGAGAAACTTTGCTTAAAGATGATTACTAGAGCAGTATCCTCATAGCTGGAACACAAAACATCATAGTCTAGGTATAGAAAGAGGGTAGATAGAATAGACACCTTTTTCTAAAGCAGAACAAAGACTTAGGAGTTTATGACAAGCTTCAGAAAGTAGACTTTTGCAACCAGGGAAAATTTTTTCTTTTTATGGAGTAAAGATCTAATAGAGAACATACCTCAATAGTTTGATATATAATACAGGAATATAACCAAATAAGATAAAAATCACCAGTAGCAACTTTCTGTTGTAGAATCTGCCTCTCTTTGACACAAGAAGGTATTCTGCAGGCTACATAAAGAAAAAACTGGACATCAATCCAGGCACAAAACCCTCTACCTGTTGTGCTTTCAATACATTCTGTGGTAATAATGGTGGAACAGAACTTTTCAGAGTGGCCAACCAATGTTTGGTTGCACTTGAAGCCAATGCCATGAGAGAGAGTCTTCTGGATGGGCAGAAACCAGAGAATGGATAGCCAAGAAGCATGGGGGTAGAACCAAACATGACTGGCATATAATAATAATAATAATAATAATAATAATAATAATAATAATAATAATAATAATAATAATAATGACGACGACAACGACGATGATAATAATAACAATAATGATGAGGAGGAGGAGGAGGAGGATGATAATAATAATAATAAATAGAAAAATCCTTAATGATATTGTACTCATTGATTGGAGCAAACGTAGAGCGCCACAGCCAGACATTAAGTAGAGAATCTAAATTGGAGATCTCAATTGGGTCCCTTTCTTCGGAGATCGTGAAATCCCATAAAATCAAGGGAGGGAAGATTTTAGGATGAAAATACAAGGGGAGCATGGCCCACAAAATCAACTAAGTAGGGCTCACGTGGGCTTACAGAGACTAAAACAGCAAGCACTGGGCCTGCCTGAGTCTGCACCATACATACCTCTGCATATACGTTATGTTATGGCTGCTAGCTTGGTGGTTTTGTGGGACCCTCTACTCTTAGGACTCTGTCCCTCCTATTGGGATCCTTTGTCCAGCCTCTTATTGTATCATATCTTGTTTTTGTCGTACTTGGTTTTTCTCTGGGAAGCCTGTTCTTTTCTAAAGAAGAAGCTGAGGGGGAGGGGATCCGGAGGAGCAAGGAGGTGGCGGAGAGCTGGGAAGAGTGGAGGGAGGAAGGGGAAACTGTGGTCAGGACGTATCTTATGAGCGAAGAATCTATTGTCAATTAAAAACAAAAACAGAAACAGAATAACCAGTGGCAGAGGCAAAGAGGTCATGGAGGCTAGAGATATAAACAGGTCATAATGAAAACTGCAGGAAGATTAAATGGTTTAACAAGTCTCTGAGGTAAAAATTAGGGATTCTATCAGCAATGGCTCTATGACTTCACGGGAACTTGGGTGATCATTTTAATTTAAAAAGTAAGACATTACAAAATAAAATTGATAATAAACACAAATGTTTATTTAGAACAGAAAAACATTAAAATTATATGTATCTCAAATTGATCCTCTCCTTAAGTAGATTTAAGAAGTCTTTTAGAGCTTAGAATCTTCCAAATTTAATTAAAGCTTGCAGAAGGAAACAATGAAGAGAAGTAACCAGAGCCACGGAAAAATGTAAAAAATATCTTACTTTGCTAAAACTTATTAAGAACAAAAATAAGAACTCATTGGTAGACTGCATTCTAAAGGCAGTACAGACTATGTGAAGCCTTCCTGAGTCTCACCGTAAAATCATCTCAGGCTCCAGATACAAAATCCCCAGATCTCCAAAAGAAGCTAAAAACCCCCAGCGTCCTCACAAAACTTTATTTTGGAATCAATCTAAAACCTCAGGAAATGAATAATGTTGCACTTAAAGTTATTGGTTATAAAATTAAAATTAATGTACAGCTCCACTTAGTGCATTGCTGTTCTTCTGTGTGCAGTGCCTAAGACAGTATTTTAAGTGTTCATTCTGTACCCAGTGGTTTATGCCCTAAATTTGAAACATATATTGCTTTTTTTAGTTGACACAAATTAATCCACTTTATTTTGAGTTACCATTGTTTTCTTCAATATCCTGGGTATCTTTTGAAAAATATTGTCTTCTCTTTTCTGTCAATCAGTTTTAACATGCATGAAGAAGCCAGTGGTCATTGACTAATTATTCTTCCCATATTGCTCTCAGTTTTAAGACTAATTATCATAAAACATTTGTTCTTTGAAAAGTTATTCGCATGTAAGCATACCATGAATCCTTGATATACAAAAGTACTCAAAATAGGTACTTTTATACAAAATATGTAGCACAAAACTTAAGGGACTATTATTTTGAATATATTTTCTGTAATATGCAGAAAATATACATAATAATTGTCCATCTTGTGAGAAATTAATAAAAACTTAATAAATTTTACCAAATTGATCAGAATAAGCAACCTATGTTAAAAATGAGTCCAAGATTTTATTTTCACTGAGTGAATGAGAAAGACTTTTAGGATGGTTGTAATAAAGGAGGCAAATTGCTCAGAAAGGCAAGAAGTCTCCTAATGTACTGTCAGAATACACTAAATCTATCTTAAAAGAAATAAGACAACATGTATATAAGCTATGATTTCTTTCATTCAGTTACTGGGAAGTTTTCTCAACATATCCTTCTGAGCATGACACCATTGCTCGATGTTTAGAAAATATCCTCAAGTACAGCATGTATTTTTATTTTTCATAGCATGTAAGGATTTGATGCTTATAAAAAGTGTCAGACATATATCCCTAGACAGCAAAGTTCTCCATTTTCGTCTTATAGGAGCCTTGGGGAAGAGAAGCCTTTTCAATGATCCCAGGCATCACAGTTACAACAAGGCTGTTTAAGCAATAACTGAATGGCTCAGGGCTTGGCCTTCTTGCTGAATCTGTCAGCCAATGCACCAATTAACTCAACAACAGTTTTTATGATGTGTACCAATTGCATTGGAAAATGAATACATGAATGTAGATTTTACATTTGCCTCAAGAAACAAAGGGCCTAAACTAATTGCAAAAGCTGTCACTATTGTCATTAAACCACTGAGTTGAAAAGTTTACTGAAGATTCTGTTATTTTGGTTTGTACCTAAAGTCACAATTTTACCCACACTATTTTTTCTGCATTTGTGTCAAACAAAGAACATTGAGATATTAACTAATTATTTCAACTCAGACTTAGGTATTTTATTATGTTTTGTTAAATGACACTGAAAATAGTAATAGCTTTACTTTTCTGTTATGAAGTTTATTAACTTTATTTAAAACATACTTAAGCAAAACTCAGCCTTAATGAAAATGTAGTTTTCATATATCCTAGGCATATCATCTATAAGTTATTTTACTTAGAAATGCTAATGATTCTTAAATGCAATAAAAACATGAAAGTTTCCTGTGATAATAGAGATGAGTCTGCCTTGTGGATCTGTGAAACCATGTAAAAATAAGAAACCACTAAGGAAAGAGATGAGTTTTCCTTGTTGTCATTGGTAGTGGTGAACATTCTCCAGAGAAATGAAACTTGTAGCTTGCTCATGTCGATATGTTAGAGACGCTTTTCTCATGGACACCGACTCACACACCTATGAAAGGCAAGATGCCCCCCGACGTGATGTATGAAATCTGAAGAACAAAAGTAGGCACTGATACCACTCACTTTGAGGCTAAACACTAGAGAGGTAGCAGGGGTGATGTCCCATAGTTTTTATAGAAAACACATCTTTGGGTTAACAATATAATGTCAAGTCCATGACATTATTGGAGAGATGGAAATTTACAGGGGATATGAGAGCTAATGAAAAACATCAGGTCACTAGGTGGGTTAACTTGAAGAAGATACAGGGACCAAGCCCTTCTACCCCTTTCTTTGCTTCTTGGCTTCCTAGAGAGGAAATAACTTCCTCTTCTGTACATGTCTACCATGATGGACTATTGTTCTATCACAGTGCCAAAGCATTAGACCTGTGACTGTGTCCTGAAATCCAGAGTAAAAACAAATATTTTTACTTATTTTTTAAGTTGATGAACTCAAGTACTAAGTCACAATTGACAGAGCTGGCTAATACACACAATTTCTAGTGTAAGTTTCAAAGTGTGAAGGACCAAGAACTAAGACTCCAATAATCTGAGGAAAGAATGAATATTTCCAAATTTAAGAGTGTGAAGCATTCTCATTTCTCAATGATAGATGGGAGTCCTCTTTCTTCTTTATTTCCATTCTTCTTAGATCCCAGTGGATTCTTTTTGCTCAGTCTACCAATCCAAATGTCTGTATTTTCCTGAAAGCTTCCTGTAGAAACACTACAATACGCTGTGTTTCCAGTTATCCAGATGTATCATGATCCAGTTAATCTGATACATAAAATTGAAACAGCTGTTATACAAGATAAATGTTATGTTATTTGAAAGAGGTGTGAGGAACAGTTTGCAGTAGAGAAACAGCTTATTTCTTGTGCAAGATATGGATGAAGTAAAGCTTATATGTACTTTATTTTCTTGTATATAATACCTACATTTTTCTGACTGCTAGAGACTTAAGGTCTTTCAGTCTAAGGTGAAGCTTAAAGTCAAGTTTGCTGCTCTTATGAACATTTATCTACTCCCAGCATTCGTCTGATGAAAGTCCCAAAGTTCATATGAATCACTAATGGGGTAATATAAGGAAAATTCATTGAGGGGGTGATTGCTGATGAGGATGGTGAATATTAGATAAGATCAATAACTTTTTAAAAAATCTAAAACTTCACACCATGCTAGGTCACAAAAGCAGTAATACAACAAATGCGAGTAAAATCAAGATGCATTGTATGAAATTATCAAAGAATAAAAATATTACTTAACTCATCTTTCAAGCAGCCTGAGGTGACATGGGAAAATGATTTGCTGCTCTCTAAACTCAGAAAAACTCTATAAAATCATGCAAATGAAAAGGTTCAGAGGGTCGGGCATAGTGGCACAAGCCTTTAATCCCAACACTCAGGAGGCAGAGGCAGGTGGATAGCTGTGACTTCAAGGCCAACTGGGTCTACAAAGCAAGTCCAGGACAGCCAAAGCTAACAAAGAGATACCCAGTCTAAAAAATAACAAAAAACAAAACAATAAAAAAAGTTCAAATCTCCATCTTCAATTTAAGAACATATCTGAAACTGCCCAGGCCACCAAGGTTTGCCTAGAATATGACAAGATTTCTACCAGTAGTTTTCCACTAGCAGACTATGGCTACCTGGCCGGGACCTATGTTTGAAGTATGAATTTTATAAGAATTTTAAAACATTTCCTCCATAATCTGCCTACTTTTGTGGCTTTTTTCATTCTCATGCAGTTAATTTTGTGGAGCTCTTTGGGTGTTTACAGACATAATCAATGAAAGGGGTGGGCTGAAGTCCATTATCAATCAGAATTTATCATCCATGCTTTATCAAGATAGTGATCAGATTTGTAGACATTATGTAACTTATTAGCACACTGCCTTTTTTCTTACCATTATTAAGATCATAGGGATATGAAGTCTGTATTTTTTTGTTGTTGTTGTTGTTGTTGTTGTTGTTGTTAAGAAACTATGTGCTCATATGATATACTAAATGTTTATTGGATAAATCCAACTGGAAAATAGAGGATACATTCTATTTGAATGTATATATTTTGACAACCCTAACTTTTGAGAAGGGATACGTGAAAGGGACCTTGCAAATATTCTACTATAATTCTATCCCTTTTTCAGAGGATTCTTATCTAAATAGACAGTTAAAAATGGCTTGTTGTGTTGGCAGTCTTCATCAAGTGGAGGTAAATGAAGACAAATTGTAATTCCATCTGGAAATGTTAAGAATTCCCTGCCCTCACAGAGTTCTATGTGCATCAGCACTCTTCTAGAAGCTAGAATCCATACACTCTGCATGCAAGATAGGAGAAAGATAGGAATCATTTCGTTGTACACAATTTCAGAAAGGATCATTAATTGTTGTTTACTATTGAAATCTTGAATAATAAAGGCAAAACCAGAAGAGTAAAATGTAAAGAAACAGAAGAAACAATGAGTAAGCAGAATTTTAGTGTGACTAAATTTGAGTGGATTGACTTAAAAAGTAAGTTCCTGATGCAGCCAAGAAATTTCTCAATGAGTTAGTACAAATACAAAATGTAGAGAATCTGGCACAGTAATAAGAACCTGCTTGAGCAATTGTAGCTTTATTAGTATAAAAACCCAGCTTCTGGGGTTATTCCTGCAGCATTCACACAATGGGAGCAAGTATTCTGAAATTAATGTGTAGAGGAGCCAAAGCCCTGAGCGTTCTCTGAGACAAGAGTTACCCAGGTATGTAGTTACTGCCTGAGGATAACTTCTGTGTTCAACAAGTTTCATTTTGCAAATGAAACAAAATATTATCATTGATGAATTCACTAGTTCTCCAAAAGCCTGTGTCTAATGCTCAGAAAAAAAGAAAGATTTTCTCCATAACCACTAGACAGCCAGCTTACGGATCAAAATGTATACTTTTGTTAAAATAGCCTGAAGGTAATGTAGACATTTCAAAGATTAAGAGGACAAATTCATTCACACCTGTTGATGTAATTCATTCTATCCGTATCCTCTGACTGTCCATGTGGGTGTTGTAGCTATTCAAGAGAACCTGGATGCTGTTTATTACCACTCTGTGAGAAGATGAATGTTCAAGATGACTTTCACTTCATCATGTTTTCAGTAAGTATACAGAATAGTGATCAGATTCATGAGCATGTAAGAGCGAGTGATGACACACACAGGTGCAGGAATGCTGCTGAAGCTGCTATGTTTCACACACATATGATGCACAGGCAGGAAGTACCATGCCAGTGACATAGTGAATAGTCTGATACTAAAACAAAGACAGTGACTCCCCACCTTTCTAACCATCACCCTGGAACAAATTGAATATGAATGTGTTTTCTAATGATCCTAGAATCTACTAAAAATGCAACCAAGCTGGGCATGATGGCACTCACCTGTAATCTCAGCATTCAGAGACACAGACACAAGTGGATTCCTGTAAGCTCAGTGCCAGCCTGGTTTATAAAGCGAGTCCAGCACAGCCAGGGCTGCACAGAGAAATAATGTCTGGAAAAAAACAAAATAAAAAAGAATCCACATCAGATGGGCTTCAGGAGTTATTTCTATGGAAGAATATAGATTCTATTTCTCTTTCAGTAAAATATAGAGATTACTTTCTGGCCCTTCTAAAGACACTCATCTCTATCTCTGAAGTAAAGCTAATGTCGCTTTATGAGCCCATTAGAAATGGTTGCATTCCCCAGATGTATAAAATAGTTCACAAAAGTTATAGGAAATCTGGAAAATTGAGTCATCCCAAGTGGAAAACTGAGGCACCAGAACAAGATCCCAAATCATGCCAAGGTACAATTCCAAGATGTCACTTTTGCCTGCTACTATCACAACTTAATAGAGATGTCACTGACACTGTTGTCTCTGTCATTAATGCTATTCAACACACTACTACAATAATTATTCACTCTCTTAATTTTACGTCCATTTCTTCAGGTTGAAAATCTCAGAAGACACATCCTAGAAACCATATTCAGACCTTGTATATAAGCCTCACCTCTCAGGGGATGGAGAAAGCAAACAGATGAGTTTCCTCCTAGATATAAAAGTTAGAAAATTTCTCAGAAGTAGACAGCCAAAAGAATGACCATGTCTACAACATAGAGAATCAACAAATAGCTAGTGAATAAATACATAGATAAGAGAATAAATGAGTCATTGTGGTCACCTTGCATCAAAAAGTACATAAACCAAGATAATGAAATATCCTGTAATGCAGAGATGAGCATAGTCTGTCATAGTAGTGATCTTTGCATAAGTAATCAGTTAGCATTGCTGCTACTTTCTATTTTAGTTTAACTGACACACAATTTGTATGCATTTATGTTGTACCATATTATATATATATCCAATGTATAATGTTCAAGTAAGGCTAATCATACCTTTTTTATCATTTATGTATGTTTCCTCATTTATCATTTTTATAGGAGGAAAACATTCAAACTCTTTTCTTATAGCACATTCAAAATATGTAATGCATCATCACTATCTATGGTCATCCTCTGTGCATCAAAATACTAGAACTTATTTCTCTTATGTAACAAATTTTATTCTTTTTATAAGAAGAGACCTAGGGTAAAGATGTTACTGAGAAATTTCAAACTAAACATCAGTTAGTAAAACACAAAGAAGAAGTTAAAAATGAGTTTTGACATTAATAAACTTACCAAGTATATGCATCTTCTATAAATGCTTTCCAAACAGGACAAGTTAGGAAATGAAGTGAAATTGATACATTCTTTGATGCACTGCTATATCTAGAAAAGTTATATGCACTGTACTGGAAGAAAAATTGGTATACAGATGTAGAGAAGGAATAAAGGAGGGGGCTATCTGGGTAACCTCCATTGGGGACACGTGTATGATTAGTTCAGATAATTCACAATATTTCTGTACAATGAAGAAATCATTAGGTATGACTATAAGTTAAAATCATTTGGAGAAATTGTATCAAAGAAGTATTAGAATTTGATGAATAAGATTCTGTTTTCAAGGCTATAACTCTAGTAGTAAGGGTGCTAAAACAGAAGTACCATAAGCCAGAGGCCAGGTTACTATACACAGTGCTTTACATTTCTACCTCTTCCATTACAAAATGAGGAAGACCACACATCAGATTATCAGCTATAGTTATCATTGTGAAGTTTTAACCTCGAGTGCCAAGTATTTGGAAATACCCTTCACTGCAGATAAATTAGTTAGGAGGGGTTCCACTGAACCAGTAGAGAGATATAATGAGACTGTAATCAATCTTGACTTGTGTCCTTTCAGATAAGGTGAACTTAGCCACTAAAACACACAGAAAGAAGGCTATGTGATGACGAAATTCAAAATAGGGATGAGCCTTATGCATTCCAGGGTTTGCCAACTGCCAGCAAATCACTAGGGGACACAAATGAATTACAAAACGGATTTTTTTCATACCTACCAGAAAGAACTAGTCTTATCAATAACCTAATTTCGATTTCAAGCTTCTATAGCAGTGAGTTTTGAGGTCTGGAGCCTCACAGTTTGTGGTATGTTGCACAGTAAATTTAGAAAGTGAGTGTCGGTTCCACAGAGATCAACAGAAGTCAGAAAGCCTGCTCACTCTTTGCCAGTTACGTCCACTGTCTCCATGAAATCTCCCTTTAGTCCAGAATATCTTCCCTTCCTCCTCACTATTCTGTTTGTCTTTAGGGACAGTAATGGCTGTCTCTGACTCTGTTGCCTGACTTTGAATCCCTTTCCTCTAGCTGAGCTGCCTTGTCCTGCCTTAGTGGGAGAGGATGCGCTTAGTCTTGCTGTGACTTGAGATGCCAGGGTGGGTTGGTGACCCTTGGTGACCTTTCAGCTCTGAGAAGGAGAGGCAGGAATTGGGGGAGGGGCCATGAGACGGGTACTGGGAGAAAAGGAGGAAGGGGGCTCGGATCAGGCTGTGAAGTGATTTAATAAGTTTAAAAAGCCTCTAAATAAATAAGCAGTTATCTTCAACTCTACTGATTACTACTAATTTTTTCAAATAGGAACATTTAATATGTTGATCACCACTTCACAGAAAACACTTCCTTGAAAATCATTAATTAACCTCCTAATTTTTAAATTCAATACAGGTTGTCCAAAACCCTGTCATTAAATAGTTCAGGTTTTGGTTGTACTAATTATCTTATCTTTATTCACTACCATGGAACATTTTCCAGATGCCTCATTTAGGATCTTATGGATTTCAATATCTATATTCTGTTTTTCTTTCTTTTCCTATTTCTGTGAGTCAATATTCTTAGCAAAGCAAATTAAAGAATAAAGGGCTTATTTGGGCTCAGTTCCAGAGGTATACAGCAGGAAAGATATGACAATGGGTAGAGAAGGCAATTTCACAGGAACAGAGGGCCAGCTGGTCATAGTACATGCACCTAGAAAGCAGTAAGCAAACATGGCAAGCGGCCTTGGCTATAAAGTCTTAGGACCCACCCCAGTAACATATTTTATATATTCTGAGACCTTCTAAAACAGTGATGCCAGCTAGAGACCACTGGTTCAAACACATGAACTTATGAGGGGCATTACACATTCTAATCACAATGCTCATTCATTGTTTCTTTTCCTTCCGTGAATGAACAAATGAGTGAAATTATAGATATTACCTCTCTGTTGAAGGTGTTACTACCTCTTTAATTGTAACCTTTTATTATGAACTCTAGACACACATTTCAAATGTTCTGGTAGATGGGTCTGCTTGGTCTTCTATCAATATCTCACATGGGAGCAGTTTCATTATCTTTTCTGCTATCCACACCTGTTCCTCCATAAATTCTTCTACACTTAAGTTTACTAAATGCGCTTAAAACTTAGAAGTCACCAAAGGTTCTTCATTTTTCATCTCATTCCATGTTCTGCAAACCATCAAAACTTACACATAAAATTTCAAATGTGACAGCATGTTTGAGTCTTCATTATCAAATATAGATCAAATACACCAGCATTCAAATTTGACACCTTAATAAAGTGCAGCTATTTTTAAATTCCACTAATCTTTCCTTCTCTACCTCAAGATCCAGATACGTAGGGTTCTGTGATGGTCCCTTAATATGTATGGTATTATTGAGGGTACTTCCCTTCGTATTTCTTGTTTATGTGTGTGTAGTATATGCTTTGACTTGTGAGCTAAAAGTAAATAGAGTTTAAATTCTATGTATAAACATCTAAGATAGTTCTTGCAAATTTGATTAATTATATTTGTTGAATATAACTAAAGAATATTAAAATATTTAGGAAAGTTTCTTTAAATAGCAATACACTTTTAGTGAAAACAAGAGAAATCCTTAAAAATTATGCTTTATATATTTATTTTTAAACCAATATGTCCAATTAGTGTTTCCCATATGTGAAAACAATATGAAATTGCAATGAAGCACTGTGGGGAGATTGACGTATAAGAGTTGAATGGGGCTCCGGGGAGCTGGTGAGTAGATATTAAAAAGAGATAGTATATGCATGAGTGAAGTTTCAAAAATAAATGATGTTATAATTTTAGGAAAAAAAGAGGACTATATATCCATCTGCTTACTAAACCTGAGTGGTTTAATATGAATGTCAGGATTTCCCAAACTTCGATGTGTTACTCTCAGTTTCAGCGCCTCCTTGAGGTATGTAGGATGTCAGCATTGTGCGTTCTTTCGGAGCATGAAGCTGCAATGATCTGAACTGCTGTGCAGCTCTATCGGTTTCTCTCCGTGTGAAAATGCAGACACTTCTCAGTGGAAACAAGATAAGGTGAGTGTGGAGAGTGCAAATATCACCTTCAGTGAGAGATGATCCAAGGTTGTCTAAAGTACAAACCGGCTTGGTTGTTACACAGAGTTCTCTCAGTAAACTTTTCTATAACTACCACAGTAAGTAAAGTAACTGGCCAAAAAGCGAACAAGGAGGTAACAATGCTGCTTAGAGGTATCTGACTTTAAAGAAGCAGCACATATGATCAAAGTAAATAATTTCTCTCTGGCTTCCATTAAAAAACACTTAGAACTTTAACATCAAACTACACAAAAAGGCCAGTTTAAGAAATCTTATTTTCTACCACCACAGAAAAATCTGTTTAGAACTAAAACTAGTTTAACAATAAATGTCAGAGAACGCAAAAACAAACAAACAAACAAAAAAAACAACTAAAATGTTTATAAATAACTTTGATTGAAAGAAGGAATAGTGACATTATTAGGCTTTCCTCCTTTCTTATGATAGGCTCAGTGATGTTCCAGTGTTCAGATACTGATACTGTTGAACCTAAGGAATATACTTTTACTTTCTTTGCTACAAGCTGTTGACCACAAGGAAGGGTCCCTGCACTCAGGCATTACATTTTAAGATTCTTATACCTAAGCTTTCTACAAACACAGAATGGTGCAGACCTCTAGCCATTATTAATCTAGTTTTTTTTTTTTTTGCATCATGTTCTTTAGTGGATGTAAACATGTTTTGTTTTGTTCACACGTGTGGGGAGGGGGAACAGACTTGTGAGAGATCAGGTGATGTTTATCCACTAGAGAATGAACCACCTCATGTGGGAGCTTAGTTTCTGCCAGCTGAAACACATCTTAATGCAGGCTCTGAGAGGATATATATCTATGCCCAAAATAGGAGGCTGGGGCTTTTTAGGTATTGGTATTGTTTGGCTGTTCATTGCTGGACTTTGGGACATTCCTCGAGAGAACTACTCCCAAGAACGTTTTGGGGCTCCGGGTTCCAACTGCTGTTCCAGGTTCCAGCAACAACTTTGGTTGAATTGCTGGTCTGCTGAAATCCTGCCTATTAAGCCAGGGGAATTGCTCCCAGGAACTCAGTCCAAAAAGATCTACTTCTCCTGTTCCTATTAACCTCTTTTTCTCCTATCTAAGGTAGGTGGCTTGGAAGGGAGGTATAAGCATTAATGAACCACAAATAAAGTAGGCTTGGAAGAGGTAGAAGCCTACAGGTGGTGTCCAACATGCTTTGGGCCATAATGGGTAATTTAACTTCTAATGCTGTGGAGGTAAATAAAGGTTTCGAAGATACACAGATGCTGTTTCGGGGTGTCAGCAAAATTGCAGCTGCTGTTGCAAAATTCTTTCCTGCTTCATAACCAGAGGGATTTTTGCCTTTGTCTTTTTTTTTTTTTTTTTACTGTATTACATTTTTAAAAGATTGGAAGAAAGACCAATAAGATCTGAAAACCTCCTCAGCATGTGGTGTCAAGGTCTCCTGGATGGGGAGGCCTGGTGGCACTCAGAGGAAGGGTAGCAGGCTACCAAGAAGAGACTTGATACCCAATGAACATATACAGGGGGAAGAGGTCCACCTTAGTCACAGACATAGGGGAGGGGGTGTAGGAGGAAAGAGGGAAGGTGGGAGGAATGGGAGGATACAAGGGATGCGCTAACAATTGAGATGTAATATGAATAAATTGATAAAATATTTTTAAAAGATACGAAAACCGAAAGAGACAGTAAATTCTATCATTCTGGAGCACCACGGGTAAAAGAAAACCACCTGGTATCTGAGAGCCAGTGTTTCCCATAATTGCCACCCCACCCTGTTCCAAGTGCCAAGTTTCCAGAGCACAAGTGTGCGGAAGGGGGCAGAGAAAAACGGGAAACCAGAAAGGCCGTAAAGATTGTACAGACACTGTAATGCAGACAGGCCAAAATGCCTTTGGAGACAAGTGCTCCGATAGAGGAACTCTTTAGAGCTACGCAGACACCATCAGCTCTTCCAGTCTTTGTGCAACAACGTTCTCAACGACCTGTTCTTTCATAATATTGGGCTAATAAAGCAGCACAATTCTGCAGTCTTGGGTGGGAGCAGCTTGCTGACCACCTACCTCTGGTTATGAAGGTCCTTGATATTCTGCTTAAACAAGAAGACAAATATATGGTTATGCTTTCTTAGATGGAGGTTTTAATTCATTAGAGTGCGTAGTATTTAATGAAAATGTAAACTCCAGTATGAAGCTCCAGAGTTTCAAATCGCCATTCTACCTGTACAGAAATGTACTGAAATTTTACACTGCAAATCTAATTAAAGTAATGTTCATTTTACTAGCACGTTTGAAAAATGTATTTTATCAATTTATTCATATTACCTTTTTAAATAATAATATTTACAAAATGTTTAAAGAGCTTAGCCTTCCATATCATACTGTTTCATAAAGTTCTACTACTTATTTAAATTTTTTTTATTTTTAATTTACTCACTTTATATCCCGGTCCCACTCTCCCTCTGTCATCCCCTCACCCTTCTCTTAGTCCTCCAAAAGGTGGAGCCCTCCTCCCCTATCATCTGACCTGAGCCTCTCACGTCTCATCTGGCTTACCTGAATCCTCTTTTTCTGATGCCTGGCCTGGCCTCCCCACGAGTAGGAAGTGATCAATGAATGGGTATGGAGTCCACGTTAGGGGAAGGCCCTACTCTCCGTGTTATGGGACCCACAAGGAGACTGTTCTGCCAATTGACTACATCTGAGCAGGAAGTTTAGGTTCTCACCATGCATGGCTCTTGGTTGGTGCAACAGTCTCGGCAGCATCCCCCCCACCTCTCCTCCACCCAGATTTTTTTTTTTTACTCCATTTGTCTCCTTGTGGAGCTCCTGTCCCCTCCAGGTTCTTCTGTCTGACAACTATTCCATAAGACTCCATGCAGTCCACCCCAAAGTTTGGCTGTGAATCTCAGCATTTGCTTAGATCCCCTGCTGGGTCTGACAGAGGAGCTGTATATAGTAGGCTCCTGTCTTATTACCTCTCCTCAACCATTTGTAGGGTCTGTTCTCTTTGCCCCTATGAATGAGACCTGAGCGTCCTCCATTTTTGTGGTCACTCATGCATGCCTCATGCTTCTCTCACTGAATTACAGCCCTTCCTGAAGGAAGAGATGAGTTTATGCTTCTGAGAATTTTTTTCCATTTCAGATATAAAAATAATATGTGGACTTAGCAATGTCTCATTGATCACATGATATCAGCGACTTGTCTGATTCTTATGAGCTCTTTGAACACAAAACACCACTATCAAGGTTACTTTAGAAAATGTCACATGCTGGAGAGATGGCTCAGCCATTAAAGGCTAGGCTCACAACCAAAAATATAAGAAAGTGTCACATATGGTACACAACTTAGTTTGTCTTTTAGTCTTACCAGCAATACCACAGAGGACAAAAAAGAACAAACAAACAAAAACTACATATGTAGTTCCACCTGCGTTTTATGTTAGGATTCTGAATTGTGTAACATGTAAGTTTAAGCATTTGATGAAATTCAGTATTTTTTAAGTATTCCACAGATAACAGATACCTTTTGAATTTCCAATGAGTGTTGGATGATTGAGGTACCACTCCAAATGAAACAATTTATATTTCCTCTTTGCAGCTGATTTTTTTAAATTAGAAATTGTATGTTATTATGGCTTCTTTTTGTCTACTCTGTTTTCATCTAAGAAAAGACTCAATATTAAAGATCTAGCCTTTAATTTATGAGCTATTTAAATGAACACCAGACATCCTCTTACAAACTTTCAAGTAATTATGCCCAATAATTAAATGATCAAGAAAGACCCATTCTACTTGGATTAAGTGACTCATGGGAAATTGAAAGTAATGGTCTATCAGGCATAGTTGTATGTAATTACTTTCTATTAATATTTGCAATAGACCAGAACTTCAGCTTGGAAACATACAGTGCTATGGGGATATTACAGAAGAGTCTATAAACCAAGTAGGCTTGTGTAATGTTGTACTAAGTAGCATTTTACTGTGGTTATATAAGAAAATAACATATTGTTATTGCTATTAGTGCAGCTAGCATGGAGATACAGACTTCTGGAATAAACCCTGATGGGGTGATCTCTGACTGATGCTCACATTTTGCTCTCAGCACTATATACTTACAAACGAAACAGCATATATTTGCTATGACCTTAGGGAAACATCAGTTTCCTGCAGATAAATTGACCAACACATATAAAAGGCATGCAATTCCAAACTAATCAAACATAAAACAACTTAAATAACTGGCATTCAGGAAATGAGCATAATAAAAAAGACTGCAGAATCATGTCCTTATCTTGCGTTCCTTTTACAATAGCTTCAAGAGTTAGAATGACGACTGCAGCTGGCACAAGTGCTTCAGTGGTTTTGGCTCAAGCTGTTCACAGCCTTTAGGCATTGCTGTCAAGCAGAAAGCTACTCTACAATGGCTTCTTCTGATCCAGACTTTGAGTGTTGTCTCTAAGTGAAAGTGGTCTAAAGGAAACAAGCAGTCTATCAGAAACCAAGATTCTGTCAAAAAGCTGATGAAAAAAAAATCCACTAGTAAGTTTAGCTACCTGCAGGACAAGATGAAACAACAAAAGGCAGTTGTGATCCCTGATTCAGTTCTCAACTCTTTTAGTTTGTTTCAACCTAGACTATAGCTGCACTTGCTTCTTAAAATTCCTTCCTGTTTTCTAGTTAACAAAATTATACCTTGCAGACACGGCAGTGGGTCAGTCAAACAAAGAAGTTAGCACTTTTAATAAAACAGGTTATACAATGAAATTAGAGATTTGGGGCCTTTTGTTTTATTTTGTTTTGTTTTGAAAGCTCCTAAAAATGAATATGGGAGACATATTTGTTTAGGATATGATTTTTTACTCTTGAACTTCCAAAATTATAATGAAAAAAAGGACACATGCTGAGAAATGTGCTGATCCTGATTCTGTCAGTTAACAATAACCTCAGGGAACAAATTCCTCCTTGGGCTCAGAGAATAGGTTTTTTTAGGTTAACATAATTACTGAAGATAAGAGAAAAGGGAAATCATTAGAATTATTTGTTCTGTCCAAGCATTCTGTATTTGAGCAAAGACTCATTAAGATATTATTGCTCATAAATTGATTATAGACAATTTTACTGCCTTAAAACTTCTACAGATAAACTGCTTTTTTGTGTGTGAGTTCCTCTCAAGGTTTAGAGTTTTGCAATTTAAGGTCACATAGGAAATCAGGTTATGCCTCTATGTATAGAGAAATTAACATAAAATCTACACAGAATATTCAGAAGCACCTGGAGTGTAAAATGAACGAGCATTATACTTAGGGAGGGTAAATTTGTATGTACTATGGAGGGTATTTCAGTCATGCAATACACGTGCATAAAAATCTTCACTCTTCTGAGCATTGAAAAGGTTACAGTAAAGTGTGTGAAAAAATATGCTAAATTCATACATGTTGCTGAAATGCACAAAAGTCTTTCAAAACTCATAAAGTCTCTGTAAAAAAAAATCTCACACTGCATTTTTCTTTTTCTTTTTTCTTCTACAATTATAAAATTAGGATCAATGAAATTAAACACTGCAAACTAAGGCATACTTCTTTCTATTCTCCCACTGCTCTCCTGTATACAGTATTGGCTGCAGGGGACCTATGCTAATCACCATTTGCCTAATACCATTTCAGATTTATTCATGTATTCCTTTGATGCCTTTTCTCTGATATTTCTTTCAATCCCTTAGACACATTTGTTGAAATTCCAATCACATATCACCATGTGAAGATTTTCTTTAACTTTCGTGAGAGAAGAAACTTATTAGAAGTGCATCATTGTGTAAAGCAAGGGATTGTGCCTGGGCCAACAATGACAGAGGCATGATCCAAAAGAAAGTGAAAGCAAAAGAGTCCACATGAGAAAGGTGGAGTATGGAGGAAAACTAAGTATATTAGATGTCACTGAGCAGCTTATTGCATGGCATTCAGGTCATAGAGCTCCAGAAAGGCAGCAGCTTTTGTGGTACTTGTGGTGGTTTGAATAAGACTGACCGAGCCCCCCACCCCCACCCCCCGCCCATGAGCTTATATTGAGTGCTTGGTCATTAGGGAGTGGCACTCACTATGTGAGAGGGAGTAGCAGGTATAGTCTTGTTAGAGTAGGCATGGCCTTTTTCGAGGAAGTGTGTCACAGAGGGTGGACTTTGAGGTTTCAAAAGCTCATAGAAAACCCAGTGTCACTCTCTTCCTGCTGCATGTGGATAGAAATGTAGAACTCATGGCTCTTTTCTTAGTGTCTGCCTGTGTCCCACTATGCTCCCTCTGAAACTCAAAGCAAGCCCCAATTAACTGATTTATTTAAGAGTTTCTATGGCCATGGCATCTTGTTACAGCAACACAATACTAAGGCATAGGGATTTATGTAACCATGATTACAAGATGATAGGAATGCAATTTGTTGAGGTTGTGAGGCGCTTTGGAAATTTTTGCTTATGTCCATGCTCTCATTTTATTTTTGCGGTACTTGAAGTTTTTACTGGCAGTTTTTGGAAATAATAGATACGTCAGTTTGGGGGGAAGGAATGAGGGAAGGGGAAGGAAGAGACAAAGACAGAAACAAGGAGTTAGAGACAGAGACAACAGAGACAGAGAGAAGAAGTGAACGCAGTGGCCAGTACGCAAGGACCATTTATGGTTTATTTCAATAACATTAGGGGACAAGGAAAATTAGCTTTATCTCTGAAATCCATTTTAACCTAACACATCTAACATATATACAACATAAGTCTCACGATAGTATTTTGTACCACAAGTCACAGATGTATAACAACAGAAATACAGTAGTTCAGGAGCAGTTAACTCGAAGCTGAGTAGTGAAGAGGTCTTAAAGAGTCCCTGATAAGGGTCTATAGTACCTCCAAGGAGCCAAGGACTCTCTACAAACAGAAAAAAAAAATGCTGCATGATTTTCAAGGTCCTTCCTTGTCTGTATTATTACTTCAGCTTTGCAGATACATTTGTTTGGCAATATAAGTAAATCAGTATCTTTTTATTTTGACCCTATAATTTATTTTTCTTCCACAAAATAGTTTAAGTACTTCTCTAGGAGTCATGAAAAAATACACGTGTATTATATAGTTTTAATTAAAAGCAAAGAAAAAATTGAAGATGTTTCATTTTATGATAGGGTTGTTTCTTAAAGACCCATCATAAATTAAAAGTATATTTGGAAAGATAGTGACACATCTTTAATATATACTAGAAATACCAAAATATATATGGCTTGACTAAATAGTAGCTCCATGGTCCCAAATTTGTCTTCTAGAGCACATGGCTGACTTCCCCCACACCTTGCTTCCATGACTGTTCAGCTGTAAGGGAAGCAGTTAGTGCATTGGCTAAGGGAAAGTTCAGATTGCAAAATTAGTAGTTTCTAATACATGACTTTACCAGTTTAAGGAGGAAAGAAATCATTAGGTAAGCCACTACAAGTTCATGACATAAAGTATTTGTCTTTTGTTTAGACCCTAGCCCTCAATGCTCATTTCAATTGTATTCTCTGAAAGCCAGAGTTTGACAAATCTTGGTAATAACATGAGATAAAAAAAATGCAGTTTTATTCCTAAGTGGACTGGTGATATTGATGAGCCTACCATTACTTAGGTATATAACTAGGCCATGACATGTCCTATGATAGCATGAGTGTACTATGCCAGAAACATGCATCTGTACCTTTTCTAGATGTCAAATATATGGAATAATAATATATATTAGCTGTTTTGATAGCCGTTATTTGCCAGATGATCCCAATGGTAAGCAGATGACTTTAGTCAGATATTGTTTATTAATTTTATTTTTTTCTATCACACAGAACATAGTAAATATATCTATACCAGTTTGCATACATGTGATTTATAGAATGAATATGGTACAAAGAGACTGCAATTGTGCTTAAAGGGATTCAGAAATAGACATAGAAAAAAATTATGTTGATCAGGTTACAAACCAGACAAGTACTTGGAGGGGACTGCTGCTGGAGCTGTTAGGGTCAAGGTTTAAGAATTAATTCAGATAGTCCAATGTGAGATAAAAGGCTAAAGCAGGGTGGAAAACTGTGGATTGTGGTGCATTCCAGACATATGAAAAGTAGATGAGCAAAGAAAGAACAAGCTCAGCTTAAGCTTTCGAGACAGACCAGGACTCCTCAATCAGTTCCTGACAAACAAAACAAGGATCAGATGATAGGTTTATATGAGGCTGGACCATTGTACCATTATGTACTCATCACTTTATATTATTCTGGTGAGGAATATCTTTATGTGATCTGGCATCATTGATAAATTTTAGGTCATGTTTCTCTAATATGATTTTAATACTATAATGTACACCCTCAGTATTAAAGCACCCAATAAAGTTACATAGCAACTTCCCTTTATACTTCCAAGAATGGGCATTGATCAGTCAATGTTTGGTGAAGGGTACCTGACAGAGAGTGGTTTGTGATGTATCCAGGAGATGCAGCCATCCTCCACCTCACTGTGAAGTCCTTTCTGCCTATGAAATACAGTCTTCTAGGGAAAGAAATACACTGGAAAAACCCCTGTATTAAGGAGTAAGTTACAGTAGAGCATAGCCTGATCTCCACCTACTCAGACTTAGCAAGTGAAACACGGTAGCCTACAGTTCCTTGTATAAGGGTGACATATCCTGGGTTTCTCCTTATATGTGTTAGCATCTCTTTTGCTGTTGTCCTCCTTCGGGTCATGTTTAGGGAGTGATATTGATGAGACTTTATGGGTAGAGCTTTTGACATTCTTTTGAGACAGAAACTCACAGCAAACTCCACGTTCTTCTGACTTATATAATCACTCTTACCCCTCTTCTACAAGGATCCTGAGCTTAGGAGTGGAGGTTGTATTGTGTGTGTATCCACTGTTACTAGTCTGTGTAACTTTGCATCTTGATTGGACACAGTTCTTTTTATAATGGTCTCCAGATATTGAAACATGAAGATACTTTGATGTGGGTGTAGGCTACACTTAATCTGTGGGTATAAGGACACATATTAAGTAAGGATGCAGTTAAGAATTGTACTGGTTTAGTGAAGTGGTTGTTGTGGGTTTTCCCCAATATCCGTGGCTTCAATAGTCCCATGAAACTGGCTGCAAATCAATACCAAATGTCCATCCCTGAAAACACGCAAGTAAATAACACACTGAAAACTCAGCAGGTTGTACTTCTGGGTTTAGGAATATGTAAATATAAACATATGCATCTACATGTACACACACATATGCTCATACATATATTTACATCTATGTAACAGCACTTAATGCAAAAACGATGCCATGAATTTTAAAAAGAGCAAAGAAGAATATATGGTATGTTTTGCAACAGAGAAAGGGAATGGGACATGATATAATTGTATTATTATCTCAAATAAATAAATAAAAATTTAAAAAGGGTTGGTAAAGATCTTTTCCCAGTCTGTAGGCTATCCAAAATATATAAAGAACTCAAGAAATTAAACACCACCAAACCAAATAACCCAATTGAGAAATGGGGCACAGAACTAAACAGAGAATTCTCAACAGAGGAATATCAAATGGCTGAGAAACACTTAAAGAAATGCTCAACCTCCTTAGTCATCAGGGAAACGCAAATCAAAACAACTCTGAGATTCCATCTTACACCCATCAGAATGGCTAAGATCAAACATTTAAGCCACACCACATGCTGGCGAGGATGTGGGGAGAGAGGAACACTCCTTCATTGCTGGTGGGAATGCAAACTAGTACAACCACTTTGGAAATCTATCTGGTGCTATCTCAGAAAAATGGGAATAGGGCTTCCTCAAGACCCAGCTATTCCACTCCTTGGAATATACCCAGAAGATGCTCCAGCACACAACAAGAAAATTTGCTCAACCATGTTCATAGCAGCCTTATTCATAATAGCCAGAACATGGAAACAGCCTAAGTGTCTATCAGTAGAAGAATGGATAAAGAAACTGTGGTACATATACACTATGGAATACTATTCAGCTATTAAAAACAAGGAATTCCCGAAATTTGTGGATAAATGGATTGAGCTAGAAATGATCATAATGAGTAAGTTAATCCAGAAGCAGAAACTCAAATGGTATATACTCACTTATATCTGCATATTAGCCCAAGGGGCATGTCCCACGAAAGCCTTCACTTACCAGGAAAATGAGACAGAGGGGAGGACATTCTATTGGTACTCTAGATGAGAGAAGCATGGGAGAATGGCAAAGTAGAAGGATCCAGAGGGTCCTAGAAACCTACAAGTAGAACATTATGATAGGCAGATTTGAGCACAGGGGTCCCGCTCAAACTAAGGCACCAGCCAAGGACAATACAGGCCATAAAACTTTAAACCCCTACCCAGATCTAGCCAATGGTCAGAACATTCTCCACAGTAGAGTGGAGAATGGGATATGACTTTCTCACATACTCTGGTACCTCACCTTTGACCATGTCCCCTGGAGGGAGAGACCTGGTGGCACTCAGAGGAAGGACAGCAGGTTACCAAAAAGAGACTTGATACCCTATGAGCATATACAGGGGGAGGTAATCCCCCTCAGAAACAGTCATAGGGGAGGGGAGTAAGGGGAAAATGGGAGGGAGGGAAGAATGGGAGGATACAAGGGATGGGATAACCGTTGAGATGTAACAAGAATAAATTAATAAAAAAAAGGAAAAAAATTTAAAAAGGGCCCCAGGGACCTCACTGACTACTACATAAAATCTATAAGGTCTGCATAAAAATGAATTGAAAAGAAATATGATGCATAGTGTAGATGAGAGGTTTTATTATCAATATTGGTGTAGGAAACAGAATGTAATAAAATATAGCACTTCTAAGGAACACGATGGGCAATGACTGAAGGAGCCATTGCCCAGATTTATATTATAAAATAAAGCTTTAGATATATATTGGGGTTTCTTAGGGAGATTCCTGTAGAACAGTTTTTCTAGGTGATTGACAGGTGTAGTTGATTCAAGTCCTCAGAGAAAAGAGAGACATGCAAGGTTTTAAAGGTTAGAGCAGATTTTATTGCCTTGCCTTCAATCCACGGAATCTGAAGCAGAGGTAAAGATCAGATTTATTTCCATGGCCAAGAGGAAGTAGCTCTATGATGATTAGTTTCAACAACATTCTGATATATCAATCTCTTTATGCTACAGTCGCAATTTTAAGGACATAATCACATTTTTCAATATTGTATCGTTATTGGGGAAATAGAAAAAAGGATAATATCCTCAGTGTCCATCTCAGCTTGCTAATATATACCCAGCAACCTAACAGTAAAATTCTATATAAGCTTGTTATTGTAAGAAATCAGTAGGCTATATATTATAATGTCCAACACTATTTTGTATTTTCTTCTATGGTTTGCATTCTTAGACGGGCGTTGATGTGGTTCTTACTATTTTAATACATTATAAGAGAGTAGGTGAGGAAAAAGAGGAAGGTAAGAAAGGAAAGAAGATAAGCAGGCCGAAGGGTGGCCAGGAAGGAAGGAAGAATAGAAGGAAGAAAGAAGGAAAGGGAAGGAGAAAAGATGCACTGCAGCAGAATCTTAGAAAGCTCTTGGTTCAACCATTGTTTACATTATAGGAATACCAGAGTCACCCTTAGTGCTGAAGCTGACTTTCACACAAACTCTGATGCCCCATATTTGACCACGTCCCCTGGATGGGGAGGCCTAGCCGCACTCAGAAGAAGGATAGCAGGCTACCAAGAAAAGGCTTGATGCCCTATGAGCATATATGGGGGAGGAGGTCCCCCTCAGTCACAGTCATAGGGGATGGGAGTAAGGGGAAATGGGAGGGAAGGAGGAATGGAGGCATACAAGGGATGGGATAACAATTGAGATGTAATATGAATAAATTAATAAAATATATTTTTAAAATGAACTTATGCTAAAAATTCATGTGTAGTTTAGCCTCTATGTCTTTTGAATTTCTATTATTTTAAAAACTGGAAAGCAGGAAGGATTGGTTGAATGTCTCAGGACCGTTCAGAAGGAAAGGACAATGTTTTTGGATGTGAGGTGCCTCAGAAATAAGGGAAGAAATTTACAGCGTCTTTGTACAGAAAGAAATCAGTGCCAGTCCAGTGAAGCCTTGTCAGAGTATGAGTCTGGGGTACAGGGGCACGTAAGTTTTTAAGAGACTTTTCTTAAATTTCTACAGACTGGTGATGTTAAACGGAAAGTCATTGTCTCATAGTTCAAGTTGTAGAGTTATAAAAGTAGAATGTAAGTAGAGTAAGGTCTCTATGGACATCTCCTTATCATGTTTTTATTAATTTATTCTTGTTACATCTCAACGGTTTTCCCATCCCTTGTATCCTCCCATTCTTCCTCTCTCCCATTTTCCCCTTATTCCCCTCCCCTACGACTGTTCCTGAGGGGGATTACCTTCCCCTGTATATGTTCATAGGGTATCAAGTCTCTTCTTGGTAACCTGCTGTCCTTCCTCTGAGTGCCACCAGGTCTCCCCCTCCAGGGGACATGGTCAAAGGTGAGGCACCAGAGTACGTGAGATTTTTTTTTTTACAATTTCTTCACATTACATTCCGATACTAATGCCTTCACTCTTCTTTACCTATACATGTCTGCCTGCACCTCCTCATTACAATCTCTTCTTCTCATAAGGAATACAGCCACAGAATATCTGCACCCATCCAGATGATATCACTTTGGCAAAAAATAAAAGATAGACTGGAAGCCCAAGGCAGCAGTTATGAGAATGCCCTTGCGAGAAGCCAAACATGTTTGTGGTTCTGATCCCTGCCTTGGTTCTTAAATGATTTGAGTGTTACTTCTTCTGAAGAGGCAAACAGGAGATAGAAACAGGTGGGGAAGGTCAGGAGTCCCAAAGCAACTGTTCTGAAAATGTCTTTGCTAGAGGCCAGAAATAGTAAAAAGAAATCTGGCTCCTGCTTTTGTTATCATTTCAGTGAGGGCTTCTACCTCTAGGCTGTATGATGACTACTTCACTGAAACTGAGAGGCTCACCTGGGCATCTGTCTAGGTAGTTCAACTGGAATAATCATTCTGTCAGCCTCCCCACACCACAACTAGGTGATGACATAACTGCTTTTATTAACTCAAGACTAGCAGTTCAATTATATGTCTTGGCACCACCACCTCCTGTTGCTATAGGAGTGTGTGTCTCTGTCTCTGCCCCGCCCTTCTGTGTATGTGTGTGTGTGTGTGTGTGTGTGTGTGTGTGTATGTGTGTCTGTCTGTCTGACTGTCTTTCATTCCATATTCTGTCTCTACATTTTGCCTTCACATATGTGAAGGTGCTCCACAGTAATTGTTTGCATACTTGGAAGAGGATGCTGAGATTACAAGGTAACTTAATGGCTCTATGACCCCAGTGTCATATTCACTTCAGGTTTTTGTTTGTTTGTTTGTTTTTACTTTCCCCAGTCTTTGCTACTTATTATGGTAGTCTAAGCAAACTCAGAATGTCTGTACACTGTATCTCCTCCCTCCCTTCCTCTGTCTCTGTCTCTGTCTCTGTCTGTCTGTCTGTCTGTCTGTCTCTCTCTCTCTCTCTCTCTCTCTCTCTCTCTCTCTCTCTCTCTCTCTCTTTTCATACATACACCCAAATACATCCCACATACTTCTATTTTAATATGATTAATTTGACTTCTAAGGCCAGAGAATACATATATTTTGATATGTATGTATTGTGAATATATTTTGATATGTATGTATTTTGAGTTTTCATGCCAAAAAATTAAAATCTTAAAAAAAATGATCTTCCACAATGTAAAAGTAATATTATGTCTATTACCCCACAGAGTTGACAATCATTAAGACAAGAAAGTCAACATGCTTAATCTCTGATAGGAGAAGGTCAGTTGAACCAAATTCACAGGTAGTGGAAGATAAGGGTACTTATATGTTCTGTACAGAAAATGGCAGTGAGAAGAGCAAAGTTTGGGAAGCAGATAGTCTAAAAAGAACTGCTAAGAGCTGCGCATGGCAGAATGGGTTACCACATGTGTGATCAGGTGGCAGGAGTCAGGTGGAACAACGGGAAGGGACTAAGAAAGGGCCCCTAACACAACGCTTTAGCATTTAAACCCTGTTCTAAAGACTATTTCGTTTTTTAATTTAAGATTATTTACATTAATTCATAATCTCATCAAAGCATGTATGTCTTTATTGCTAACATCATAAGTAAAATATATTACATTTTAAAACCCTCAAGATTGTGAAACATGCTATACAAGGCCTCTAGCTGTATGATGGCTCACAAGCCACATCATAAAATTATTCAAAAGTATAACATGTACTTTAGATATATTTGAGTTAAATGATTTCATTTTATAAGCAAAAAGAAGACATTAAACAAGACAAGATATTTAAGATGCACTGTAGAGCTACCAGTTTCAAAGGTCAAGTTAAGAAAAAAATTAGTTGAGGTAAGGTCTTAAATTTTTTACTATTTTTAATAGGAATTTTAGAAAGTACTATTATACCACACGATAAATGATAAAGTCAGACTAGGATGCAGAATCAGACTATGGAGATGACATCCTTGTCCCTCAGGTACTCATGACCCTGCTTTACTCCCTGTGAGTGAAATGCTGCTGAGGTCAGACCTTCATTTCTGATTTAACAAGACGTCGTTCTGAGCAATCACTCCCCGACAGCCCTAAAATGTCGAGCTTCTTCAGTCTTTGCATCTTCATCCATTGGCTTCATCCTCACTTCATTTATTTCAACAGAATGCTGACATTTGTCTAATATTACTTCTAGGTTATCCCTCCCAGGCTTTCGACCTTTATCCTCCAATCTGAAATGTCCTTTCCATAGGTCATCTTTTTATAATAGAAAATCTCCGTCCAGTGGAATCATCCTTTCCCCACACTTTCCACATGAAGACAGCGGAACTTTAGCATTCTCTGCAAGTTTACCAACTCACTGGATAATGGGTCTGCATGTAAATGAATACACACCTCTATGGTTAAAGAGTTTTATAGAATGTTAAAGAAAAAATATTCCTGCCCTTGTCAACAGTGTAAAGAACACGTTGTTAAAATGACAAGCATAAGATAACCAAGACTGATAGGACAGTGGAGATAAATAAAGTGGAGATAAATAAAGCTTGATTGTAACAGGAAGTGGAGATTCACAAATAATAAATAGACAAAGGAAATTAGTGGGAGTAAAGTTGCTCAGTAGAGAAATCAGTGGTAGAAGGAATTAGTCAGGCCAGTTCTCAGGATACTTGTGACAGGGAAGCCGACTGAAGGGTAAGTGAACTTTCACTAATCTAAGCAAGCAAGATTCCTAAAGCTACACCAGTCTCATGAAAAACAGGTCCAGTGATGACGCCCAATTAAAAATGGGTTAAAAGAAAATTGATTAAAGTTGGGCAAAAAAAAAATTTATCTCAGTAATCTCTATTCCTCATTTTCTATGAATGATGAGTCATTTGTCAATTATAACATCAGTTCTCTTGTGGAAACTCCTTTTCACTTACATTTTTCTTCAAGTATTTGACGACAAGTTCAGATTTAGCCCACACATTTATCTTTTGGTATTTGTTTACCATTCCAAGAACTCATCTTTGCCAAAATACATGCAAAATTGCTTGTG
Organism: Acomys minous; assembly: GCF_964271855.1. NCBI lineage: Eukaryota > Metazoa > Chordata > Mammalia > Rodentia > Muridae > Acomys > Acomys minous. The sequence continues at coordinate 46,503,258 of NC_140483.1, forward strand.
CACACTTTTTTGTTATTGAATACTGTTTTTCATATCTATACATTGTTTCTTTTAATTCTCTTTACAGATTCTCTGACATATACATATATTTATCTGAGCCCCTCACATCTCTCTGAAATTCACAGCTGATCTCTTTCCATTTTTAGTAGCCCCTACTCCCCATATTGATGGACCTACAAGGAAACTGTGCTGCCTATCAACTATATCTGGGCAGGGAATCTAGATTCTCACCATTCATAGTCCTTGATTGGTATATCAGTCTCTGCATTCTCCTCCCTAGCTCCCACACCCTGGAGGTGGGGATCCATTGATGTCCTTGTAGAGCTCCTGAACCCTCTAGGTCTTCCTATCCCCTAACTCTTTAATAATATTTCCTGTGCTCCTCCTCAAACTTTGGCTTGGAGTCTCAGCATCTGCTTTGATCCAGCACTGAGTGTAGTCTTTCAGAGGACCTCTATATTAGGATCCCACCAGTCCTGTTCTTTTCTTCAACCACTTTGGTGTCTATTGTATTTGCTCTTCTAAATGAGAATTAAGCATTTTCCCTATTGCCCTCTTTGTTATTTAACTTCCTTAGGTCTGGGTTTTGTAGTGTGGTTACACGTACTATGTGGCTAATATCCTCTTATAAATGAATATATGCCAGGTCTGGATTGCCTCATTCAGGATGATCATTTGTTAATCCATCCATTTGCCTGAAAATTTCAAGATTTCCTTGTTTTTAATAGCTCAATATTATTCCTTTGTAAAACAGTTTCTTTAGTCATTCATCGGATGGGAGATGTCTACGTTGTTTCCAGATTCTGGCTATTATAAATAAAGCTGCTATGAACATAGTTGAGCAAATCTTTGTTGTATGGTGGAGCATCATTTTGATATATGCCCAGGAGTGGTATAGCTGGGTCTTGAGGTAGAATTATTCCACATTTTGTGAGAAAGCACCAGATTGATTTCCAAAGTAGTTCTACAAAACTGCACTTGCACTTGCAACGGTGTTTTCCCCTTTCTTCATATCCTCATTGGCATGTGCTGTCACTTGAATTTTTTATCTTAGCCATTCTAAATGGTGTAATATGAAATCTCAGAGTTGTTTTGATTTGTATTTCTTGATGACTAAGGACATTGAGCATTTCTTTAAGTGTTACACATTCTTTAGATATTTCTATGTTGAGAATTCTGTTTAGTTCTGAACCATATTTTTAAATTGGGTTATTTTGTTTGTTGGTGTTTAATTTCTTTAGTTCTTTATGTGTTTTGGATACTAGCCCTTGGTTAGATATAGGGTTGTTGAAAGACTTTACCCAGTCTGTAGGCTGTTGTTTTGTTCTGCTGTCAGGGTTCTTTGCCTTATAGAGCCTTTCAGTTTCATGAGGTCCCGTTTATTAATTGTTGATCTTAGAGCCTGAAGTGTTAGTGTTGTGTTCCAGAAAGTGTCTTCTGTTCTGTGGAGTTCAAAGCTCTTCCGCAAGTTTTCTTCTAATACATTTAGTGTGTCTGGTTTTAGGTTGAGATCTTTAATCCACTTGGACTTGAGTCTGTCTTTCTCTTTCTTTCTTTCTTTCTTTCTTTCTTTCATAATTACCAAAGCCAAACTAGCCTTGAGTAGAGCTCAAGAGCTCATAGATTTCCAGTGATTTCCAATGAAGTAAAAATAATTTTAAATCTGGCAAGACACCGGAATGTTCAGACTGAGCGGACACCTGCCCTAGTTCCTGTTCGATTGCATATTCTCTCCAGCCTTTTGTTTATTTCTTTATTTAGTTCATTATACATTTTCAAATATATCTCATCAAAGAACGTACTTATGTGCTTTATATCTTCTGCGGTATCATACACTTAGCCATTTTGAAATGATGGCATCTCCCACTGATGCTATCACTTTGCTTTTATTTCTTCATGTGGTTCCATTTCAATTGTTAAACTATTCATTCATATTGGCTGCTCAATCCACACTGAAATATTAGTCATTTTCTCTTAAGTAATTGATACTCACCTAGGAAAAGTATTTGCATTTTACACCATACCCATTAGTTATGGACCTCTGTAAAGGACTTCATGCAACATTAAAATGTAGCAGTAGATGGCATAGGCCAAATCAGAGAAAATATGCCACAAAAGACCACTTTTATATTAAAAATACTCTTTTGATACTTCATCATGGATTAATCAGTGCACTAAATGACCATTCTAATAATATCACAATAGTATTCCATCTAAATACCATTAACATTAGCACATAGATTTTGGGAATTGATTTGTGCTGGTTAATTTTATGTCAGCTTGAAACAAGGTAGATCATTCTGAAAGGAGGGGGGCTTAGTTGAAAAAAATGCCTCTATAAGAGCAGGATGTAGGACATTTTCTTAATTAGTGATTGATGGGAGAGAGCTGAGAACACTATAGGTAGTGCTCTCCCTCGGCTGCTGGTCCTAGACTCTATAAGAAAGCAAGCCAATGTTATTTTGAGGTCTTTAATCTATTAGGACTTCAGTTTTGTTCAGGGTGGTAAACATGGATATCCTTGCATTTTTCTACATGTAGACATCCAGTTAGACCATCACCATTTGTTGAAGATACTATCCTTTTTCTGTTATATAGATTTGGCTCCCCTGTCAAAAATCAAGCATCCATAGGTGTATGGATTTATGTCTCGGTCTTCAATTCAATTCCATTGATCACACAGTCTAGTGCTATGCCAATCCCATGCTGTTTTACTTACTGCTGCTCTGGGAAGGCCTGGTGACACTCAGAGGAAGAGGAGGCAGGCTATTTGGATGAGACCTGATAGGCTGTGATCATGTGATGGGGGAAGAGTTCCCCTTCTGTCACAGGTCTAGGGAAGGGGAATAAGGTGAAAGAGGAAGGGAGGGGGGAATGGGAACATACAAGTGAGGGGATAGTAATCGGGATATAATCTGAATGAATTATTTTTAAAAAAATAAAAAAAGAAAGAAAGAAAGCTGAGCAAGCCATGATTAGCAAACCAGTCAGCACCATTTTTTCATGGCCACTGTATCAGGTCTTGCGTCCAGGTTCCTGCCTTTTTTTGAGCTTCTTTCCTGACTTCGTTCCATGATGGACTAGCATGTTGTTGTGTAAGCCAAATAAACAGTTTCCCCCCAAATTTTTGGCTGATTGTATTTCCTCACAGCAATACATCAATAGTAACCCAAATAAGTCAAAATGGAAATTTGCTTTTGTTGTTTTTCTCTCTTATCAGAAATGGGCATTAATAAAGTGACTTCCTTAGAAGCTCACCATATCTTCATGAAAATAGGAACTCAACAGTTAAGCTTTAAAAATAACTCATAAGCAGGAAGGGAGCCTACCATAGATGTCTTCTGAAAACCTCCATCCAGCAGGAGATCCAAGCAGATGCTGAGACATAGCCAAATTCGTGGTGGAATGCATGCATTCTTAAAGAAGAGTTGAGGGACAGAAGGACCTGGAGGGGTCAGGAGCTCCACAAGGAGACCATAGAGCCAACAGATATGGGAGGAGGATGGACTACTTCTCACATGAACTCTGGCCCTCACATGTTGATCACTTCCCCCTGGAATTGCAGCCTTGCCAGGCTACAGAGGAAGAAAATACAGGCAGTCCAGATGAAAATTGATAGGCTGAGGTCTGATGTTAGGGGAGGAAGGTTCTCCTTACTGAGGGGAGTGTAGGTGGGATTGGAAGGCAATGAGGAATGGGCCTACAAGTGATATATAAGGTGAACCAATTAAAGAAATGTAAAGTAAAACTAAAATTAAAAACTAAAAAGAACAATGAATTTAGCTACTGAAGACATTACATGTTAAGGCAATGGTTTTTCTATTGAGATTTCCATAATTCTAGTACAGAATTATAAATAAATATGAATAAAGGCATGATGAATTCCTCTCTATAAAAAAATCAGAATCTTTGTTCTAGAATATTAGTCGGCTGGGAAGTGGTGGCACACTGCTGTACTTGAGAGGCAGAAGCAGGTGAATCTCTGAGTTTGAGGCCAGTCTAGTCTACAGAGTGAATTCCAGGACAGGCAAGGTTACACAGAGAAACTCTGTATTTAAAAAAAATGGAAACAAAAAGAAAGATAGAAAAGAAAGAAGATTCTTTGTTCTTTTTCCAGTGTAGTTCTTTTAGAATAGGTTCAAATATATTTAATCATTGCCAATTCCATGGACCATGATTGCACTAAAGTTGATAGTGAAATCTATTTCATCCTTAGTTCAACTGTAATGCTCCTGAACTTACATTAGAGCTATATCTCAATAATCTAATCAACATCTAATCAGAAGTTGAAAATATTATGGACTAAAAAGCATTTTTATCATTCTTCTAGTATCATTTCTGTTGCTGTGATAAAAATACTTTCACAAAAGGCAACATAAGAAGACCTTGGTTTATCTCTGCCTACAATTCCATATTACAATCCATCGCTGAGTATAAGATAAAGTAGCAGGATTTGGAGACAATTGGTCATGTAATAGCCACAATCCAGGGTAAAGAGAGATGAAGGTATTCAGGCTAAGTACTTAGATACCCTCCGCATAGCTCAGTTTCTACAGTTACACAGTTCAGGACCCCCTGCTCATAGAATGGTGTCACTCACAGTTCTCTGAGACTCCCCACATCAGCTAATTCAATTGACAGTATCTCCCATAGACATACACATAAGCCAGCCCAATGCTATTGATTCCACATATAGATTATCTTCCCAGAGAATTTTAAGTTATGTGAAGTTGACAATTAAATCTAGGACTCATTATTGCATACTAAACAAAAAGGCTTGTGGACATAGTCCAGAGCATTTGGTGTTTCCACTTTGTACATGTGTGGGTGACTGGTAGCTGCATCTCTATTATTGTTGACCGTTGCACACGAATAAATAGCATTTCTAAAAAAAAAATCTTTGAAATACATATTCTACTGAACAGGTATTTTTCTACACTGTTATACAGTCAAAACATTGTTACATCATACCATCAGAAATGAGAGAATAGCTACTTAAATATCTTGGCATTTCGTGTTTGATGAAAGATATGTATTATTTAACTTCTGATCCTCTTATCTTCAACGTTTTTATCCATTCTAATGTATCGACTTCCTATCATTGGCAATATCAGACAATTTTCAAGGAAGGCTGAGACAGAAAACCTTTTATTGCATTCATATTCCATGGATGAATTATATTTAACCTTTGCTGCTCAAACAATATCTCAATATTTCTCTAGGCAGAATTAGAATCAGTTTTTTTTCACTTTTTTAATAGTTTTCTCTCAGTCCCAGGAGTATTCATCATTTTGGGTTTGCTCCTCTTTATTCCTGTTTAAAAGTAGAACAAATAATATCTAAATCCATCACTTTCTCATTTTTTCTACATTTACCCAAGATACTAATATTCATGAATAACATTAAGTATCTTAAATATACTGTAAAGTTTCTAGATCAATAGATAAATTTTCTGAATTGTAATAATAGTAATTGTAATATATGTTATATAATCTATATAATCTAATGATTATAAATATTGACTATTGTATTTTCTTCTCTCATGATGATATACATTTAAATATCTTTCTACTGCTTAATAACAATTGCAACTCAAGCAAATATCCTAAATAGAAATTATGTCATATGTCACTTTATTTTTATTTATTTATTTATTTTTGTGTCCCAAATTTACGTAATTCAGAAATATGGTTAGGTTGTAAGTTAAATGTAGAAAGAAAAGTCAAAGAAAAAGTGCTTAAGTTTCAATACTTTAACAGAATAATTTTAATTTTTGCTGTTGTTGTAGATATATAATTTTGTAAGCATATATTATAATCTTAATTTGGAAAATAAGTTCCTAAATATTGCTGATTTTCATTTTTAAAATTGCAATGAACTCAGAAACTTAAAACAATATAAATGCAGTATCTTAGGGACTGTGTATGTTAGAGCCCTTTTAGCATCACAGCTCTCCCAGTGATACAGAACATAGCTCTCCTAGTGATACATCTCTACTTTATTGGAGAGGATAAGAGCTATATACACCTGGGAGAAATGAATAGGAGTTTTCAGTGAGAGAATACATTATCAGCTGGGGATGATGTGCTGTGGGTACTTTATTGGCATGGAGAGTAATTCCAAGTGGTAGGCTATGTGACTTCCTCTAGTATTGTAGACATAGGGGTCATGAGACTATGTGTACTAAGTAATGCAGGTATAGAACACAGAGGGTTTGACCCTTACTCCTGGTGGTGTCAAGACTGAGGTTTTCCAGTTTTGGAAATTTCAACCTCACATGTCCCACAATAGAGCTCATGTTTATTTCTTTTTTTCTTTTTTTCTTTTTTTTTTTGTTTGCTTTTTTGTTGTTGTTGTTGTTGTTGTTTTTCTCCTTTATTAATTTATTCTTGTTACATCTCAATGGTTATCCCATCCCTTGTATCCTCCCATTCTTCCCTCCCTCCCATTTTCCCCTTATTCCCCTCCCCTATGACTGTTCCTGAGGGGGATTACCTCCCCCTGTATATGTTCATAGGGTATCAAGTCTCTTCTTGGTAACCTGCTGTCCTTCCTCTGAGTGCCACCAGGTCTCCCCCTCCAGGGGACATGGTCAAAAGCGAGGCACCAGAGTACGTGAGAAAGTCATATCCCACTCTCCACTCTACTGTGGAGAGTGTTCTGTCCATTGTCTAGATCTAGATTTAAGGTTTACCGCCTGTATTGTCCTTGGCTGGTGCCTTAGTTTGAGCGGGACCCCTGGGCCCAAATCTGCCTATCATAATGTTCTACTTGTAGGCTTCTAGGACCCTCTGGATCCTTCTACTTTGCCATTCTCCCATGATTCTCTCATCTAGAGTCCCACTAGAATGTCCTCCCCTCTGTCTCAGTTTCCTGGTAAGTGAAGGCTTTCGTGGGACATGCCCCTTGGGCTAATATGTAGATATAAGTGAGTATATACCATTTGAGTTTTTCTGCTTCTGGGTTAACTCACTCATTATGATCATTTCTAGCTCAATCCATTTATCCACAAATTTCTGGAATTCCTTGTTTTTAATAGCTGAATAGTATTCCATAGTGTATATGTACCACAGTTTCTTTATCCATTCTCCTATTGAGGGACACTTAGGCTGTTTCCATGTTCTGGCTATTATGAATAAGGATGCTATGAACATGGTTGAGCAAATTTTCTTGTTGTGTGCTGGAGCATCTTCTGGGTATATTCCAAGGAGTGGAATAGCTGGGTCTTGAGGAAGCCCTATGCAAAAATACTAAATAAAATACTTACAAAACGAATACAAGAGCATATCAAAGATATCATTCATCATGACCAAGTAGGCTTCATTCCAGGCATGCAGGGATGGTTTAATATATGGAAATCCATCAATGTAATCCACCATATAAACAAACTGAAAATAAAAAACCACATGATGATCTCTTTAGATGCAGAGAAAGCATTTGATAAAATCCAACACCCATTCATGTTTAAAGTTTTAGAGAGATCGGGAATACAAGGCACTTTCCTCAACATAATAAAGGCTATATATAGGAAGCCAATAGCCAAAATCAAAGTAAATGGTGAGATACTCAAGGAAATTCCTCTAAAATCAGGAACAAGGCAAGGCTGCCCACTCTCTCCATATCTCTTCAATATAGTACTCGAAGTTCTAGCCAGAGCAATAAGACAACAAAAGGAGATCAAGGGTATTCAAATGGGAAAGGAAGAAGTCAAATTATCCCTATTTGCAGATGATATGATAGTCTACATAAGTGACCCTCAAAATTCCACCAGAGAACTCCTACAGCTGATAAACACCTTCAGCAAATTGGCTGGATACAAAATTAACTCAAAAAAGTCTGTAGCCTTCCTATACACAAATGACAAGCTTGCAGAGGAAGAAATTAGGAAAACTACACCCTTCACATTAGCCACAAGCAATATAAAATACTTAGGAGTTACTCTAACTAAGCAAGTGAAGGACTTGTTTGAAAAAAATTTCAAAACTCTAAAGAAAGAGATTGAAGATGACATGAGAAGATGGAATGATCTTCCTTGCTCATGGATCAGGAGAATTAACATAATAAAAATGGCCATCCTACCAAAAGCAATCTACAGATTCAATGCAATCCCTAAATTTTTTAAAGACATTGAAAGTTCAATTCTAAATTTCATATGGAAAAACAAAAAACCCAGAATAGCTAAAACAATCTCGTACAATAAAAGGTGCTCCGGAGAAGTCTCCATACCTGATCTCAAACTGTACTATAAAGCAATAGTAATTAAAACAGCATGGTACTGGCACAGCAACCGGCTGGTTGATCAGTGGAATCGAATCGAAGACCCAGATATGAATCCACACATATACGGTCATTTGATTTTCGACAAAGAAGCCAAATCCATTCGATGGAAAAGGGATAGCATCTTCAACAAATGGTGCTGGTCTAACTGGATGTCTATGTGTAAAAAAATGCAACTGGACCCATATTTGTCACCTTGTACAAAACTCAAATCCAAGTGGATTAAAGACCTCAACATAAAACCAGAGACACTAAGTCACTTAGAAGAAAAAGTGGGGAAGAGCCTGGAACATATTGGCACAGGAGACAACTTCCTGAACAGAACACCAACAGCCTAGGCATTAATGTCAACAATTAATAAATGGGACCTCATGAGGCTGAGAAGCTTCTGTAAGGCAGGAGACACTGTCAAGAGAACAAAGAGACAGCCTACAGACTGGGAAAAGATCTTCACCAACCCTACATCTGACAAAGGTTTAATATCCAAACTTTATAAAGAACTCAAGAAATTAAACACCACCAAACCAAATAACCCAATTGAGAAATGGGGCATGGAACTAAACAGAGAATTCTCAACAGAGGAATATCAAATGGCTGAGAAACACTTAAAGAAATGCTCAACCTCCTTAATCATCAGGGAAATGCAAATCAAAACAACTCTGAGATTCCATCTTACACCCATCAGAATGGCTAAGATCATAAATTCATGCGACACCACTTGCTGGCGAGGATGTGGGGAGAGAGAAACACTCCTTCATTGCTGGTGGGAATGCAAACTAGTACAACCACTTTGGAAAGCTATCTGGTGCCATCTCAGAAAAATGGGCTCGTGTTTATTTCTACAATTTACATCATTGTTGGGAAAATTCAATGCTTTGCAATTGTTTGATTGCCTTTTGAGGATGATCTGAAATCCTGAGACCTAATCATTTTGCACATGTTCCTCTTAGGTAAAACACTGTAACTTACTTCTTAAAAACCTTTTCATAAACTATAATAAAGTTTATAAACTATAAATAAAGTTTATTCTCCCATATGAAGAATAGTTTTATTTGTACAAAATCAACTGGTAAGGAAACTAAATTATTTACATTCAAATATTCAAGCAGTATGCAGACGTTTTCCTTTATTGCACCTTGCTTTATTGTGATTTTACAGCTATTTCATATCTTAACATTTGGAGATTTCTAGTAAATATTGGTCAAGGAAATTTATTCAAGTATTATTTTTTTCTAACACCATATGCTTGCTTCCTGTTCTGTGCCCAATGATACTTTTTGTACTTGTTTAAACTTTTACATTATTATTGTACCAGTTAAAATATGTAATCAGTGGTCTTTGATATCACAATGCTAATAGTTTAGATGCATCATACCAACACATACATAAGATAGTACACTTTGATGATAAATGTATGGGATTAGACTGTTCATGAACTAGGTGCTCCTTCATCCTTTACTGCCCTTTGGGCCACCTTAGGTCTTGGCAAACAATAATGTTATAGAAATATAAAATGTAACAATCACCAAATGGTCTCTGAGTTTTCATATAGAAAGAAAAGTCAAACATTTCAAATTAAATCAAAAGTTCGCAGTGGTTAGACATTTATGTGGCTGGCATGTTGAAAGTTAAGATGGACTGAAACAGACATCACTGATGCCAAACAGACTGATATGAAGGGAACAGGAAAGCTCCTGAAAGAAACTAAAAATGTTACTCCATCAACACACAAATTATAAGAAAATTAAAACTGATTTATTAATGATATAATGAAACTTCCAAGATTCTGTCTAGATGATAAAAGTAGCTGTAGCATTTCTGGTAAGTAAAAATCCAATCAGAAACAAGTTCCTAACACTACTAATTTCTATAAAACTGAGAAATATAAAGACATCACAGAAAAAAATTAAAACTAGAAAGAGGTAGGTTATATTGGAGCTGCTCTGTGCATGTTTAGAAATGGCAGCAGACTTAACATATTACATGTACTTATTTTATAAGGTATTAGTAGGTTTGAAGGAGTTAACACTAAGTTTAAAGGTAGTCTTACCATAAATGAAATGCTACCCATGTTACATGCTGTCAAGTAGAGGAAACATTCATGTAGACTGCATTAATTGATGAAGAAAGAGTCTTTTTCATCTCATCCTAAACATTTGTTATAGGCCCATGTCCCAGTTTTACTAGCCACTACCCTGAAAGTGCACCAGAATGGGCACTAGGACATTTACCTGACAAAGTTTTTACACACTTAAGTATCAGGAGTCTGTTAGAAATAAAGTTCAAAATTTATTTTTGCCATCATTCTGGGAGACTTTAATACCCAACAGCAAGATTTACTCACCATCCAGATGTCTCAGTTTTTTATCCTTATCAACCTCACATATCTATGCTTTCTACTGAGTTTGCTGAGCCATCAAATAGATGTCTTGATTTACAGCAAGGGTTTGTGTCATAAGCTAATTTCCTTTTGAAAATTAAATATCACATTGCTATCACATTTATTTCAACTTATAGTCCTACAAACTAGGTAGCAATTTGTGCTTGTTTCCATTCCCTCTATGTGTGTACTTGGCCACTGACAAATGCATGACTGATTTCCTTTTAGTTAAAACATCTGCTAAGTGTTAAAACGTTTTCTCGATTACATTTTTAATATTTTTTACAAACTCAATTATTTGTGTATTTATTTAATATTTGACTTCTATAAAAATGCTATATTTTACTGTCATGTATTTCCACTGTCACATACAAAAGTAGAGAACAATCTTAAACAAAAATTGATAAACACGGTGTACTATTGCACAATTACTAATGCATTCACAGAAAAATGATTGGTAGAGTTATTAACATCAAACAGGCAATTAATCATCAAAATATTTATGTAAAAGATGAAGGCACTGCTTTCTGACATACTATGCTAAAATTCCATATTTAGTTGTTAATAAAACAAACTATTAAACAAAAAGATATTTATTTAACAACAATATTTAAAAATACTCTTTTTTATTCACCACACAACCTCTGTTCTGGTTAAATGTGTAAGAAACTATACACTGACGAAGAACAATGCCCATAATATATTGATAATGAGAAACTTTTGTAGATATATAGCACCTTTTTAATGCTATAGAAAAGCACATTAGAGCATATCCCAATATTAAAACTCAAAAACTCAGAGGAGGAAATACAGCATTTTAATTTTCTCCATGCTTGAATTTTTTTATTTTCTTTCATACTAAACACCATAACATAAAATTACAATAATCACATTTAAGAATATCTAGTTTGAAATAAACCATATAATGATTTATATGCATCTAGCAAATGAATAATAGACATCTGTGTACAAGAATGAGATGAGCAAAGATCATGAGTCATAATACTATACAGGACATGTTGGTACATGTCTACAGTCCCAAATGAAGGGGAAAGAGGCAAGGATATCCCAGGATCAGGGAGTCATCCTGGCTACAGAAAAAGACTCAATCTTACAAATAAAGAAACAAGCAAACAAAATGAATCACAATCCTAATTGTGATAATAGTACATGTGATAGAATTGTGTTTATATCAATGTAGTACTTCCTTAATAGTAAATAGGATTGATATTGAAACTGTTTGGAGTAATGGCTTGTTTTGATTTCAGCTTTGTTTATTGTGCTATATTTTGGGGAGGAGAAAGTTTCATATAGACTGGAAAAGCCTTGAAATGACTGTATAGATGATGACGACCTTGAACTCCTAACCCTCCCACTCACCTTCAAGGACTATGAATATGTGCCATCTTTTCCGGATTGAACACTACCTGTGGCTCTTTTGGTCTGTTCTATTTTTATAATATAAGTTTATTTACACTGGGCATATATGTATACATCCAAATGTGCATGGGTTAGTTTGAAGGGTGGCTAGTGTAGATGTAAGTTGGAAAATATTGAGAACTTAAGTAAACATTGTCCTTTGTGTACATTGAAGCATTAAATCTAAGGATTAGTTAAAAAATTTCATCATTTAAAAAACTGGACAGGGTATTTGCACATATTTTGTGTCATGATTTGTGACCATCACAATCTGACCAATACAGGCACCCCCACAGTCTTATGAAAATAACAAGAATCAATCTTACAATTTACACATAATTGCTACAAATAGTATCTCCACAGTACTGTGTGTATGTGATTCTCCAGCATTTTTTTTCTTTTACAAAATGCTTGGAAAAGCAGTATTTCAAGGAGACTTTTCTTCTTTTTATGTGGGGAGGAAAAGGAGAAAAGATTTCCATTTTCTAATGATAGCAGAGCTTAGTTCGGTAAATATGGTACCCTCTCTCAAGTCTACAAAGAACCCTGAGTTTATGAAATTTAATATACTGCAGGAGATGTTCATGAATATCTCTTAATCCCCAGCCATTTAACTTATATTTAAACATGTAGCCCCACAAAAATCATCTTGGAAACTTTATTTATATGAATTAAATAGAGTTGAGTAGGTGGGGTTTAGGAAAAAGAAAGAAAATTAAAATTCTTACCTTTAGAAAAGAAAAGGACACTTTTATAACATAAATTTTGTGTAGGCTTAAGTTTATTACCCACCTCCATTTTTAAGAGCCAAATTCAAAGAATGAGTGGAGAGACCAGTACGGGGAAATGTACCTACCCATTACTCATTGACTGATCTAAAGCAGGTCGCATAGCTTGTCCTAGGAGTATATTGCTTAGCTGCAGAACAAGATGCATATCCCATTTTCCTTTACATGTTGTTTGTAGCTTAAACATGGAGTGACTGGTATCTTGTAGATGCACAGAAGAAGCTATTTTCCCTCTTTTATGTTTATTGTCATTCTGAAAATACTATGCATATGATTATATGTATATATAAGTACCTAACAGTTAATTAGTGCATTAGATAATTATTCAACTAATAAAAGAGGTAGTCTGGATACCTTTTTCTAGCTTCATGCTGTCCTGAAAAAGGCTAAATACAAGTTCATGAAACTTTCCACAGAATTTGTCTTCTTATTTTCTCAGCCTCTGACTTAATTAAGGAAAGTGCAGGGTGGCAGTGTCTTCCAGGTGGGTAAAAGAAAACATACTATCTTTTTGTAATCCAATCTTAAGGTTACATAATTATAAAGTAAGCATGTATCACCTTGAATTATGGGGGTATGAATGCCCTTGCTCCACATTTATCGAGCTATCAAGAAGCTGTTTTCTGTGCCTCCAATTTGACTGAGTTGTGAGTACATCCATGAGAATTCATGTGCTGATGAATCTTAGAAATTAAATATAGCTGGGGGTAGATTTATAACTGTAAAGCATTCTTATACACACGAGCTACTTAAATTGTAGGTCCTGATAGTAGAGATGGAGGCTGTCAAAAACCGACACACACATACACACACACACACACACACACACACACACACACAGAGAGAGAGAGAGAGAGAGAGAGACAGAGACAGAGACAGAGACAGAGACAGAGACAGAGACACAGAGACAGAGACAGAGATAGAGAGACAGAGAGACAAAGACAGAGACAGAGACAAACAGACAGACAGACAGAAACAGAATGAGAAGAATTCATCAGCATGTTAAACATTAGCATTCATTGCAATACTACATTTAATGATTTGCTTAAAGTTTGCTGTTGGAGTTGCTGACTTACACTTTTAAAAAATTGTTAAATGAATTTTGGCTTGGGATTAGGAAAGAATTTATAATAGTTTCTAAAATGGTCCTAAGCATACTTCTGGCACTTTGTAATATGTATTTATATAAAGCAGTATTCTCAACAAAGATTATTTAAAAATCAAAGTACCAATCTACTCTGAAAAACTTTGAATTTGCCCAACAACAACCTGAAGTAACCAATAGTCAGTGAAGATTGAATACTTCATGTAAAAAGAAATAAGTACATCATTTCTTTGATATGCAAATTTGTTTCTTCTCTTTAATAGCGGTAAATTATATTTAGATCAAAGAATTATTCTGAAATAAAGTTCTTTACAATTTATTAATATATGTATTGCTACTGATAATTTTTTTTACTTTAATGAAATTTTTAAAAATGAGAAAAATGAAACAAATCATCAACAACAACAAAACAACCCAATACAAAAAATATAAAATAAAAAACAAGAGAACAGAATACTTTGAGAGAAATGTACTCTCCATGATTTTCATGTTAGTTTATCTAATGTTATTATATTCTACATTAAAATACTGTATTTTGCATGAAAGTTTATTTGTTCTTATTTACTTTAATTAACAAGTCTACTTGCTCAGCAACTGAGGCCCTACTTATATCTATAAATAATATATTTATTTAATTGAAAGGTTACCATTAAAATAGCTCACTAAGGATGTATATGACTCAGTAATAAGTAAAATAACAGGTTAGCATGCCTGAAGCTATGGGCTTGATTCTCATATGCCCATCCCAACCCAACCCCTTGTTTATTTGCCTGGACTATATATTTGGTGCAGATCTTGACCTATGGTAGGCTCAGAAACTACTACTACCTTGATAAAGAGTGAGTAAGCACCATGCTCCATGCAGATGTGTTACATTGTTAGAGACAGCTTTACCTCAGTAATTTACACAGCCTTGGAAATGCTCATGTATGGTAGAATGTTTACCATGTGATTTAGAGTTTGATTTATTTTGTATCAGTCACAGTTTCAGAAAGAGGCAGAGCCTACTTTAATTTAGTCCCCTGACTTCCTGTGCTGTATCTGGCTTATTTCAGATTTTAAAAAACCATGTACATTGGATATAGAAGTACAGGTACAAAACTTCTATAATTTTCTTTTTAATTTTAGATGCCTTTCTCATTTCATGTGTTCCAAGGTTACTGTGAGTAAAAAGTTGCCTATTCTTTCCATCCTATTGCTCATTAAATAAACATGGCTTAGTGATACCAAGACAGGGTTAGCAAATCCTCAGTAGTTCCTTCCTCAAAAATATGTCTCTCAGGTATATTGGGCCTGAAGGCCGAAGATGATCCTCCAATGTTATAGAGAGTTTTGGATGACTATTGAGGTAGCAAATTGTCTTCATCATCTTCTCATTTGGGAAACTGCTAACTTGCACTCCCTTTATACTCAGTTAATCCATTTTATTCCTTCTCAAGTCTCTGATGGGCTTGAAGACCAGATAGTTTACTTTTGTAATTAAGCATAGTTGTTTAGGGATTAAGATGTTTTTAGGTCTAGATAGATGATTCAGGTTAATAATTATGAGATATGATAAATATTGATTAACATTCAGAATTTTAGATGCACCAAGATAGGAAAGATGTTTTCTTCAAGGCTGCCAAATAACATTTACATAATTCCTGATTTTTCATCATTCTTCTCGCTGTAGGTGGTTTATTATACATAGATACATATATGTGTGTGTGTGTGTGTGTGTGTGTAATAATATAAAAGTATATATACAAAATAAAAAATAGTATCTCAATGTATGATCCAGGAATTTCAATTCTGAGTATTTACAAAAAGGACTGAAAATCAGTCTTCAAAGACATATTTGTGGAAATGTGTTCACAAAAGCATTGTTAAAAAACTATTATGTAAAAAAGAAATAAAAATAAATTAAAATAAAAACAAGAAAATCATGAAAAAAGTCACTCAGAAATTACTGCATACGTTTACCGAAGTTCAAATCTCTCACCAAATTTACACAATATATATTTTATTACACACACACACACATATATATATATAATCTTTTAAAACTTTCTCAGGTGAAAAGGATCATTATTGAAAAAGTTTAGAAAGTCCTGTCTTATGCATATTATATCATAAAAATGAGATGGATAAATGGTTTGTCTGAATGATTTGGAGCCAAGTGAACGTAGATGTATATTTCACACCAGTTGCTTTCAGACATTCTTAATCTGCCACTGAAAGTAAGGATTGCCAGTATTAGAATATTTTAGTCACAGAGGCAATGTTTCTTGAAAAATTAAGTGAAAAACCTTGGTGCCGAAGAACCAACAGCAGCAGGGGGAAATGGTATTGTTTTCCTCTGTTTATCAAAGCAGCTAACATCACAAAATAATACAGTGGCGACCAACCATGTTCTGAAAGAGCGTCTAAGATAGCTAACAATGACAGTGGAGGAATGTGTAAAAATCACTTGTACAGTTTCAAGTAAATCTTTCTCCTTTTTGTTTTCAGATCAATATAACTCAAATAATAACTTTTTCACATAATACATTCTGATTATGCCCCCCCCTTCCACCAACTTCTCCTAGATCATCCTCCTCACACTTGCAAATCCTCATCTATTCTCCATCTTTCTCATTAAAAAAAACAATCAGGAATAAAAGAGGGAGGTAGAGAGAGAGAGAGAGGGAGAGAGAGAGAGAGAGAGAGAGAGAGAGAGAGAGAGAGGGAGGGAGGGAGGAAGAAAGAGAGAGAGGGAGGGAGGGAGGGAGGGAGGGAGAGAGAGAGAGAGAGAGAGAGAGAGAGAGAGAGAGAGAGAGAGAGAGAGGAAAAGAAAATAAACTAATAATTAAATTAGATGAAATAAAAGCAAATAAACCAGAATGCTCACATCTATATGTGTTTCTTTGGCCTTTCCTTTGGCCCTTTGCTTTTCTGTGCATTTGTTTGTTTTGTCCTATTCAGATCACACATTTTACACTTTGGAAAGGCTAGAACTCTTTTTAAATTCAAATTTTAAAGTCTGCACTATGTCTGAATTGTTTCTATTGCAAAGGGTTTTTTTTTTTTACTTAACCTTACATATATGAGAAACAACAATTTATTTTTACACAGAATATTTGAACTTTATATGAAGAAGCATTACCTATACTTTGCTTGTGTGGCCAACACACATAAGAAGAATCTTTAAGAAGAACCTCCTCTTTGTTCCTGTGGAAGCCAAGGAGAGGCCACTACCACACCAAACTACCTAGTGCCAACACTGGCAGTTCATCCTCATACATTTTGGTAACATGAAGTGGCACTGATAAATTGACATTCCCAGGCAGTAGATTCTCCATTGGCAATACAGGATTTTAGGAATGTGTGACACATCTTGCTCCGACTTAGTACCTAAATATCTCTGAACATTGTTCAATGAAAATAATATATACTAAAAACTTAGAAAAAAATTATGACAAAACCCCCCAAAATGCTTAAAGTGTATATTCACAAATGCCAGTGGAAATGAGGACAGTGATCACCTCTATCAATGGATTTACATTTAACATTAGAACCCACATATTGAGGGTTTGTTGTTGTTGTGTTATTTTTTTTTTGTTTTGGTTTTTTGAGACAGGATTTCTCTGCGTAATAGCGCTGGCTGTCCTGGATTCACTTGGTAGGTCAGGCTGGCCTTGAAATCACAGATAGCTGCGTGCTTCTGCCTCAGGAGTGCTGGGATCAAAGGCATGTGCCAACGCGCCTGGCTCACATATTGAATTTTCATGATTTGCTAAGAAATGGACAGTTCTATTTAAAGAGATTGTCAACAGAACTTCAAAATACTAAAAGTGACCTGTTCCCTATACTTGTTGTGAACTCTTTTGTTTGAAACAAATTCTCAGAGCAATTATGCATTCACTTAGTCTACAATTAGTCCACAAATCACTGTACAAAATCCCTTAAGAGGGTATACTAAATAGAAAGCAGTAACTTTTGTAACATATCTTTAATTTCTTGGGAATATCCTTAGTCACTGAAGACTGGTAGGAATATATCTAGGTTGAATATTACTAAGATGCTTTGTCCTAATGCTCATGTCATTAGAAACATGCAGTTATAATAAAAAATTTAAAAGTTGTTTGTTTGTTCAAGGTCCTATGAAAAACATGAGGGCCTAAAAATGCTCAATAAAAATTTTAAAAGTTGTATCCAGTGTATGACATCAGAATTCAGATGGTTAAAATTCCATAATAACTAAATTTTAATCTATGATTGCTTACTCTTCAAACCTATTTAAAACATGCTAAAATAATTTTAGTCCTTCCAAAATTATGCCGAATCTTCTTTTCTCCCTGAATCTAGATCTCCATGTGTTGGCCACGACCCATTTTTAAGTTAGTTTCAGTAAAATATATAAATGTAAGTATATATAATTTTCCAGTTAATGATATGTTTTCAATCTAGGAAAATGATCCAAAATGCAAATACACACATTTTACACTCTCTTCAGACCATTTTAAAGGCTTCTTTTCAGAATATAAAATGAATTGCAGGCACTAAATGGTTTCGAAGTTGTACAAATGCTCTGTCTTCTCTCAACTTCTCTTTACTTACCTCAAAGGCCCAGTTGGCTTTTTAATTTTTCCTTATACCAGAGTCAGGCATATCAAGTATCTTTGGACCACCAAGACTTAATGTAAATGTGTGATTACAGGTAGCCGTTACCCTATTATCTGCTGAGTCCATTTTTTTAAAACTCTGCCTCTAGGGAAAAGAGTTGCCTCCCACTAACCCTGAATTTCTCTGTCCCACAGGAAAAGCAGTTCCAGAACAATGTGCAAATGCTGGCTACAGAAAAATGCCACCACAGTTCTTGCAAGAGGCAACCTTGGAGTCAGCTTCAAAGCCTGTGGTTATGTTATGAGCACAAACCAATGATCTTCCCTAGTCTTTCCTGTTTCCATGGGAGAATTCAAGTATTTTTGTCTGCACAGCTCTTCATAAGGGTATCCAGTAGAGTGAAGGCCCGATTGACAATAATAAATTCCACTTACAGACCTTATTTTTATTTCCTTCTACTAATTTTTGCCCAGTACTTTTGAGGTGTATTTTCTGTGCTCAATGTAAAGAACCATTTCTAAGTCTTCACTTTCTATCTTATTAGTAAAAGATCAGATAAATGCTGAATGGCACTGAAATATGGAAACACACTTGATTGAAATTAGGCAAACCATCTGGTGGCACACGCCTGTAATCCCAGAACTCTGGAGGCAGAGATAGGCAGACCTCTGTGAATTTAAGGCCAGCCTTGTCTACAAAGCAAGTCAAGGACAGCCAAGGCTACACAGAGAAACCCTGTCTCAGAAAAAAAAAAGAAAAAAAGAAAGAAAAGGAAAGGAAAGGAAAGGAAAGGAAAGAAAGACAGAAAAAAAATAAAAAAGAAATTAGGCACATCAAGGCTTGAAGAAATGAAGAGCTTTCTGAGATGGAAGAGCTAGAAGTTGCAAGACACACATACACTCCTGCATGCCTCTGTCTCTTCGTGTGCTGTTTCCTAACGCTGTTCTCCAGATTTCTCAATTGGATAACATCTTATCTTCAAAACGCAGGTCATATATACTCCGCCTACCGTCTAGGTGCTTTCAACCTCAAACCCACTCTTCTCCCATTACATACAGCACAGACGTCACGCTCTGACCCTTAACACATACCCATTTGCCCAGATTATAAGTTATTTTAGGGCAAAACACGTAACTTGCTTGCCCTTGAGACTCCAGGAAGTTCAATGCTTGGCATGGACCAGGCTCTTAAAACAATAAATGAGTTAATATTTTCTCCCCCCCACAAAAAGCACTTAGAAGATGCCAGGCAAAGTTTTAATGGTTATAGCTATATTACTTCCTTCAATCCTCATGACAGCTCATGGAGCTGGGTACTATTATTATCACCATTGCAAAAATTGGGAAACTAAGGTGAAATGAGGCCAAGTGACCTTAGTCACACAGCTGTCAACTTGCGAGGCCAAGACCAGCAGGGCTAGAGTGTGTGCTTCTCCTTATCATCTGTCATTGCATTTCTTGAATTAAATATTAAACAACAGTGTTGGCTGAGTTAAGACACAAGCTACACTTTATATAGATCTCTCATCATCTGGGCTAAATTATGTTTCATCTCGAAATAGTTTTCAAATTTTCAAATATACAAAATCATTTTCCTAACTCAGGAAATAAAGTATTTTCATTATGAAACTAAGTAACTTAGGACTTGGAAGCAACCACATTTTCTTTCTGACATACAGGAAAATTAGTCCAATAATGTAGTTAACCCACACAGAGTAAGATGCTCTGTTTGGTTATATATTTCAGAAATTAATATTCTTTAATTAATACATAATTTTTATGAAAGTGGTATGATAAATGTCAAACACAGTATATTGTTTGACTATGTAAATTGAAACCAGAGTGTTAGGCTCTTAATGTACATCCAGTTAGTGGTAGTAAATTTCATGGACCGAGCCTGCAGTGGTGCTGCAGGCCATGTTTCACACTGAGTGCATCTTGTCTCCTGTTGACAGTGGCTATAATAGGCAGGAACTAAAATTTACGCACTATTTAATCTGTAAATGTACAGTGTCCTTAGCCCTTAGCAATGGAAATATGCTGGCAAATTTTTCTTATATAATCCCTCTTCTCTTTCAGTTTTGATGTAACCTTGTTAACATTACTGCTGGGTTACAGTAATTGCACCTCTACCTAAAGAAATCAAACTTTCTTATAGTCATTTCATCCAAAAAGCTGCAGAACACATCTAAGACATGGTTAAAGAAAAGAAGATTTTTTTCCATCTTCTTTGTAAACTTGGAGACTAACTTTAAGTGCAGAAACTTCAGGTCAAAAACTTAACTCTGATGTAAAGCCAGGCTTCTCCTATAACAAAGTGCACAAATGTCACGAAAAATTAAAATTTAAAAATAAATAATCTCTGCATGTTAAAATTTTAATTAGAGCAGGATAATATAGAAAGCAGCCCATGTAAGCAAACTAAATTTAGTTCAGTAAAAAGTAAAAATCACATTACACAGTTTGACTAAGGAAGTAAATATCTTTTCACCATCCCGTTGGTCTCTTGATATTTTTCTTCTAAGACAGATTCTAGCCAATCGATTAAGCAAAACATGAAAATTTACAGAAAAAGGCATGCTCAAGAGAAGCTATGATAAGAAATATACTATTCTTCTTTTGCCTGCTGAGTGTTGTGAAACTGTGAATCCTGTCAAGTGTGGTCTTGATAAGACTGTTTTCCTGAGAAGCCTCCATCTGCTGCAGCTTCCCTGCACCTTAGAGAGCTGACAGAGACTGTGCACCAAGATTCAATCATCAGCATAGCATTGGGGATGCTTAGCCATTGATACTCCCTCTGCAAGAAGTGTGGTTTATAGCAAATGAGCACATGACTTCTTCAATACGTAAATCAGAACGATTTTACTTTTTATCAAATATATTTACAATTATTTATTAACTTTGTATTTAGTGTATGCATGCATGCATGTGTATGTGTGATGTGCTGTGCCTATAAGTGCCGGGGTGTGTGTGTGTGTGTGTGAGTGTGTGTGTGTGTGTGTGTGTGTGTGTGTGTGTGTGTATGTGTGTGTGTGTGTGTGTGTATGTGTGTGTGTGTATGTGTGTGTGTGTATGTGTGTGTGTTTATGTGTGTGTGTGTGTATGTGTGTGTGTGTGTGTGTGTATGTGTGTGTGTGTGTGTGTGTGTGTGCGCGCGCGCGCCATGGAATTCATATGAAGATAAGAGGACAAGCTGTGGGAGTTGCTTCTGTCTTTCTATCAGGTAGGTTTGGGGGATCAAACTCAGATTGTCATGCATGGCTTCACAAACCGACACCCACTATACCATCCGTCTGGAAAAAATTATCAATGAGAAATTTACAAAAATTTACACTTTAAAATCTTTACTAAGAGAACTGCAGCTAAATTATTGAGGGTTTTTTTTTTAATGGCTATATTTTGTTTCTGTAAACCAAATGAAATAATTTATATCTTTATGCTAAGCATCTGCTAGAGAAACATAAATTCACTTTCAAATATCCTTAGAATCTTTGTAGATTTAAAGAAATTTAGATGCTTTTTTCTTCTTTAGCTAAAGTATTAAAAATTAGATAACAACATTTAAAAACGATTAATGCTGTTCACAATTATTGTTGATAGGAATAGAAGAGATAGATATCAAATGCTTAGGATTTTAGAAAGTAGTTTAAATTCTGATTTATTGTAGTTTTTAATTCAATGTTATTATAAGGGTCCTATGTACCTGAATTTCTTTGTGTTAAAAGACATATACATAAAATGAATATATCCTATTGTATCATGTGTGGACATGTTCCAATGTCTGAAACATATGTATGTGCCATCATGAATAATGTACATACTTACTTAAAACCATTTTGAAATCCTTTCAGT
Organism: Acomys minous; assembly: GCF_964271855.1. Classification (NCBI taxonomy): domain Eukaryota; kingdom Metazoa; phylum Chordata; class Mammalia; order Rodentia; family Muridae; genus Acomys; species Acomys minous. The sequence continues at coordinate 46,525,662 of NC_140483.1, forward strand.
TTTCCCCCAATGTATTTCTCACTCAATGGATGATGTAACTACCATAACTAAAATGGAATAAAAGCATATTTATTCTCAAGACAAATTGTGTTTCAAACACAAGAGATACATTGCTGTGGAGGGCCTGCTGCTGATGTGAAAATTATTCATATCCTCTAATTCATAGTATTTATCACCCATTTGCCTGTGACTGGGAGAATAACTTTAATGCATCATTATATTACAAAAAAATTCATGTTTTGCAAGAATTGGGAAGACAAAGAAAATAAATGGATCTGGAAACCCAATAATTCTATTCATTACATAATCACATTTTCATTAGTAATTCACATTTGATGTGGAAGTATCCCTTAGAGACACCAGCTCAGAAATCTATCTGAAGATTAAAATACATGTGGGCAAAATCACTATTAAGAGTGACAAGATACATTGTCATTTAGCCGAACTGAGAACTATCAGGATGATTTTATTTATCATCAACTGTTTATCTGTGGTTTTCTTTTTATGGTATAGGTTTGTAGAAAGATGATAATCTTCCAAAGAAATGTATGCTCCAATCTATATTTTTTTTGTTTTACTTTACATAGTAAAATAGAATTAAAGCATCAGATGGAAAAGAAATAGCTACTCAGTTCACTTTAGAAAAAGATATCAACTTATGTTAGCTAGGTGGGGCCAACAAAATCACAAACATCCTAATATACAGCAAAGAGACCAAAAGGGGAAAAAAAAGAAGAAGAAGAAAGAGATAAGAACTCAGACAATGAAGGTCTCAGAGTGAGATGTAAACCAAGAGATACAGGCAACTAGTACCAAGGAGATGTGACTACATCTTGAATAGAGAATCTCCAAAAAAGAGCCCTGTTGACAGTTTGATGTTTCAGATCCAGGTTGATGAGGCACATCGTAGAATTACACCTTCCAGACATGTCAGGCAACTAATCTGTAGTTTGACATTGTGGTCATTGTTTTTTAAATATATGAATGAGTATTTTGGCTGCATGCACATATGTGGATCATGTCCATGTATATATGTGAATCACATGCATGTCTGGGTCCCACGGAAGTCAAAAGGGAGTCTGATGAATATTATAAAGCTAAAATGTCCTGGACTGGGAGTTATAGGTGATTGTGAGCTGGCATATGGCTAGCAGAATTGAGCTTTGTCCTCTGCCACAGCAGTAAGTCATCATAACTCCTTAGCCATTGCTATTACCAAAGTCGTGGCCATTTTTAAAACAGCCATTGGAAACTAATATAGTATACCAAGGTATATGCACCCAATGAATACAGGAAATAAGGAATTAGGTTAGTCTCCTCTTTCATAATTGCTAAACACACAACTTTTACTGTGGAACCAAGCATGTTATTATGAATCACATCTCTGCCTCCTCCTAAGAGAACAGTGCGCACTGTAGGGATGAGCAGACATCTGCATCAGCCAGGCTGATGGTGCAGAGCACTCTGACAGAAAGTCTCAAAGAGGGCTATTTCAGAACCTCTTAGTCTTTGAATTATTCATCACAGCAATGATTCTCTGTGGGGGGTGGACAGAATAGCTTTGCAGAGTTCAGACTCTTACACACGTATGAGTAGTTTGTGAATGAGTTTAGGCATCTTTAGGGAAAAAGAAACTCTAAGTGGAAAAATTAAAGTTAGAAAGTGAATTATGACTTTGAAATGCAGTAGAAGTAGCTACAGTTTTATTAGCACAAAGTTCTCATCCTCGAGTGTGGTAAGAGTTAAGGGTTTACTCCCAATGGGGGTTAATTCTCTGTGGACTCATAATGGGTTAGAGAATAAGATCACAAGAGCCAAGTGTCTGCTTTATCCAGTTATGCTGCTGTAACAAATAGCTACAATTGGGTAATCCATAGACAATCAGAATTTGCTCCCCACAGTCCCTGAGATCATCTGGGTACTGGTAGACCTAGTGTCTGGGGCGAGCCCATTCCCCACAAACTGTGCAGTCCATGAGATTTCACAGAGCAGGAAGAAGTGGAGGTTTCTCTTCACCCCTGCAGTGCTTTGACAAAGTATTGATGCATTTTTATTACCTTCTATGAGGCTTTAGATTCCAATACTTATACAGTCGGCATTACATTGAGATACCTAAATTTTAAGGATCCTTCAGATCACACTGTCCTTAAAAGTATTTTATCTTTATCTTGAAAATGGTTGATGAATTATCTTTGCTCAAATTCTAAATATAATTCCAGTGAGCTGAAAACTAATGTCACTTGAATTACTATTTCTCTTAATATATTTTAAACTGAGCTGGAATGAAAATGTCAAATTTTAGTATTCAAATCATTTTTATGTACTTTATATGGAAGACTTAGATACAAAGATGCTAAAAATACTTAAAATACAAAATACTATTTATTTGCTATATAGAATTTTACTTTTTTTCTAAAGATTTTGGGTTTTGGCATATACATTTATATTATTACAAATAAATAAAGAATAATTACATACAGGCAGAAAAACCACAGAAGAATCAGGGATCATATGGATGTCATATTCATGGTGTTCTGGCTAATTGCACTTAACAACTTTGTAGAAAACATTTTTTTTTACTTTGGTGACTCAAAAAAATCTGAATGAGAATCAAAATTATATATCTTCTCTGTCAAAGTAAAACATCTATCTAGACCTGAAATCATCTCAACCCCCAAACAGCTAGGTTAATTGTAAGACTAAACTATCTGGTCTTCAACCCCATCAGAGAAGGAATGAAACTTAATTAATTGAGAGAAAAGGAAGTGCATGCTAGCAGCTTTCAATATGAGAAAAAAAAAAAAAAACAGACAGATTGTTGACTGAACAGTCATCCAAAACTCTCTATAACATTGATGCATCATCTTCAGCCTTCTGGCCCAATATATCTGACAGACATATTTGTGAGGCAGGAACTATTGAGGACTTGCTTAATCCATCTTGGCAGGGTTTGGCCGATGATTGCCTACATCCAAGCTTGCCCATTTTTAGGCAAAAATCTGTCTGTGACAGAAACTAGGACATTTTCTCCAGTGGCTAACTAGTTTGCTACATTTGAAGTCAACTCAGGAAAGAGGTTCTTTGATGCTCATCATCTTCTTTGAGGCAGGCGGCATGTTGCCAGAGGTTAACTGTCTTGTTGTCAAAGAGTCTTTAGAATAATCTTTAAATGCCATATTCTCTAAGTCTTTGAGCCTTTTGAAGACCTTATTTAACTATTTTACCTTATATATCTATAGAATCATATGTATCTGTTAGACCTAGAATATATATTCTTGTGATAAAATTACTCTAGTATTTGACATGACCATGATTTGGAAATAAGTCTACTTCAAGACGCAGTTATACCACTTCTGGGAATATACCCTGAAGATGCTCCACCATACCAAAGGACATCTGCTCAACTATGTTCATAGCCACTTTATTTGCAGTAGTCAGAATCTGGACACAACCTAGATGGCCCTCAACCAAAGAATGGATAAAGAAACTCTGGTACATTTACACAACCATATCAATTATCAAGAAAATTGCCTATTTCATCTAGATTTTCCTATTTTGTGGCATATACACTTTTGAAGCACGACTTCATGATTTTTTGGATTTACTCATTGTCTGTTGTTATGTCTCCCTTTTCATTTCCGATTTTGTTAATTTTAATACTTTCCTTTGGACCTTTTAGTTAGTTTGGCTAAAAGTTTGTCTATCTTGTTGCTTCTCTAAAGAACCAGCTCTTGGTTTTGTTGATCTTTTGAGTAGTTTTGTTTCTATTGATTTTGACGCTGAGTTTGATGGTTTCTAGCAATCTAGTCCTCTTTGGTGAGTTTGCTTCTTTGTGTTCTAGAGCTTTCAGGTGTGTTGCTAAATTGGTAGCGTGGGCTCCCTCCAATTTCTTTATAAAGGCTCTTAGTGCTATGAAGTTTGTCCTAGATCTGCTTTCATTGTGTCCCGTAAGTTCGAGTATTTTGTGCCTTCAGTTTCATGGAATTCTAGGAAGTTTTTAATCTCTTTTTTTTATATCATTCCTTACCCAGATATCATTGAGTAGGGAGTTGTTCAGTTTCCACAAGTTTGTAGATTTTCTGTTGTTTCTGCTGTTACTGAATTCCAGCTTTAATCCGTAGAGTTCTGCTCAAATGCAATGGATTATATTGATGCTTTTGTATCTGTTGAGGTTTGCTTTGTGAACAAGTATATGGTCAATTTTGGAGAAGATTCCACGAGGCACTAAGAAGAAGGTGAATTCCTTCATGTTTGGGTGAAAAGCTCTTTATATTTCAGTTAGGTCCATTTGATTCATGATGTCTGTTAATTTTGTTGTCCGTACATTTAGTTTCCCATGGTGATCTAGCTATTGGAGAGACTGGGCTGCTAAAGTCTCCCACTATTAATATGTGGGGTTCGATATGTGATTTAAGCTTTAGTAATGTTTCTTTTATGAATGTGGGTGCTCCTGTATTTGGGACACGGATATTCAGAATTGAGGCATCATCTTAGTGCATTTTTTCTTTGATGAGTATGAAATGTCCTTCCCATCTCTTTTGATTAGTTTTGCTTGAAAGTCTATTTTATTAGATAGAAGGATTGCTACTCCAGCTTGTTTTTTGAGTCCAGTTGCTTGGAATCCCTTTTTCCAACCTTTTACTACTCTAAGGTAATATTTATCTTTATTGCTGAGATGTGTTTCTTGTATGCAGCAGAATGATGGGTCCTATTTATGCACCCATTCTGTTAGTCTGTGTCACTTCACTGGGGAGTCAGGGCCACTGATGTTGAGAGATATTAACGACCAGTGGTTATTGGTTCCTATTATTTTGATGTTGATAGTGGTGGAATGTGTGTGAGTGAGTGAGAGAAAGAGAGAGAGAGAGAGAGAGAGAGAGAGAGAGAGAGAGAGAGAGAGAGAGAGATTAATTTCTTTTATTTTTTGTGTATGTGGGTTATTTATTCCCTTTCTTTTACTGTGTAAAGTTACCCTCCTCGGGTTGGAGTTGTCCTTCTAGTATCTTCTGTTAAGCTGGATTTGTGGTTAGGTACTGTTTTAACTTGGATTTGTCATGGACTATCTTGTTTTCTCCATCTATGGTGATTGAAAGTTTTGCTGGGTATGGTAGCCTGGGTTGTCATCTGTGGTCTGTTATAGTCTGCATGACATCTTCTAGCTTTCATAGTCTCTTTTGAGAAGTCAGGCGTAATTCTGATAGGTTTGTCTTTATATGCAATTTGGCTACTTTCTCTTGGAGCTTTTAATATTCTTCCTTTGTTGTGTATGCTTCGTGTTTTTATTATTATGTGGCAGGAGGATTTTCATTTCTAGTCTAATTTATTTGGAGTTCTGTGGTCCTCTTGTGTATTTACGGGCATTTCTTTCTTTAGACTGGGGAGGTTTTCTGCCATGATGTTGTTGAAAATATTTTCTGGGCTTCACAGTTGGGAGTCTTCTTTATCTTTTATCCCTATGATTCATAGGCTTGGTCTTTTCATAGTGTCCTGGGTTTCTTGGATATTCTGTTTCAGGAACTTTTTCGGTTTAGCATTTTTTATTTTTTGACTGCTGTATCCATTTCTTCAGTCATATCTTCTATCCTGATAGGATCTCGTCCATCTCTTGAATTCTGCTGTTTGTGTCTGTAGATCCTGTCCTCTTCCCTGGGTTTTCCATTTCCAGGATTATCTCTGTGTTTTCTTTATAGCTTCTATCTCCATTTTTAGGTCTTGAAACCTTTTATTTCCTTCTGATATTTGATTGTAGTTTGCCGACTTTCACTAATTTCTTTAAGCGATTGGTTCAGTTTTCCCCTCTCTTTCTTTGCATATTCCTATTCTAGTTTGAGGGATTTATTTTTCTCCTTTAAGGCCTCTATCATTTTCATAACCTCAGATTTGAAATCCCGTCTCTTGTGCATTGGCTCTGATAGTATTTCCAGGGCTTGTTGTGGGACTGCTGATTTCTAGTAGTATCAAATGGACGTGGGGATTGTAGATTGAATTCTTACACTGATCTCCTCCCATTGTCATGTATCTGGCTAGAGCCTGTGTTCTGGGGCTGCTTGGACACCAAGAGCTTTCTGTGGGTTTTCTAGGTAACCTGAGGTCAAATATACTTGTTTTACACACTGTGGTATATTGGGGCTAGAACCCATAAACACTCGAGTTTTCTGAGCCAAGGCTCCTTCTGAGCCCTCAGGATCTCAGAAGCTGCCCTCAAGAGAGGCCAGTGCATGCCCACTGGGCTGTTGAGCCAGTTAGAGATTTATGTGGATTTTCTGGGTGACCAGAGATCAGATACACTTGTGTTCCAGAGTGTGATGTCTGTTCAGGACTAGGGCCCACAGACGCTAGAGTTTTTGTAAGTCAAGGCTTTTTCTACACCCTGGGAATTCAGACTCTGCCTGTCAGCCAGGGGAGTTTTTGCGACCCAGAGCTTGGTGGTTGCTCACCAATCAGATGTATGGTGCTAGCCTTCAGACCTGTGAGGACCCAGGTCTTTTCTGTGGTTTTGCCTGGTGCCTGCAGGCTGGACCCAACTGTGCTCCACACAACTTGGAGTCCTCTCATCTGTGGGTTACCGGTGCTGGTGTTTTATGGGTCTCAGATTAGTCCTTAGGTTGTTGAATGGTCACTCCTGTCCTGCTGCTCAAACAAGGTGTGTGTTAGGTGTCACCATTTTGGATCCATTCCTATTTTTTCTTTTATTTACTCCCTAAAGGTAGAATTTAGGAACCTGGATTTTGAGGGTTAAACCCACACACCCACGCAAACACACAAACACACACATGCGTACACATATGCACATGTGCATATGCACACACATATGCATACACATGTTCACACATTTTACTTGTTACTAGCTCTTTGCTCAATTTTAATATCAAGAACAGGAGAGATGGCCTAACGATTAAAATGCTTGCTCAATACACATAAGGAACTGCACTCAGATTAAAAAAAAGCATATTAAAAAAAAAAAAAAAACAGGAATAGTGCCATCTCCATGACTAGTAGACTGTAGGAAGTGAATCAAAGAGATTTCTGGCCAGCCAGTCTGGCTGGAACAATGAGCAGTAGTATATATAACAGTCTCTGACTCAAAAAGTTGTAGATCTCTAGGGATATGGCAAAAATGAATAAATGCCTGCCACACAAATATGAGGACTATAGTTCAGATACCAAGAGTAAAAATAAAGCCACTTGGAATAGTACATATCTATGAGTTCAATATTTCAATGGTGAAATCAGCGAATGATATATAAACATTAAATGAGGTCAGCAACGCTTTTCTTATACTAGTATGCCCAAACAACATTCTAAATACCTATCAAAGAAGCTTTCCCACCCCCCCACCCACCCCCGCAAACAGGGACCATTATGAACATCCACAATTGGTCAAAGGGCAAATAACTGGCCATAGAGTGCCCAACCCCAACTGATGCATCTACAACACAATTTAACTACCAAAATCTCAATGAACAACACAGTGGAGATGGCAGAAAGTGCAAAACCCAGAGGACTAGAATGTCTACCATGAGATTGTGTCTCCTTTATATAGTAGAGAAGCCACACCCACAAAATATCAACTGTATAGCTATCTAATGAGGACATAGATAAAGACATTAGTAAATGGCAGCAGTAGAGGGGAAATATCACAATTCCCTACCTATAGATGATGAGCTACAGGTGATTGATGACTGTGAACAGAGGGATAATTCGCCTTCCTCAGAGATGTGCTCCTGAACTGATTGTCCAATACTAAGTGGTCAGCACTAAAAACATATAGCTGCAAATAATAGTGATGGACTCTTTATATTTATGTATTTATTCACACATACAAATATGTGTGGGTGTGTGGGAGTGCATGTGTATACCATAATGATTAAAGAAAATAGGCAATGAATTTGAGAGACTAGGAGGAGTTTGAGGAAGGAGTGGAAGGCATGAAATAATATAAATGCAATATTCACATATATCTTGATAATAAAAGTTTTTAATAATAATAATAATAATAATAATAATAATAATAATAATAAAGAATTTTAAACTAAAACTCTGTTATGTAAAGACTGACACCCAAAGTTGTCCTCTGACCTCTGCATGCAAGCTATGATAACCATGTGAACACATATATATACACTCACCCACACAACTATGTACACACCCAATAACACTTATACAGGAAGATATACACATGCACACAGAATATACACACACACATACACTTGCATAGACCCCTCAAACAGAAAACAGGCATCATCCTACTATAATTGCATAAGAAATATAAGTCTGAAAGTTGCCATATTCAAATAATAGTGTAAAGCTGTAACCAGGGTTCCTGCTGTCTTTTTTTTTCCCAAGGTCATATCTTTCTAACAACTCTCTTAAGAATAATCACATCTCATTCCAGAAGGAAACTCCAAATCATAGGTAATTATGATAAACATCAGCACATCCAATCAAGAACACAAAGGAAGTGTAAAAGCATCACCAAACAGCAGCCATCTTTACATTTAAAATAAAAATGGGGTGACTATGCACATGTAGAGTTGGGACCAAGTTTCACAATAAACACTTCAGCACTGCCTGTGAAATGTTTGTAAAATTAAAAATATCAAATTATGCAAAATTCTAACAACAATACCTATAATTACAGTTAATCTGAGTCATTACTGAAGTCTGGTTTACCACTCATATGTAATATGAACTGCAGGCTTATGAAGAAATACTAATATTAATAAATTCGTATTTCAGTGCTATAATGGGCTATAATAGGATTTCATGGGCTTTCTATAGTTTCTCCATAACTTATCATGATACTAAGTTGTGACTGCTCTATCTGCAGATATGCACGTTCATTAAAGTTTGGCTGACAGCTAGTTCTTGCTTAGAGCACAAAATGCCAAAGGGATCCACATAATTCCCTCCTCACAGAAAGTTTATTTTTTCCTATTCTTTCATTGGAAAAGAAAGTCAAACCTAGCATCTCATAGGATGGGACCAGTCACAGATTGCCAATGGAAATTTCTCCAGTACACTTGCTTTTGTATCTTCTGTGGACACCCGGCTCCCTTCCATGCTTTGGATATGGTCTGGACTTAGTAGCACTTTCAGCAAAAGGCCACTATAATTATCATATCCAGTTGGTATCATGATAAGGCACTGAAAATGACAACAGGCTATTATCTTCTGATTAAATTTTAATAGTCTCAGGTCTCTGCCACGGCACTGTGACTATCATAACTGTCTTTGCAGTCACAACATTTTTCCTTCAACTCCCTCCTTTAGTTGGTTGTAGCATTCATTCTCCATTGTGTACACATGATCCCTAAGGCAGATTTTTTACACTATGAGTAAGAATGGAAAACAAGTTGCCCCATCGTTCAAGTAGTTTCAGAACCTGACTTTCTTTCACATAGAAATGAGGCATTTGTTACATTGAAATCTCCATCACAATCCGTAACCTTTTTTCTTTTCCTTCCCCAGCCAGACCCAAAATGAGATCTTTCTTTCGCCTATACTACGAAAATCCAGTGTTCATCTTGGAACAGAAGGTACAAAGTTGTAGAGTCCCCAACACACAAAGTCCCACAAACACAGAAAATTAGATAAAGAGGAGACGTGTTGTTTTTACTTTTTGTTGTTGTTGGTTTTGGTTTTGGTTTTTTGGGGGGTTTGTTTGTTTACTTGTTTTTGCTGGGAGAGGGATGCATGGATCTCCCTGTGAAGAGAAAAATAGAATAGAATTTTGAGAAAGGTTTGGAGGCAGGTGGGATGGGAATAGAAGGGATCAGGTAAGGAAGGGAGGGAAAGAAGGAGAGTGCATGTGGAGACATGAGTGAAATAGGTTGGTATTTAGTGGAAAATGTGGAAACCTAATGCAGTAGAGACTTTTCTAGAACCTATGAGGTTGACCTTAGTAAGTACTCTGAGTAATGGAGGATATGGAACCTGATCCAACTATCTTCTGTAACCAGGCTAGGAGTAAAAAAGGGACTCTCACACCAACACAGCCACAAAATCTATGATCCACACAACCTGCCCTGCCTGCTAGATGTGCTGCGGATTTGGTGCCTCAGAGCTTGTGGGAATGGCCAACCTATGACTAGTCTAACCAGAGGCTCATACCACAAGGGAGAGTCCATGTCTGACACTTCCTAGATGACCAGAATCAGGAAATGTTAAAACAGGTGACAACATAAAAATACAGAGTGTATAATATGGGACTATTCTAAAAACCTTTACCTTACTAAATTGGAAGATCTAAAAGAAGTGGATAAATTTCATCATTCATATCAATTACCAAAGTTAAAAACATGATTTGAACAATCTACACAAACACAGAACAAAACAGGAGATTGAACAGAAATAAAAAAGTCTCCTGACTAAAAAAAGCCAAGGTTCATATAGATCGATAGCAGAATTATACGAAGAACTACAAATTAATCAAACCTAGATTCTATGAAGAAATGGAACCAGGGATCACTGCCAACCCCGTTACATGAAGCCACTCTTACTCTATTATCCAATCAGGTAAAAAATAAAAATCAACCATAGCAACAGGCCAATATCCTTGATTAACAAAAAAAAAAAAAAAAAAAAAAAAAAAAAAAAACCAATAAAATAGAGGCAGAACAAATTGTCTTTGTGCCAGACATTCAGAGGTGATTCCACATATGTATGTCAATAAATGTAATAAATCATGTAAATGAATGTAAAGAGTATGTGATCATCTCAATAAATTTAGAAAATACCTTTGTCAAAATAAAAAAAATCTTTCATGGTTAAAGTTCTAGATAAAATAAGACTTGAGGGAGCATACCTCAACACCATAACTGATATATTTGAAATATCCACAGCCAACCTTCTGCTAAATGGAGAAAAACTTGAATAAATGTACTTTAAATCCAGGAAAGAGACAGGGATGTCTAGTATCTCCAGTCCCTTTTTGGTGTAATATTGGAATCACTAGTTGGATCAATAAGAGAAAGAAATTAAAAGGATAAGAAAAGAAGTTAAGATATCCTTGTTGTCAGATGATTTGATATTATACATAAGGGAAACTAAGAATTCCACCAAAAACTTCAAGAAACAGTAAATAATTTTAAGAAAAAAAAGTCAGGCTACGAAATAAACTTACAAAAGCCAGTAGCCTTTTGGTATGACAACACCAAACAAACTGAAAAGGAAATCATGGGCATAGTCTCATTTACAGTAGTGTCAAAGACAGCAACATATCTTGGAATGAACATAACCAAGGAGGTGAAAGACTTATACAATGAAAACTTAAAACCTCTGTGGAAAGATTGAGAAAGATACTGAAATATGAAAAGACATCTTTGCTCATGGATGGAATTAATATTGTAAAAATCAACCATTATACAAAATGTGATATTCAGGTTCAATGCAATACTAAATAAAATATCCAAAACAGTCTCCACAGAAATAGAAAAAAGAATTCTAAAATTCATATGTAATCAGAAAAGACTCCAGAGAGCTACAGCAAATCCTAAGCAGAAAGAAGAATATTGAAAGAGTTGCTTTCCATACCTCAAAATAAAGCTATATTGATGAGAGCAATATGGACTGGCAAAAAAGTAGACATGTAGACCAAGGGAATAAAGTTGAAGACTCAAACATGAGTACTCATAACTACAGCTATCTGTTATTTGCTAGTGAGGCTAAAACGGGCACTGGAGGAAAAACATTTTCAACAAATGGCATTGGGAAAGCTGGATGACCATAAGCAGAAAAATGAAAGTAGGTCTGTATTTATCACCCTGAATAAAAATTAGATACAGTTTGATCAAAGACCTCAATTTGACACCTAAGACAATAAAACTGCTAGAAAAAACAGAATCTTCCAAACTCTTTTTGGAGCAAAACCTGGAAGTCATAATGTGTGTTTATACTTACATAAAACTATAACTGATATAATTTCTAAAATTCACAAATGCAAAGATTAAAAAAAAGTTCTTCTATATGTTCATTCTTCTTCAAATTCTTTAAAAAAGTAATTATGAAAATTATATCTGAGAACAAATTTTAAAGTAAGGACAGTAAAATTTTAATTTTAAAATTAGACAGAAGTGAAATCTCAGTAAAGATACAATGTCCCTGAGTCTCAAACCTCGCATCAGCCCTCTTCAAAACAATACAGAAAAAAGTATAAAGATTTCTAGAAACCACAGCATTTAGAAAGACAATTCATTTTTGCAAAATATTTAATCACAATATATATTTTTTACATCATATGACTTGTATGTTTTGTTTCAAACCAATAAAACAAACATAGCTTTCAGAAATAGATTTAAAGGTATTGAGAAATGTAATATATATTGAGCACCACAAAAGAAGGTTGGTTCAAGCTCATATTATCAAAGATGAATCACACTGTAATGTGAACCACTAACTGGGTACTTCTCACCTGCAGTACTCCCCCTCTAAAGTCAATATTATATACTTCAGACACCCACAAATCAAGAAATATTCTATAGAGAACCGGATTACTGTTCATTAAAAATACCAATGTCATAGAAAACACAAGGACACATTGGGACATTGTCACTGATCAATATACTAGCAGGAAAGATGGACCTATCATGTATAATGTGGAATTAAATAGTTAGTCCTGAAGAGAAAAGGACATGACTAGTTTAGTTACAGTAATGTGCCAATGTTGGTTTTTTAGTTTGGCAAATACACCATGACTACATGTGATAGCAAAAATGATGAGATTTAACTTTAAACTAAAAAAGTTTTAAAGGACCCAGCCTAAATGGAGACAACATCATTCCCTGGTTTGAGTCATGGAATGTATATAAAAAGGAGAACCTGAGTTCTGTGTGTGATGCGCGCTTTTATTCTCTCTGCACTGGTTGTAAATATGAGTATCCGCCTTCAAGTTTCCATCCCCTTCCCTGAAATGGTGGACTCTAACCCAGAACTGGGAACCAACAAGCCCTTTCTCCCCTAAGCTGTTTTTCTCTGAGAATTTTTATTAGGGCAACAGGGAATAAAATTAGCACAGTGCACACATTCAGTTTTGTCTAGCTAAGCAACTGAGTGGATTTGGAAAAGACATCTATACATACCTAAACTGCAGTTTAAAGATTAATCATTGTCATAGGATATCAAGTCTCTTCTTAGTAGCCTGCTATCCTTCCTCTGAGTGCCACCAGGCCTTCCCATCCAGGGGACGTGGTCAAATATGAGGCACCAGAGTTCGTGTGAAAGTCAGAGCCCACTCTCCACTCAACTGTGAAGAACGTCCTGTCTATTGGCTAGATCTGGGTAGGAGTTCAAAGTTTACTACATGTATCGTCCTTGGCTGGTGCCATAGTTTGTGCAGGACCCCTGAGTCATAGTCATAAGGGAGGGGAGGAAGGGGAAAATGGCAGGGAGAAAGGAATGGGAGGATACAAGGGATGGGATAACAATTGAGATGTAATATGAATAAATTAATAAAATATATTTTTAAAAAGATTAATCATTGTTGCTGGGTGTGGTGGCACACACCTTTAATTCTAGCACTAGGGAGGCAGAGGTAGCTGAGCTGCTGTGAGGTCAATGACAGCCTGGTCCACAAATCTAGTCCAGGACAGCCAGAGCTACACAGAGAAAGCCTGTCTTGAAAAACCAAACCAAAATAAAACAAAAGATTAATCACTACCTCCAAGTGGACAAAATAGCGAAAAATCCAGGATGACAATTTCAACTATTATTATTTAGCACTTTAGTAGGTAAAACTGTAACTCTTCCGAACATGTAAATAAAATATACAGCTACGATTTTAAATTCAATTGATGAGATAGTAAGTAAGATACAATATGAGGTTCTGTGGGAAGGATTGTAAGCTTTGTCACAGGTGAAAGTAGTCTTGGTGGGCTTTGACCTTGGACACACCACAGATACTCCCTGAGATTAACCTTGAGATAGACTGTGTGGATCCATCCTGGGCCTGGAATTCAGGAAGCAGACTGGGGCACTTCACTTGTTTCTAATCAACCCTCAATGGGAGAAGGAGACCAGCCCCGGCACATGGGAGACAGGCAGGTGGAGAGGAGAGAGGAGCAGCAGGTTCAGACCAAGGTTGAGCACACGTGGATCAGGAAAAGGATCAACAAACAGGCTAGACCAGGGTGCAGGCCAGAGACACCACACCCATCCCGTGGAACGGATACAGGAAGGTTCACTCTTGTTTCCCTTTAACCATTTTTCCCTCTTGTGTAAGACAGTTGAGTTGTATAATAAAGCTTAATTGTTAAGAAACAGAGCCAACAAGATTCCAAAGAAAATCTCAGTCGGCACATGTTAGTCATTGGGATTCCGAAATGGATCTTTTAATGTCATAGAATGCATCAGCATTCCTAAGACAGCAGTCAAATGCATTTTGTTAGATTAATCTGCATTTATGTAAACAAGGTTGTAAATATTTAGCAATTTATCAAAATATTTAGAATTTTCCAATACACAAGAAGCTGTGAAAGAGTAAAACGGCATCAATGGATACACTAGACAGAAATACTCTGTAACAATTTGTTCTTTCCAGAGACTTCAAAAACCTTCTGTGACAGATTTAAAGACCATGCATTACAAAATAGAATGACTCACGATGTCGTGATGTAAAGAACAATGCGTTGGCAGAGCTCAGGGGATAGAAGAGGCAGCTTGAAGTTAAGCAGATGTGTAGGTGCCGCCTCATGAAAATTCACTCATCATTGTTTGGCATTAGGGGATGGGCAGTAACACATCTGAATGAACACAGCGGTCATTTCAACTTCCGCTTCTGCAGTGTTGGGAGACTGTTGCAAACATTTTGAGTTAGTGCTGCAAAAAAGGATGTAGTCAGCCCCTGATGGTTCCTCATTTCTAACAATGAAATCCTTCAACCAAGGACCTCCCATTGTTAAATAAATTCTACTGGTCTTTATACATACTTAAATCTGTAGGAGAAAGGAATTGTTCTTGGATCCTAAAGATAGATGCATGTACTTGATCCTATGCGTTTTTCTTTTCTCTGTCTTTGAAGTTTGTTAATAAACCACAACTTAACACTCTCATCGTATGATGTTAAAAATTGTTTTCTTGGTTGTAGTATGTCAAGAATTTTGCTTTGGCTAAAGTTCCTGAGTTATTTGTGCCTGTATAAATAATAGTATACACAGTATACTTTGATTTTAAAAATCAGAATTATAATGCAGAAAATGTCATAATTCTATTTGTTATTTAGGGACAGTATACGCTATGGGAGGCCAAGTGTAATTAAGTTTTTTCACTGTTGTTTGTGGCCTGAAAAGTAACCAATTATTTTTTTTCTTTTTTGTGTTTTTATTTTTCTTTTTTTATTAATTTATTCATATTATATCTCAGTATTTATCCCCTCCCTTGTACCCTCCTATTCCTCCTTCCCTCCCATTTTCCCCTTACTCCCCTCCTTATGACTGTGACTGAGGGGACCTCCTCCCCCTGTATGTGCTCATAGGGTGTCAAGTCTACTCTTGGTAGCCTGCTCTCCTTCCTTTGAGTGCCACCAGGTCTCTCAGCCAAGGGACATTAACCAATTATTTTTCATTAATCAATTCATTATAATTTATTCATAATAATACAAATTGGAATAGTACTGAAATAATTATACAAAGAGAAATGTGATTATCTTTTAGTAGACGATTTCCTTTAAAGTTTACTTTCTTAGTACTCTTGACAGAATTGACTCTTAAAGCATATTGTAGAATATTGTGCTAAATTCAACTAGTTATTCCTTACCAGAAGATAGATTTCATAGAAAAATATAGATATTCAGACTTTAAGGTAAAATCTATTAGGCAATATTCCATCCTTCATTTGCAAAGACCAATTCAGATGACTGATATAGCGTTCATTAAATACAAAGAGGTAGCCAAGAGTTCTGTTCATCTTATTACCTTTGTTTTCTATCTAATCTTGTTGAATAACTAGATGGCTCTACTAACATTTACCCCACAGTCTAGATCTTAGAGATTCTTCATTTATCCTACAGTTCAGCATTCTCATCTATCCTCCTTTGCTCCTGACAACTAATGAATGGATCCAGTGAATTGATCTGAATGAAATTTCATTTTTTTAAGGAAATAATAGGTGGCAAATGGCAAAGTTATAGAAATATTGTAATACCTAAGTATCTCTCAGTGACTGTAGCAATTAACAAAGCTTATTAACTTTAGAAAATAAATTTCCTACAATTTAAAAATCAGTAAGATTTTAATACTATTTGTCCATTTCCATTTGTATTTAAAGACATTTTATGAGAACATTTCCTTCTGATCACTATATTTTCAACTATAGTAGAGTGAGCTACAGAAGAATGCAGAGTAATTTCCCTGACTATTAACCATTTTCTATAAAAATAGATTTGTTATATAATCCACCCTAATTAACAATTCTCTATTGATATTGGACTGTTTTCAGGGACATGAATGCTTTATCTGTTCAATCTATTATACTTATTAAAATTACTGATGCTCAAATGAACTCACTTTGGTTAATGAATATTTCACAAAATTAATTATTAAGTAATTTTAAGTTGACGTAATCAGTTTTAATCTGATACATGCTATTGTGAATACAATGTTTACAAGCTCAGTTTGCATGTTTGTTTTGGAATTTCTATTATTTTGCAAACCATAACATATTTATACTATTTCTCCTTCTTTTTCCTCTTTCCAAGCTATTCATCTGTTCATCTTTGCTCTCTTTCAAGTGTTGGTCTCTTTTTCCATTAACTATATATATATTTCTAAATATATAAATACACATACTCAGTCTGCAATGTTAATTATATGTATATTGTTTCAATGAATTTTCTTTTTCTCAGACATTTTCTTTTATTAAAAATATGTTGAAAATTAGCCAAGTTCTAATACTATATAAACTGAAAAATGTCTTGCTTTATTTTTATTTATTTATTTGCATTTTTATTTTTTATTTTGTTACATATATATTTATATCATTACACATATATACAATAAACTACCTACCACAAGAAGCAAGCAAGAATTATGTAAATGTTACATTCATAGTGTTTTGGCTATTTTTATTTGGCAAACTTGAAGAAAACATCTTTCCTATCTCAGTGCACCTAAGGTTTTAAATGTAAATCAATATCTATCATATCTCATTTTTAACTACTTAAAACATCTATCTAGACCTAAAAACATCTTATCTGCTAATTTAAACTTAATTGTAAAACTATCTGGTCTTGAACCCCATAAGAGATTTTAGAAGGAATAAAATTAATACCTGAGTATGCAGGAAGTATAGGTTAGCAACTTCCAAAGTGAAAAATGACAGAGACAGCTTGCTGCCTCAACAGGCACCCCAAACTCTCTGTAACATTGGAGCATCATCTTCAGCCTTCTGGCCCATTATATCTGACAGACATATATGTGAGGCAGGAACTATTGAGGAGTTGCTTATCCTGTCTTGGCAGAGTTTGGCCATCTGCCAGCATCCAATACACTTAAAAGAACAAAATATGATATCTGGAACATAAATTATTATACAAGTTAATAAAGTACAAAATGTAACAACTTAATAATACTAAAGAAGAAAATTTTCATTCTGTAGCTGTACACCGAGAAAATACTCCCTCCCTAAATGAACATGAGGAAAAGGCATATCATGCATTTTCACAAATTTTATATGTAAAACCTTGATAAAAGAATAGATCTTACATAGTTTTACTTTCTTAAATAAAATTATGCATTGTGATAATGCATATGCTAAATAGCTCAATTTAGGCACCCCACAATGCAGACATACAAAGAGCTTCGGAAATTCTGAATCTGAGAAAATGTGCTATCACTAGACATTATGTAAGGAAGATATTCAAAAAGGGCCTTTACAAGGTGAAGCCAGATGGAAAGTCTTATGTGCATGAAGAGATAAAGAAAGCAGGAAAATGAAATGGGGACAAATAAAAAAACTGGCTATTCTTCTTAACAAAGATGTAGAAGACAACTGGCTGTGTATAAAAGGCAGAGGACTCAGTGGAGTCAACACTCAGCAGCCACCTTCGCTTCTGTGCCAGCTCTGGCTCAACTTGTTCACACAGAGAGTCAACACACATTGGCTCTTGAAGTAATACGCTTGCCCATATAATTACATTCTTTTCTCTCAAGGTTCTACTAAATGGTGGAGAGCTTGTCTTCCACACATAGTTATCACATATGAACAGAGAGAGAGAGAGAGAGAGAGAGAGAGAGAGAGAGAGAGAGAGAGAGAGAGAAGGGGGAAGAAAGACTAAGACGAGTAGTAGTAGTAATAGTAGTAGTAAAAGTAGTAATAGTAGTAGTAGCAGCAGCAGCTTTTATAAAGGCTGGTGATGAGATTTTACCCTGTTCCTCTTAATTTTTCTTCACCTGAATTAATTTTCCACAATAATTAACCTCACATGATTGTAGTGGATGCTTTTAGGTGCCAGAAGAGATCAAGGTAGAAACAGGAAGCATTCTAAGCATTCAGTTGCCATAAAATTATGTTATACACAACATATTTAGAAAGACATTTTAGATACCTGGCCAGGTGTGGTAGCACTTGCCTTTAATTACAGCACTCTGGAAAGCAGAGGCAAGTAAATCTCTGTGAGTTCAAGGCCAGCGTGATCTACAAAGTGAGATCCAGGTCACCCAAGACTACACAGAGAAACCCTATCTCAACAAACCAAGCAACAACAACAACAACAACAAAAGAGTCTTAAAGCTACTTTGAAGAATTTACAAAATGTATTTGAAGTAAAAGTCATAGTTCAGAAGTTTTATTTTAAAACATTCTTTAGTATCAAGTAAAAAGTATTTGAACTCCGAATTAGTACCCCTATTAAGTATTATCTTATTAAATCACAATTCAAATGAAAATAAGTACATGCTGTTAATCAATCATGGATAATTCCCCATTGTTCACTGCCCTCTCTAGAGCTTTAGCCTTGCTTATTTTTCTATAAAATATGAGTCATAGGCTAGATAAATATTTCTCCGACTTTTAGATTCATGAAAAGTGAAATAACAGTTAAACCAATTAGAGTTGTCAACTTTTAAACCGTTTATGCTTGTCATTTTCTTTTGTAATAAAGATATTAACTAACCCATTATACAAAAAGTCATTACCAGTTGAAATATTTCATTAAGAAGAATATTTTAATAATAAAAGTCAAGATGTCAAGTTCCAAGAACATACTTTTTATAGTGCAAAAATAAAGATACAGTGTTAACTTCCATATTTTTTTTTCATTTCATTTCACATACCTATCCAAATAATTCCAGTTTGTGCTAGATCATTTTATGGACTGATGGCTTTAAATGTATTCAATTATGTGAGTTCTATTCCTCCTTTCATTCATTAGTGGTAGCCTATTGTCTTATTGATGCATTGTATTAAGCAAATGTAATTAATCAACACTACCCTGCATTATGTGAAAAGATGTAATTTAAGTCAAATTACTAAAACTAAGTAAAATTATAGTTTTAAAGAGAGCAAAAATGAGCTGCTAATATTTGATAATGCCTAGTCATAAAACATTTTAGGTCCTTTGGTAAATGATAGTACCATTCACATTCGTTGAAGCTTCTCTCTCTCTCTCTCTCTCTCTCAGCAAGCTTGAAAGGGAAGTTGCACTGTGGTAATACCGTATTTTATCTCAAAGGCCAAAAGCGGTTTTGAGAATGTGTGGTATCATTTCCTTCAACAGCTCAGTACAGGACCAATCTTAAGTTCCTCATTTCCACACTTGCAAAGGCACAAACACAGCACTTCGCTCTCTTTCCTGGTCCTTTCTCTTTTTGTAAGCCCAGTGGAAAGGCTCAGGACAGTGTTTTACTCACCATGTTTAACTATGAAATAGCACTCATCAGTAGGAGAGAGAAGGATTAAGGAAATCTGACATCTCTTGCTCATTGGGACCGAATATGACAATGTCACTGGTTGTCTTTTCTCAATTAAATATGGGTGACTCAAAAGAGAAAACTTTTTTCAAACTGACACATGGGTCAGGAAAAGAAGAAACAAGCATCGAGGCCAAAATCAGGTAAAATAAAAGATGTTGAAGTCAGCCTTGTATTTTAAGAAACGTGAGTGATAAATATCTGTTAGCTCTTGTTATTTAAATACTCTATTGAAAATATACTGACTGTATGCTGCAAATGATGGGGGAAGCTTTTTTTTTAATTACAGGAAATAAAAAAATGTTTAGTTTAATTTATTTTAATTTTTTAAAAGGTCAGCAATTTTGGCCACATCAAAACACTAAAATAATAGTTAATAAAATAGAATCTCAAATACTTGAGTGCTGTTGAAGTAAGAAAGAATTGTATGTGGTACAGTGCTCACTAATTTGTGTATTTATTTAACTAAAACTGATAAGTAAAGGAAGATGTTTTTCTGAGTGGTGGATGTTTGTTTATCAATTCTCAGTTTATTTATCAGGTTAAATAGGATTTCTGCGACATCAGAATTGTTCTGAATGTATTGTTGTTTTTACAGTGCTAAAGAAAAAAGAAATAGGCTAAGCCTTCTTCTGCAGAGGCCTGACTTCCATGGAGAGACTAACACCAGTAGATCTGCCCTCTTGGCGAAAGAAACAAGGTTGGGACTATCAATTCCTTGTCAGGGTAGTTTTCTGATTCTGTAGTTAATGATTAACGGAGAAGAAAATAAAGAATTAATATTCTATTGGAAATTGCATGGTAATATGAGCATAATTTTATATCCCCAAACTGAGTATACTACTAATGCCCAACCACATTCATAACTCAAATCAAATAATAACAAAAACTTTTAAAATTGTTCTCTCAATAATTAATAAGCATGTACATTTTGAATGACATATTTTATAGCCCACAAATTGATGAAATACTAATTTGTGTAAATACTATAAATTTGTTATGAGATAGGTTATGAATCTCTTTATTAAGAAGTTTTTTAAGTATCTTCTGGGTGACAACAAAGAATATACAAATAAAGGAAATTTTGTAATTTGGTTAACATTTCCTTAGCTAAAAAGCTAAAAATGGCTTCATCTATTACCTTACAACTAGTGAAATTTTGATAATTTCTACTTAAAGATATAAAAATATTTCACTCTGTTTTATCAACATCTCCAATTATATCAAAAATAGTCTTTTTCTTAGCCCACCCTGAAATTTCACCAAACTTTATGCCTAAAAACACAACATTGTGGCTACAGATCCAAAGAAATTGCTTCTTTTTTTTAAAGGACTTTGAAAAATGCTGTTCATGCTTTCTTATTTGTTGATATTTTAAATGTAGTCCGATTTTTAGCTCTCTTGTTATCTC
The DNA here is from genome assembly GCF_964271855.1 of Acomys minous. Lineage (NCBI taxonomy): Eukaryota > Metazoa > Chordata > Mammalia > Rodentia > Muridae > Acomys > Acomys minous. Next base: position 46,546,974 of record NC_140483.1, read on the forward strand.
ACTCTCTCCCCTTCCCTCTCTCAACATTGTTTCTCTTAATTTTTTTTTGTACTTTTAACTTAATACATGATTACTTTACTTTAAAAAGTTAAAACACTTTGGATAGTTTATTCAGTGGGGAAGAAAAAAACAATATACAAACAAGAAAACAGAAACTCAAGTGATGTTGAAGATCCCACTGTCAGCTTGACTTGGACTTATAAACATGTAAGGGAAGAGCTCAGGCTGTTTCATCTCTGTGTACAGGCTCAGAAGCTAGTGGTCTGCTTACTCCATCATCAAAATTTCTTTTTTGCACAGAGTCCGGCCTGAAGAAGCAGTAAAATGGGCTGAATCATTTGACAAACTGCTTTCTCATAGAGGTGAGTGGTATTTTCACAAAACTCTCATGCCTTAATAAAGCATTAAGCATAAATATCTTCAATAATAAAAGGCAAATAATCCTCATATTTATATATCAGTAATAGGCTGTAATATGATTTTAGTCAACAGGGGCAACTAAGGAAAAGAAGGGGCAGCTAAAGGAAGGAGTGATTTTAATTTTCTTACTTATTCAGAATTACTTATTATTTGTGCAATCTTATTATTACCTTTTGTTCTAGTTAAATACTACAGTATTTTAATTTAATTTTTTTATTTTAAGTTCCCTGACATTTAAAAGAGAACTTGATTTATTAAAAGTATATTTAATACATTGTCCACATTTTTTTTTAACTCGTAGTGATCAAAACCTTGAAATAGTTTCCTTGGTAGACATTTTGGAAACCCTAGTGAAGATAGCTTTGTAAGAAAATTCCTGTGATTCCTATAGCTAGTTTTATCATAGATGAATTTTTATAAGTATTACTTTTGGATTTTTTGATATTAGAATTTAATTACCTTATTTTTCTTTCCCTTTTCTTCCCATAAACACTCCCATGTAGCCTTTGTTTCTCTTTTTCAATTTTATGCCCTAACTTCTTCAATAATTTTTTGTTATATGCTGACATAAAGCAGAATCTTGTCAAGAAGTTGAGAATGGTGTGTGTATTTATGTCTAGCATCCATTGTGTGCTAATCGGGGGATAACGCAGACTCAGAAAGGTCTCGATTCTTCAATAAGTGTGAATCACGGGCAAGCGGCCAGGATCTGTGCTTCCTGTCTATTTCAAGGGTCAGGTATTCAAGCCTTTTTTTTTTTTTTTCTGAACTCAGTTCATCATTTTTCCCATTTCAAAATCAACAGTTTTTACTTATTACTTGGTGGAAAAGCTTGACTGTTCAGCAGTGGAAGAAAGACTTTATCATGAGGCATCCTCAGCGACAACTTTTTCTCCACACATTAATCCTGTGTCTGACGTCACTCTTTGAAACACCGTCTTTTCTATCCTTCTCCCCAGGCCATTTTAAGAACAAGCAAAACAATCACTTTTCAATCTAAGCATGGCAAAACCCAATGGGCTTACTGTCCTGGGCTGTGTGCTGGAAGAACTGTTTCTCATGTCCTGGGGAACTTAGAGCAGAATAGAATACCAGAAATTCTGTATCATCCACTAGCAGGAAGAAGCAATTTCCCTTCTGTTTCCTCATTTTCTGGCATACTCATCATGTCAAACATTTTCACTGTTTATCATAACATTTAAAAATGCTTCCTTCTGTGTCAGACAGGAGAGGATTGATTTAAGACAAGCACCATTTACATAGTAGGTTTCAAGTCTGGGCTGCATGATACCTTAGTTCAAACTACTAAAAATATTTTCTTCTAATGTATTCATATATATATAATAATTTGTTATGAATCATCTCACTATAGTTATAGGACATAAAAGTTACTCTCTTCCAACATAACTAAATTTACACTCAATGTATCAACATATTTACACCTCTATGTATGTTCTATTACCTCGTAGCTCTCTTAGTAAGTTTATTCTTTATATTTTACTCTGTTTTTATTAATGTGTGGTTATTACAACTCTCTTTTACTTCTATGAGGCAAGCTTGTTTACACTCCACGGGAAACCCATGTTTTTATGCCTGAATGATTCCATATGGCGTTTTGCCCATATTGCCATAGATTAGAAGACTGCATCCTACCAGTGGGGCTGCCTAATATTCCATTATGAGTGCATATTCCATTTTGTTGCCCACTAATCTACTAATGGATACCTAAGTTAATTCTATAACTTAAACATTGTGTGTAAGGTCATCTTCAGTTTTTACTTGCGATATTTTTACTTGCCATAAAATGCCCTAAAGAATTCTAACTTACAAAATGCTTCCTTTTTAGAGTTTTCTTTTAGTCAAAATTTTGTACATACTACTCTTTTGGTTAATGAAGATCATTTTAAATAATTAGATTCTTAAAAATAATTGAATGATGATTTGCTAGAAGTAGCCAAGTATGGTAGAGCCTCACACGAACATGCACTAAAAATATTAAGTTCTTAGATATTAAAACTAAATTTGTTTCTAGAAAAGCTATGTAGGGCCTCCTGCGAGATGGGAGGTGCTTCTGTAACATAAATGTCTGTAAAATCTTAGTTATGCTCCATAGTCACATTGGCACTCAGTTCCCACAACTGAGACCTTAATTTTCTTATTTACCAAAACATAGATTCATAAAGTATTAAATGGCATGATGAAAAGAAACCAATAAATAGTGCCAAGTATACAAATAAAGTGACTGCCTCTGAATGAATTATAATTATCCCATTAAAATAATCTTTTTCTGTTTCTAGTAGGTTATAAACTAGACAACAAAAAGGGTTGGAGTTTAAATTGTAGGTGGGGCTTAAACTTAACTGGATTTGTTACTCAGATTAACGATTGATATATAACAGTGTGGTCATACTCTCATCATCCAAACTAAAGAAATGCTTAGGACATGGATTAATCCTCATGTCACATCTTGTAAATCCTTATCACAGGTACAGAAAACCAAGTAGGTTAAGTTGACTCTGACACCCCTTTTGCTTTAGCAGTGGAAACATTATCAAACTGAAACCCACAAAAAGTTAAATTAGAAGGAAGTAATGAAAAACTTTAAAAGTCACCACTCACCTAACTAAATATCAAAAATCTCCTCCTATGGCCCAAAATACTGAGTAGTTATAATACATCCACAAATGATGTTACTAGTATTACTTTACTGCTTCAGTTATTTTTCATTGCAATGATTATTGTAATACTATATTATGAAACTTCAAATAATTTCCTAAAATGCTTTCAGCTACAATATTAAACTCAGGCCATTTCTAGTAATTTGGCCCTTTGGTGGGGAAAGAATTTATATGCAAAGCTAAAACGTAAAAATACATGTACACATACACACACATTTCAAGAAAGACCCTGATCCTTCAAATTTTATATAATTTCCGCTGAATTAAATGTGTTGAGTACTCAAGGTAGGTCAGTATGCTACATCTGTATAAAGATAATGAAACATCATATTTAGTCAAACATGAAGTTAAGTTATATATCAAAGAAGGTGTAGTGATAATATGAATGCATCACTTCATAAAATGGGCTGCTGTGAAAACCAGCACAGACTAGAAGCAGTAGCTTTATCAACAGAAAGTCAACATGAAAATCCAAACAGGCAGGCCATATAAGCTTAAGACTTTACATTGTCTGACTGATTTGGAAAATTAAAAACAAAGTGTTTCCTTATTGTATCATGTAACTTAAAACGGGGAGAGTGGGAAAAAAAAAGACAGATAAGTACTCCAGCAAAAGAGAAAAGACCCTGGATTTCCCTGTATCCCAACAAAAACAGTATCTGAGAGGTGTTTGAATTGCTATCATTTTAAATTTTGTTTTGCCAAGTTGCAAATATGCACACCACATGTGTAAGAATAAGGCCTCCTACTCTCAGGGACTGGAGTTAAAGGTGATTGTGAGCATCCGTGTAGGTGCTAGGAATGGAACCTGGGTCCTCTGCAAGAGCTACCTGTTTCATGAACTTCTGAGCCAACTCTATAGCCCTGCTTTGATGATTTTCTTATTCATAGTTTAATTTTAAAAATAGAAACACATATGGTAAAGATTTTAGTTAATCTATCAAGATGTTTTTCTTAATTTTATTATCTATCATGTTAATATAGGGTATTATTGGTAGGAGAAATTAAATGTAAAAAACATGGAAACAATGTGTGAGCATCAAAACCTTTCATAAATACAAATATGTCATAAAATAAATATTTATTGAAATGTTACATTCTAAATTTTATCATAATATAATTCAACAATTACTTTTCTTCTTTATCTAGTCCTCTGACAATATTCATATATGTTTATTCTAAATCTTTGCTTATTGGAAATTATTTGAAATTGGAAAATGAATCCTAGAAGACAATAATTTAAACATGTATTTAGTAATTCACAAATGTTGTTTAGGAAATGAAAATGTATGCATGTACCAAAAGTAATTTCAAAGTGTTGCTGACATTCATAGTCATTAATTTCAAATTACACTGACCATCTTTATAGAAGTGAATCTTATTATGAATATGAATAATGTATATGAAGTAATTAAAGTGAAATATGTGTATGTATATTTAAAAACATATATTTAGGGAAAGCTAATACTTTTACATAATAAAAATGCAAATAATTCAGATAACAATGAAAAAAAACACTGAAAAATCACTTTAAGGACAAACTTTGGAAGACTTTTATATTGGAAAGCTACCTCTGATGAACAGTAAAGCAGAAACTCATCAATGTGACACCTACAAGCTTCTTTCAAATAACCATTTTGACCTGAGTATAGGACCGTGTTGTAAAGAAATTGGATGAACGTGCTGAGATACTGATAGTGTTCGTGTGCTGAAAAGGTGAAAAAGAAAAGGATGAACCAAAAATATCTAGATTTTCTCTCCATTAAATGGAAGATAATGTTCCTGTTTTAGATGAGATGTGGAAGATAAGGCATGTAGAGGGTAACATGTTACAGTTAGAGACAGTTTAGTGGACACGAAGCCTTAGCAAACGTTTTTCAGAGTTTTGTAGGCCTATACCTAGAATGTTTAAGAGACTCTGGCATATAGACATGTTGCAAATGCTCACAGAGGGATTTGAAGGAGAAGGGGACCTTCTGCCATCAGAATCTCTATCAATTAGAAAACACTTCATTGCTCTTTTTAATGTGCAGCCTTTTCCTAGTTACTGCAAATACTCATAATATGTTTAATTCTTTTCCTTAATTAGTTTATTGGAGACTTTCATACCTTGTGTTTTGCCTTTAATGAGTATTTTGCTGCAGACCATTTAAAATATGTAAGGATACGAACAGAGTTTGTCAGTCATTACCCCTTGGATTTAAATATGTGAACTGATGTAACTGTGCAAACGATTAGTTTCAAACTTTGAATACTTTCAGCAAGGAAACACATGCTTCACTTTCCGGGAAGGAAATGAATACTTCCCCTTACAATTTTCATCCTGTGCTTTTTCAGATTATCTTTAAATTTATGTTTCTACCAGTTTTATGTATAATAAGGGACTCTAGTGTCCCACAGTTTAAATTTCTGACTCAAGATGACCAATATCAGCTAAAGGACAAAGACTTTTAAAATTTCTTTAATTATAAATGGATCACATGCTTAACTCATTGCAAAGGAAATTATACATTCTATGGCAGCTCCATACCTATGAGCTCAAATGTTAAAGAAACTATTCAATCTGATATTCAGAATTTTATACTATACCTAGGCTTTGTGTTTCAGAGTTCCTTGATTTGTTGTTTCATTTGGTTCCTTGGCATCAGAAAATGAAACAGATGCTAGAAGTTCAATTTAGAAACATAGACTTGTAAGTATTTCACGCTTTTATGACAAATGGAGCCTGCTTCTTCCAGTGTGAATTGTGGTCTCAGGCCCCATCAAGCACTTCTGGCAGCTGTACTCACCACTTCTGCTTGTGGAGGGGTGCCTGAGACACTGCTGCCTCTGAGGGAGGAGAAGTGGTCCCATTGTGGTCTAACCTGACAAACGCCCAGAGTCAGAGGAACAAGATATTCAAAGTTACCAATTTTGCTTGCACATAATTTTTAAACAAAATTTAGTTAGATTTAAAACAAATGGATGTTTCTCTTGCTTTATTCACTCCTATTCCTGAGTTAATATTTTTTTTTGTCACGGTTACATTATTATGTCACCAAAAGCCATTCACTTGAGTGAGCATATCATGAGCTTTCACAGCACACCCACCCAGAACCTTATTTGATATTATTCTCACTTAAATTGAGCATTTATACAAACTCAAGACTAATCATTGGGACAAAGAGCTCTTGTGTATGTAGAGAGAACAACAGCAAACAGAGTCAGACTTCCCTTTTTTGCTCTAGTGAAGGACTATATGTGAAATAATGCTTACGCTTTTTTTCTATACAACTTCTGCTTAAAGGTAATGCATGCTGTCCCTTGCTATTAAAAACAGAACAAAATAACTCAAATTATCCTTTATTTATCATTGGTAGACATATGTCTGCTCTGTCTGCTAATTTGTATATTGGCAAACTGTTAATCTTTCATTGTCACCATGGCCACTTACTGGCTAAAGTCATTTAATATTATATAAAATAAGCCTGAGTTCAACCTACCATGTTCTCTTATGTTTTTAGAATAAATTATGTATCAGAAATCCACCTCATCTATAAATACATAGGGTTTAATGATGTATTGCTTTTACAGAAGTGAATAAAACCATAACACAAGGAACAACAGTGCCTCAAATCCTTAGCAATCCTTTGCAATCAAATACTTAGAAGTCCTCAGAACTTTTGTTTTAATTAATATTACTGCATTTGAGTGCCTAATACAGACCTCAAATTCATACTAGGTGATCCTCAATTAAGATGGATCAAAGATTATTTTCCATTGAGTAACAATTTTGGATATGTGATTCATGGACACTTCTTTTTAGGTATTACAAATATGTTGTAACTGAAAACTATGATATGAAAAGGAATAAAAATTCTAGTGTTCTGAAATGAAGATAAATACTGTTTAACTGGTGTCATTAGTGCTTTCAGTATTCAGTATGTATTTCTACATGCCAACAAACAAACAAAAATATTACCCATTTACTGATGTTGGAGTAACTGTGCAAAAACAAAATCAGCAAACATTTGGTTTCTTATTTCCAAATTACATATGACTAGAATAGAAAGTTTTATTTCTGTAAAATTACAGGTACTTATTTTTAGCAACTTTCCATGCATTTGTAATTAAATTGTAAGAAGAGAATGAGTGAGAAGAAAAGAAGAAAATCTTTTCAATATATAAGAGAACAGATAGGAAATGTGACATGAACAGAATAATCCCATTTTTTAATAACTGCAGATAGAACATTTCCATATGAATATTCTGTAGTTTTTATAATTAAAATTATCAGGAAATGTTCTCAAAATCTTTTTGGTCTTGAATCCAATTATTTTTTAATACATATTCAAAAAGTTTCTATAGAAATTGAGGTTATCAAAACTATTCAGTTACGTATACCACCAATTGAGTTTCAATATGAAATAAGATTTTTGTTAGAAAATACAAAGACTTTGTATGTTCTGACAATACTCATTAGAGACAAATGAATATTACATAGTATTTTAACCAACAAGCCTAAGAAAACATGGAGATTGATTTGGAAGAAAAGTCCAAACATTTTAAAAATTTTAAAAAACTAAGGCAATATGGGGTAAAAGCAGCCACTTTCATTTGTACCAAATATTATTTACTGTGTCCTAAAGATGTTTGTTCACTCATTTGTTGGTTGGTTGGTTTTAACTCTGATCAAAAGCCTACAGCTCAATTCTACCCATGTCATGCTAAGGCTGTAGTTCAGTAGTGATTTTTTTTTTTTTAGGCAGAAACATGCCCACATTTCAAATGCAGCTTTAGCCTAGAAGTTATAAGGCAAGTTTTACCTTTTGCTTTCAAATTTTCTTCCAAGTTCATAATAGCAGATAATGGAGACCAAGCAAAGGCAAGCAGGTGCAGTCAGAGATTAGGCCATAAAAGTGCAGTTTGGGTCATACAAATACAAAAGGAAAAAGTTTCTCTCAGTAATCAGTACCTGAACAAGGTTTATTTCACCAATTTTTTAAAATATCTTTTTGCTTTTCTCTGTCATGTAAAGTACTGGGAGTATGTTGTGGTTTAGTTTCTATGAACTAAAGGAAGAAATCTTCGCACAACAGTAGTATACAAACCCTAAGATTCAGGTAGGGGAAGGAATTCACGTAAGACCACACTGCAGGACAGTTGCGGGATAGATCCAACATACTAGTTATCTGCAGTAAAAGCAGGACCTGCAAATGCAGACGGTGTTAGTTCATTTGACAAAGTTTAATAAATTTTGCTATGAAAACTTGCATATTTCTACTTACTTGGACATAATGTACAGTTCATAAAAATTCATCCAAGTACCTTGCACATTTATTTTTCTCTTTTACTTTCCAAGAAAAACACATTGTGTGGGTAATAAACCTATAAAATAATACACTCACTGTGCTATCAAAGTAAAGGGAGCAACTAAATATCACTCATTTGACCCTATTGGCTGCTTCTCTGTGGTCAGTCTGGTGACCCATTCAGAAAACACGGAGCAGTCAGACTGCAAATCGAAGTTGTGACTGAGCTGAAGAGCCTCACAACATGATAGAACCCCATGAACATTTTACAAGCTGCTTAGTCTCAAGATGTCTTCTCAAGATATTTTAGCCTGGACTTTCATTTTATCCATACTTTCTTCATTAACATGTAATTACCAACATGTGGTGTCCAGAATCTTTTAGCTACAGAAAAATCAGAACTTTCTTGCCCAGTAAAATCCCAATGGAAGAAGTACAGTGAAAGAAATCAAGACCACATCTTTGTCGTGAGTGTGGGTAACTTTCCATTGCTTTAATGTTTAGTATTATTGAAGTTTCCAGGTCTTTTTCTGGCTACTGACTCCTTACAATTTCAATATACTAGAAAGATTGATTACAGCAAAATCTGTTGTCATAATGTGCCATGACAATACAGATGTATTCTGTGTGTTGGAGAGATAAATAAAAATTCATAAAGCATAATTTGCAGGGGCAGCTGTTTCCTATTGTTGCTGTACCAACTTTCCAAACTAGTAGTAATTTAAGCCCCAATCCATTCTGACAGTTCTGTATTTGAGAAACCTACTGTAGGTGCCATGACAATAAAAATCAAAGTGTCATTAGGCAATCATTCTCCCTCAACCCAAGAGAAAATCTCTTTGTCACTCATTTGGGTCATTAACAAATTCTGCATAGTTTCACATTAAGGTCTTTGTTCTTTTCCTAACAACAGAGGAAAATCTCACCTTTGAGAATCCTAAACATTCCTTGGCTCTTGTCTGCCATCCTCCAGCTTTAAAGAGAAAAGCAGAGATATGAATCTGTTTTTATTTTCCTCTCTCCCTCCCTCTCTCTCTCTCTCTCTCCTTCCCTTCCCCTTTCTCTCTGTCTCTCCTTCCTTCCCTCCCCCTCACTCTCCCTCCCTCCCTCTCTCCCTACCTCCCACTTTAAAGACAGTTATCAGCTTGGATCTACCTGGCTAATTTTCCCATGTCACATCCTTAAGAAAGTCATGTCTTCTGAATTCCTTTATCTATACCAGGTAGCCTATGTTCACTTTTTTACATACCCCAAAAGATGTCATGATAAAATAAAACTTTAACTCTGAAATATAAATTTGGAATACACAATACATATTTAGTAACATCACATTATGGTAAAGGTTAATTTCTCAAATAGACTAGCATATTTGACTAACGCATTCATCAGTAATTACAAAAATTTAACTATTATGTTTCTACATTTTATACACTATGTAGCTTTGGTTCATCAAGTTTTAAAGAAACTGTCCCTTAAAGTCATGTTTGAACATGGGCACCAATAGAGATGCTAACATTAAAGTAGGATATCTCATAGGGCCCTAACCTTAAAGAACTACAGACAACCAAGAAATGTTGAGAGCAAGAGAATAGTCTGTCCCAAGGAAGATCTTCCTTCATTGCTTATCAAATACCAAGTGTTTGGGGCTGAAATCATGCATATATAAGTAATATCATAAAGACTGAGCAAGTATGGTTGTAATTATATATTGAGGCATATATGTCAACAACTAAAGTAAAAGAGACTATGGCATCTAGGTGTGTATATATATATATATACATACATACATACACACACATTCACATACATACATATATACATACATACATACAGGTTAAAAGTCAAAAGAAACAGGAATGGGAGATATGTAATTAAAATAAATAATAAATTTCATTTAAAAAGCCTCTCTCAATCTCCTCCCACCACCCTTGTACATGTGAATTTTGCTGTCTGAGGAAGCCAGACAGCTGAGGAAGCTAGTTGTGATTTGTTGTAAGCCATGTAACATGGGTACTAGATATCAAACACAGGTACTTTTCAAGAACAGTACAATTCTTAACTTCTAAGCCATCTCCCCTGCGTTTTAAACTTCTTATAAAAAAGTAATAGGTAGAATATTTCATTAAAATATAAAATATTATGTGAAACTAGATTTTGATTTTTACATATTTGTCACCTGAGTTTAAGACAATGCCTGTTTTAATGTTGGAAGAGCTTCATATATGAATATAGAGTAATTTGATTTGAGTGTTACAGATAGGCTCATTGTGGCTGAAAGCAACCCAGAATATATAGTCTCTAGATTTTGACCAGTTGTTGAGTTTCTACATTAACTGACATCCATTACAAAGAGAAACTTCTTTGCTGAGGCCTGATGGTTGTGCTAAACTGTGACCATAGAGATATGAACAGATAGAACACTTTGATATTATGTCCTTTCAGCAAAATAATAAAGTCATGTTAATCCCTGTGGAATGTGAGCTCTGAAACCATCCAGTATTGTAAGATTTATAACACTAGGCATTTTTCCTGTGATATGGGCCTTAAATAAAATCAGACAGAAGCTGATTATCCCCATAGCATCAATGCCACTATTGTGCTCATTTGATATTTTGCTGTGTCATCCATTGCTCCAGTGCATAATGTTCTAAGTTAGGTAATGCTGTCTATGACTTTCTTTTTTAAGCTGCTGCATAGTACCTTCTGGTACAAAAAAAAAAAAGATATCCACAAAGTAGGAAGCTTCCTGGGCAGAATCAATTTGATTTTTACACACACACACACACACACACACACACACACACACACACACATACACACACACACACACATATACACATACGAGCACATGCACACATACATGCCTACTCTCACATCCCACTCCTCACATAAACCTACGAAAATTTTATCAGCTGCCTTATTGGATGAGGACAACTTGATTATGGCACGTGATTGCTTGGAAGAATTCTTGTGCAATATTTACATCGATTTTTATCAAGGAGACTATTCTATAAAGCTTTATGTTTTGATGATTTTCGTATGGTTCTGTTTTATCTGGTTTCCCATGCTTCTGTCTTTATTTGGTTTCTTCATATCCAGGTAATATATGATTCATAAAAAAAATGGAAGTGCTTTTTCCTTCTCTATTTTCTGGAATAATGTGAGTGATATTGGTGGTGTTCACTATTTGTAGAATAGTGTTATTGATGGTCATCGGTGTGTTTAAATAATTTACTTTATCTGTTTAATTTTGGTAGGTTACATGCTTCTAGAAATTCATCCATTTCTTTTAGATTTAACAGTTTAATTCATTAAAATGTTTAAATATGTTTCTATGACACACCAGATTTTCTTAGTGTCTGTCATAAAGTTTCCCAATTGATCTCTAATTAATTAATTTGGAGCATTATTGATTGTTCTTTTTGCTGGTTTTGTTAGTTTTTGCTTTGATTCCTCAAAGTTTACCACCTGGCTGTTTATTTAATTTCTCTGATTTTTCTTTTTAATGTAGACACTTAGAGCTATAAATTTCTCTATTGAACTTTTTTCGTTGTATTATGAGACAAGAGTGGACATAAAAGTTGGGAAATGACAGTGTCATCAGAGTGAGTATATAGTTGATGCCTGTGCCAACTGTGCCTGCACTGTGCCACTGGCCACGCCCTACAACGGAGCCCACAACTACCTTTTAAGGAGTTTAATGTTCATAGTGAATAGAACTTTGATTGAAAGTCAGTGTTTATATTACTGTCACCATAAACCATAGGAGTTAGTACTTTGGTAAAATCCAAGAGACTAAACTACTAACTGCTTAAATTATACATAGCAACAATTGAGATGTAATATGAATAAATTAATAAAATATATTTTAAAAATTATACATAGCACAGCTATATTGTTCATTAGTTGGAGTCGCACAATGGATATCTGTCACATGACTATTTCTCAATGAACATTGCAGGTAGTTATTGGGGTTGCAGATCTACCTGAGTAATTAGAACACTTGGTTAATATATGGCTTACTGTTACAGGAAAATAAATTATGGTTTTCCTTTTCTTAAAAAAAAGTGTTAAATAATTTTTTATTTATTAAAGTATATTTTATTCACAAGTAATATAACCTGAATATGATTTATCCTCTTTCTTCCCCTCCCAGCCATACCGTATGCACAGCCTCTCTGTCTTTCAGTATAAACCAACAGTATTCTAAGGGATAATCAACTAAAACTAAAACATATTCATAGAACTTGGATAAAAACAAACAAATATGAGGAAATAGGCCAAGAAAAAGCATAAGAAACAGATATAGACACAGAGACTTAGTCATTTTCACACTCAGAGAAGCCATAGGAATGAGAAAGCCATACTAAATACACAAAATACCAAAAAGGTTAAAAAAAAAAAAAAGATAAAATTAAAAAAGAAAGACAATGATGCATTATAAAACATGTAACTTCCAAACATGCCATTGAGTTTGTTTTCAGTGTTCTGCCTTCTGCTGGGCATGCAGCCAACCCTTGAGAATGTCTTTTTTTCCCCCAGAAAGAGTCCCTTAGAGCAATTATTCATTTACCAGTTGTTATCAATTGGAGATAGCTTCTGCATTAGAGACAGTGTGTCTATTTGTCCGTTCCGGTCTGCACCCCGCCTATTAAGGACCCTAGAGGCCCTTTGCATGTGGCTTTGGTCTCTGTGAATTCCTAGGCGCATTGTCCCTGTTCAGTTAGTGCTTCACGCTTCCTTAGATGTCTCTATCTCCTCTGTCTCTTGAACTCTTTATACTTTCTCTTCCACTAGGTTCCCTTATCCCCGAGAGGAGAGGTTTGATGGAGCTATCCCATTTTGAGCGTCCATGCCATCAGGGCTATCCATCGTCAGGTCTGGCAGTGTTTCCTTTGGTAGACAGACAGGGAAAAAAAAAGACCATGTGAAACTTGGAAATGTTGAGACAATGAAAAGAGAACTTGAGGATCCTCCGTACAAGAAACATAATCTGGTGGTGGGCAGAATGGAATCCAAGAGAAAGGCTTCACAAGTCTAAAATATAATCCCTCGTGCTCTGAGAAAGACATAAATAGAATAGATGTAAAATGAGGTGTTTGCTATGATCCTTTTTAGTCATAGTTTTAAAGATTTAGGGCTAAGTGTGATTTAGCCTTGTTTCCTAGAAATGATGTCCTCCTTTCATCGGCGCAAAAAGTTAAGCTATATGCAGTCCCGCACGTATTCTGTATAAATATGTAGGGCCATATTGAATTAGAAGGGGAATTTTGGTTTGCTGTCAGTACTTGTATATACTGTAATATCAGGTAGGACATCTTCACAGCATGACTGTCTCATAGTAACGAAATATCCTTTATTTTTGATAGATGGACTGGACGCTTTCACCAGATTTCTTAAAACTGAATTCAGTGAAGAAAACATTGAATTTTGGGTAGCCTGTGAAGATTTCAAGAAATGCAAGGAACCACAACAAATTGTCCTAAAAGCAAAAGCAATATATGAGAAATTCATTCAGAATGATGCCCCAAAAGAGGTACAGTGAGGATTGGAAACACATGGAATTTCTTGATACCTTTTTATAGGGTCTATTTTTGCAAAATTGGTCACCTCATTTATTCTAACAAAAAGGTCAATTTTGTTAAAGCAAAACTGGTTAACTGCCAATTTCTACATCTTGAAAGAATATAGCCTAATATTAACATGTCTTAAAAGTGCAAATGTTTCTTCATAGTTATACAAAAAGTGATTAAATTTGCAACATTTTCATTCTTTCTCTATTCTGTACAATCTTAGCAGAAACAACTACTTATTAGAAACTAAACATCCCTGAAACACCAAATACAAGACAAACATAAAAATGTTAAACATGTGTGATGTTGTATAAGGTTATACTGAGACAGGAACATGATTCAGGAGGTTAAAGGTGCTTATCTCCAAGCCTGAAGACCTATGTTCAATGCTCTGTCCCCAAATGGCAGAAAAAGGGAACCAATTTCCCAAAGCTGTCCTCCGACTTTTACATTATGCCATGGAATATGTGTTCCAGAAAATGACAAATTCAGTTAACATATATATATAGTTACCAAATATAACTAACATCTTACATATCTATGTAAGGCTTTGTTTTTTCCAGCAAAATTATTTTATCAGCTTAGGATGGAATAAGAGAAAAAATAATAGACATATGATGTAACTCTACTTTGACAGTGCTTCAAGTAAAAAAAAAAAAAAACACAAAATTGTCCTTTCCTTTGTGTAGAAACTAAATGAGTTGATCCTATGGTGTAGTTGATAAATTGACTATGAATTTAGCAGATACTACTTTACTGTCATAAGATATTAAATGATTTGTTTCTATTGTGTACTCAATAAATCATATTTCACTTCCAAAGTAGAATAGATGATCTCACACTTCAACTACAAATTAACTCTGTTTTACTGGGGGTTTGCTTCTGTAACAAATACCCAACATCATACACATTAAAGAAAGAAAAAAATTTCCTCACATTTCAGAGGATATTTGGTCCTGTTGCTTTGGCTATTGGAGCAAGTCTGTATATAAAGGAAAATATGCATGGCAGAAGAACTTGCTGGTAGCTGGAAGGAGAAAGGGGATGCAGGGAAAGAGAGGAGATAGAAAGGTAGAGATGGGGAAGACCTGAATCCTAGCATCTTCCCCCCCAATGCAGGACTTCAACTACCTAACTTCTCTGCATTGTATTCTATCTCCCAGGAATTTCACAACAATCCAATAATGCTACAGTGTGTCAACCAAGCATTGATTATATGATTTTCTGGAAAATCTTTAAGACTGAAACTACTACATAGTGTATAATGCAATGTTCTCAATGTGTATATGGTGCTTTAAAGAAACAATAGCTGTTTAACTATGGGGAAAATGTAGCATTATATGGTTATTCAGAAGTGGAAAATATGATAGTTACTTGAAATGATAATATTAGTACCAGATATATGTATACTGGAACAAAATAAAAAGTTAAAGGATGTTGTATATTTAAGATACATTTGTATATTTGCACATTCTTCCTTTATAGTCAAAGTGACATGATGAAGAAAGCAGCAGGCTGAAGAGAAGGGTTTTATTTATATCACAACTATGCCCCAAGCTTATCATTCTCTATAACTCAAACACTAACTTCTAAAATGGTTAGTTCCCCACTGTAAAAAATGAATGCGTTACTGTAATAATTGTACAATAGCTGCCGCTGTATTATTCAATTTTTGCAGTTAGAATAAGCATAATTATTAACAAAGAGAAAGAAAAGCCAATGAGATACCAGCCTTGAATACAATACTGGATCCCTAGACTCTAGGAAGAAATACACTGGGACCCACTATGTTTCCTCCAACATTGTAATGAGATAGTCTTAAAGATGTGTTATAAGATATCCTTTAACTATCCCCGCTTTCTGTTTACACAGGTTAACCTAGATTTTCATACAAAAGAAGTCATTACTAAGAGTGTCACACAGCCCACCCTCCACAGTTTTGATGCAGCACAAAGCAGAGTGTATCAGCTCATGGAACAAGACAGTTACACACGCTTTCTGAAATCTGAGATCTACTTACACTTGGTAGAAGGACGACCTCAGAGACCAACAAATCTTAGGAGACGATCACGATCATTTACCTACAATGAGTTCCAAGATGTAAAGTCAGATGTTGCCATTTGGCTATGAGAAAGAGAAATTTTTCTTGTTTTGATGGTAAATGTGTACATCTGCTTCTAAAATACAGTTTGTGTATAGTAAGAAATGATTATGCTTTGAGAATACACCAGGAGAAAATATTTTTAAAATATATGTAATTTCATACTAAAATAATCCAGCATATTTTCCAACATATTATATGAAAATCTATTTGTTATTCTGTTCATAATAAAACTCTCTCTTTCTTCATTAACAGTGAGTAAAAAATATTTAGCAATGTCTTGTAAATTGTTAAATTAAAATGTAAACTTTTCGGTAATGTCACATTCAATTTGCACTGTCTTTCTAAGTATAAACAATGTATTTAGAGAACTGTATATACAGACGACATCTTGCATAATGATGATTTGGAGCATATAGAAGTTTGTGCTCTTTAATCACTTCCTCATTTAGGCCTGTAACAAAATATGTTATAAGGAAACATCTTTTTCTACAGATTGAACAGGTTAGTCATAACCTAGGTAGATATGTGAGACTGCACTCTGCAGTCATAGTCACTCTAACTGATGAACATTCTTCATTGATAGTAGCTCCTGGTCACATGAGCATGCTCATATTAACTTATGCCCACATGTCCACTGAGGAGACCACACATTCTCTTCCAGAAATGAACGCACCACTGAAATAACACCAACTGGTACTTGAATGATGAAAATGACATGCTTCCACACAAGTATTTATGCCTCAAAATTAGAACTTTAAGGTTGAAGTAGAAATTTAAACTGAGGTGGTGAAAAACTGAATGTACAAACTTGACAACTTTGACATCAGCCAAACACTTATCATTATGTTCTTATAATTTTTGCCTAATACTATATTATGCAATAAGATTATCCTATTAAATAGGTCTCTATATTACAAAATTTTTCATTGCAATGTGCTACATGGTGTGTAAATGTCTGTATTAAAGATGACATGCGTTAAGATAAGTAAATACTATCATTTTGGTAGAAGTGCATAACAAATTCAGCCATCTATAATAATAAACACTTCAAACATATTTTATTAATAGTTACATTTATTTCAAAAGATATCTCCCAGGATCTTAATGTTCTTATCTTTGAATTACATTGAGATGTAATAATCGTATTCATCTACTGTGTCATTGATATTAAAGTTAATTTATCTGCTTTAAAATACAGAATAAACCACAAAGATCCACTAAGAAGATGATTTTTAACTTTTCTTAGGATAATTTATATTTCTTATAGGAAACCTGTCTCTTTGATAGAATAAAATTGTTTTATATACTAAACTAAGATGACACATGGTTTCTAATCTGCTTATGGAGTTTATGGTTTGATTTTACTATCATGGTTTTGGAACACACACACACACACACACACACACACACACACACACACACACACACACACACACTTGGAATTTACCAGTGACAGTCAAATCACAGTAGAGTCTTTGAGAACTTGGTACTAAGTCCTTGAGGCTGAAGTCTCAACTTTGAGCATAGGCCCAGAACAGCTATTATCATCAGGGAATACCAGCTGATGGTTACTCAGCTCACAGTCAGGATGCCTCACTATGCCCCGTCTTGTGCCTGGACCTGGAAAGTTCCTATAAAACTGATGATCTGTTTTCCAGGATGAAAGTAAGGAAGCCTGGTTCTACTGTTAGTGAAGGAATT
The DNA here is from genome assembly GCF_964271855.1 of Acomys minous. Lineage (NCBI taxonomy): Eukaryota > Metazoa > Chordata > Mammalia > Rodentia > Muridae > Acomys > Acomys minous. The sequence goes on from NC_140483.1 coordinate 46,564,741, forward strand.
AGCTGCAGAATCTACTATAGGGCAAATCAACTTGCTCACAAGAGAGAAGGCCAAACAAGTAGAAAGCTAGAGAAAAAAATTTCTTCTAAAATACTTTTTATAACCTTAGACTCCTACCAAAAGATGATACACACATGGGATGGCCTTGCCACATTAAGCAGGAAAATTCTTCAGGTGAGGTTTCCTACTCAGGTAATTCTAATTTGTGGCAAGAGACATGAAAACCAACTGTAGTAACTTATAATATTTTCCAAAATCTGTCAAGGCTTGTGTTATATATTTAGCACACTGTGCAAATTACCTGGCAGGAACACCCTGACTATAGGAATTATTTCTTCTGGCTCATGGTCTTAGTCCATCATCCTTTGCTCCACGGATCTTGGGCCCATTAGGAGGCAAAGCATCATGGTTGTGAGAGTGTGTGGCTGAGTCTATACTCATAATGACGGACTGCAGTTGGAGATCAGGAAAGGAGACCAACAGTAACTCTTAAAGGCAGGCTTTCAGTGGCCCACTTCTTCCAGAAAGAACTTCTCTCCCAAAATAGCACTAGCAGCTGGAGACTAAGCAGTAAGGAGCCTATAAAGAAGGTTTCATATTCAAACTATAGCATTTTAATTAAATAATAAAACATTTCATGACATGTGTTTAAAATATAAGTTTATGTCCAGACTTCTGATGAATATAACTTAGGAAAATAAATAAAACAACCCTTGGACAAATGTGTAAAAGTATCTCTTATGTACCAGATGTAATTATCATCTCGGAACCTTACTGCTCAGTATGTTCACCCTTTCTAGTTCTTTTTGAACTCTGGATGGCTTGTTCTCTCTCTATGCCAACTATCTCTGTACAACTATCCTGGTAAAACTGCCTGCCCCCACAAGCTCATAAATAGCTTCTCTTTGCTATACTGTTCTCCTGAGAGTTAAATTTAACCTATTTTTTTTTCAGTTCTTCTTTGATTTGTCATTTTGTCTGCCCCTCAGTTAGACATAATTTTTAAACATAGTTGCTTTCTTCTACAAACTAACTTCATTTTTGGGGGGATTAAAGGTGTTTACTAAGGGCACGTCCATATACCAGCCAGAAGGATAAAAGGTGTGTGGCATGTCAACATTTTACCAAGATCACACAGACCTAGATGGTCTTTGGATGTGATCAGAGCAGCCATGTTTTTGGCTTTAAATTCCTCTACATAAAAGGATGAAGAAAAAGATTCCAGAGCCAGCACAGAGCTACAGCTGAGTAATTGGCAATGAGTATAAACAAACATGGGACCTCAGAGATTCCAGCCTAAGCTGCCTCAGTGATTCTCTGATTCGCTAGAAATTCAAGCATATGGTGAAGGAAAGGAAATCAGAATAATATTAGAAATGTACATTGGTCTAAAAACACAGAAACTTCCATAGAAAACTTACAGGCTTGACATATGGCTGAGTTCTGAAGCATTTACCTAGGCATGTAAGTCCCTAAATTGAATAATCCTCAATACCTTAAAAACAGGGGGTGTTAAGGAAGGATGGAAAGAAAAAAGAAAGAGAGAAAGAGAAAAAGGAAGAAAGAAAGATAAAAAAAGAAAGGAGAGAAACAAAGGTAGAAGGAATGATAAAAGAAAATTTAGCAATATTTGAAATGGAAGAAATCACAGAAAATATAGCCTAACCTTTCTGAAAAATGAAATGAAAAAATTGTGTCTTTAAATATGATCACATGTATGTAATTGTGTTTAATTCAATCCTGAGGCCCATAAACAGAAGTTAATGCTGAGACTAATTTTATACATAATAAGTCAATTACTATCAATTCAAATAAAACAAAAGAAACGTTATGTAAAAGTCAGGGCAGAGTTTCTACAATGAATAAAAAGAATTAAAAATGTACAAATGAGACCTTTAAATTTAGACTCTTGCTATGGCATTTTTAAGGGTACACTAATGAACAAACTATTTTAATATAGACAAAATCAGTATGTTCATGTGTAATATAAAAACAAAACTTTTTAAGTGCTCTTATCTCAAGACCCAACTATACTACTCCTGAGCATATGCATAAAATCTCCACCATACAACAAGAATATTTTCTCAATTATGTTCATAGCAGCTTGATTTATAATAGCTAGAATCTGGTAACAGCCTAGATGAACCTCAACCAAAGAACAGATAAAGAAACTATGGTTCTTTTACACAATTGGATACTAAGTAGCTATTTGAAAAAAAAAAAAGGAATCATGAAATTCGCAATCAAGTAGGTGCAAATTCAACCATAGATGTAGTGATGATTCTATATATGTAAAAAATTTTAATTGTAATATAATATACCATATAAACAACTGAAGACAAAAAGCATATGATCATCTCAATAGATGCATAAAAGGCCTTTGGCAAAAACCAAAACACTTCCGTGATAAAAGCCCTTGAGAGATTAGGGATACAATGGACATACCTAAACATACCAATGGCAGTTTTCAGCAAACCTATGTCCAACATTAAATTAAATGGAGAGAAATCAAAGCAATTTTACTAGTGTCAGAAATGAGTGTTGTTCACTTCCTCCATACCTATCATAGTACTTGGAGTCCTAGCTATAGCAATACGAAAACTGAAGGAGATAAAGGGGATACAGATTGGAAAGAAAAAAAGCCAAGCCGTAATTTGCATATGACATGATAGTTTACATACATGACACTAAGAATTAAACTGGAAAAGTCCTAGAGATAATAAACACTTTCAGCAAAGTAGCTGAATACAAAGTTAACTCACAGAATTCAGTAGCTCACCTGGCACAAATTACAAATGGACTGAGAAAGAATTCAGAAAAGCAACACCTTTCACCAAAGCCTCAAATAATATAACATATCTTGGGATAACTCTAACAAAGCAAAGTAAAGACTTGTGTGATTAAAACATTAAGACACTGAAGACAGAAACTGAAGAAGATATTAGAACATGGAAAGATATCCTGTGTGCATGGATTGGTAGAATTAATATTGGAAAAAATGGCCATCCTTCCAAAAGCAATCAACAGATTACATATTCAATGCACTTCCCATCAAAATCCAATACTATTAGTCACAGATATTGAAATAAAAATATTTCAAGTTTACATGTACACATGAACACACACACACACACACACACACACACACACACACACACACACACACTAGCTAAAACAATCCCAAATAATAAGAGAACTGTTGCAAGCAACATGATCCCTGATATCAAGTTGTACTATAAAGGTACAGTAATGAAAGCATTATGGTATTTGCAGAAAAAAAAACCAGACACATTCATTAATGGAATAGAATTGAAAACTGAGACATAATGGACAACTGACTTTTGATAAAGAACCTAGTACAACATACTCGCAAAAAGACAGTATTTTCAACAAATGGCACTTGTCTGGATAGATACATGTAGAAGAATGAAAATAGATTCTACACAAAGCTCAACTCCAAAGAGATAAAATCCTTTAACATAACATGAGGTACATCAAACAGAAGATACTGTAGGGAATAGCCTTGAACACACTGGCACAGGAAAAGACTTTCTGAATAGAGCATCATTAGCTCAGGAACTAAAATTGACAATAAATGAAGCATTATCAAACTATATAGCTTCTGCACAGCAAAGGACACCAATATTTTAACAAAGCAGCAACCTACAGAATGAGAAAATATTTTTACCAACAATATATCAAATAGAGGCCTAATTTCAAAATTATATCAAGAACCTAAAAAAACTAGATATCATAAAAACCAATAATCCAATTAAAAATGAGGTGCATATCTATTTTATTTTTTATTTTTTTTACTTTTTTTCTCCTTTATTAATTTATTCTTGTTACATCTCAATGGTTATCCCATCCCTTGTATCCTCCCATTCTTCCCTCCCTCCCATTTTCCCCTTATTCCCCTCCCCTATTACTGTTCCTGAGGGGGATTACCTCCCCCTGTATATCTAAACATAATTATTTTAAGAGACAATTCAAATGGCTGAGAAACATCTAAATAAATGTTCAACATCCTTAGCCATCAAGAAAATGGAAATAAAAACTTATTTGATGTTGCATCTTAACCTAAATCAAAATATTTAAGATCAATCAAACAAGTGACAGCTTGTGCTGGTAAAGATGTAGAGTAACAGGAATATATATCCATTGCTAGTGGGAGTTTAAACTTGTACAGCCACTATAGGATTCATTGTGGCCATTATCTAGGAAGATAGGAATTGATCTACCTCAAGACCTAACTATACCACTCTTGGGCATATACCCAAAGAGTGCTTTATGCTACCACAGAGAGACTTGATCAACCATAGTGACTGATGATCATATAGCCAAAAATAGGCAACCACCTAGATGTTCCTTAACAAAAGAATTGATAAAGAAAATATGTTATATTTAAACACTGGAATATTCCTTGGCCATTAAAATAATGTATTTCATTATTTATGAAATTCATAGGTAATTAAATGTGACCATATAAAATATTCTTGAGTGAGATATCCTAGACCTAAAAAACCACGTATGATGTGTACTCTCTTAAATATGAATATTAGATGTTAAGTCAATGATATCCAAGCTATAAATTATAGAACAATGCAGGTTAGGTATAGAATATGGGACTGGTATCTAGATAGATTTCACTAGGAAAGGGAAATAAATTATAGTTATGAATAGAATCTAGGGCTGAGATTGGAAGTTTTTTTTTATATTGTACATAAAAATTTTATTTTACTTAAAAGCAAAGAAATATTCATAATGTAAAGTTTCTTTAATGAGTGATGCTTATAAATTTGAACACACATAAACAAACCTGAAAATGGGTTAATTGAAAGAAAATTAGTTAATTGGATCTTTACCTCTGCCTTTCACAAAGTGAAAGTAAAAAATTTTTACTGCTTCTTTTATAATAACAGAGGTATGAAATGGATAATTCAAGATAAATTAAATACATATATACATTCACAATGAAGTAATATTCAGCTTTTTTTAAAGGAAAACTTTGCCTCATTCAGCCTTTTTTAAAAATTTTTTATTAATTTATTCATATTACATCTCAATTGTTAGCCCATCCCTTGTATCCTCCCATTCCTCCCTCCCTCCCGCTTCCCCTCCTACTCCCTTCCCCTGTCTGTGACTGAGGGGGACTTCCTCCCCCTGTATATGCTCATAGGGTATCGAGTCTCTTCTTGGTGACCTATTATCCTTCTTCTGAGTGCCACCAGGCCTCCCCATCCAAGGGACATGGTCCAATATGGGGCACCAGAATTTGTGCCAACTGGGCCTGGAGAGATAGCTCAGTAGTTAAGAGCACTGTCTGCTTTTCCAAGAAGTCCTGAGTTCAACTCCCAGCAACCACATAGTGGCTCACAACCATCTATACTGGGATCTGATGTCCTCTTCTGGCATACAGGTGTAGATGCAGATAGAGCACTGTATACATAAAATAAAGAGTATCCAACTAATATCTGATCTGACTTAATTCCCACTCTACAATATGGAATATATAATTGGGAATACGGCTTAGATGATAAGGAACCTGAAACAAGATAAATCAGGAATTAGGGTGTAACCAAATTATATCAGTCTAAATAATGATTAATAATTAATAATTAATAATAATAATAATATGTAGCAACAAATGACTCTTAAAGACATCCTGCTATACACATAGATCAAAGAAGCAGAAAGGAACAAATACAGAGACACCTACTCAGACAATATGCAGTGAGTGAATGGCCTTTGAACACTCAGCTCTAAATGAAAAGTGTCCATCAAATTCCTCCCTCTGAGCTAAGGGAATCCTGTATAAGAAGAGACATACCCTTCTGTCACAGACCTAGGGGAAGGGAAAAGGGTGCAAGAGGCAGAGAGGGAAGAATGGGAGGATACAAGTAAGGGGAGAACAATTGAGATGTCATCTGAATAAATTAATAAAAAAAAGGATAATATATGAATCAGAAAGGGTAGAGGTCACAAAAATCAAAGACCCTCTAAATAAACAGGTTTGTCACACACAAAAATCTCAAGCGAATGAGCCAGAATACACAGGGCCAGCATGTTTTGGCCCCTGATAGATCCTATCACTCAAAGGATAGATAAGTGGGCAGTTTCCCCTATCCCCAGCAAGAAACAATTTCCAATCAATACCATTTACAAATGAAAATTTAGTTGTCTTCTGACCTCTACATGAGTACAGTGTCATACATGAATGTGTACTCTCAGCTAGCAAAATGCATGTCTATGTGTACATCATACACACACAGATAGTACATCTGTATAAATCATATATGGACATAGCCATTTACAGACACCAAACACATATAACCAAACATAGAACGAATTATTCTTCAAACAGGAAAAACACTTCCTATGTAGTGATATGTTTATTGACCTCATAGATTTTATTGGATCATTATTACATATTTATTTTTGTGTTATAACATCTCAAACCAATAAATATAATGGTTTTATTACTTTACAAATTATTATCCAATAGTTTATTTACTTTGTAAATTACAATTCTAAAAAGGCAAGCTCTATTTTTCTCTTATTTTGGGTTAAGTAACCATGTCTATGTCATATCCATGTGATTTTGTGAAAGCAGTTAACTTATCTTGCACACTGCATATTTCTAAACTAAGTAGTAGTTTATTAATGTTTTCTAAAAGCAATGTATTTTGTACTTACAGATGGTTTTTCTTTCACTATGCCTTACAAACAAACATGTTCTATGTGCAAGAATAAACATCAAATATATATGATTTTACTTAATGTATGCTATTATATTTGAAATCACTTTACTATGAAAATTGACAAAGCATTAAGATAAGGAAGTAATGTCCATCTAATACAATTTTAGAGTCTTGAAAATAAGATCCAATGTGAATTTTAAACTAAATGATGCATGGCTAGCCTGACGTTTATCTCCTTCAGTGTGTAAGACATTGGTGCTATGAGTCAACATAGGGTCATCTTTCTAGGCTTTCATAGACAGCTAGGATTTAGAAATAATAATAAAAATCTACACAATTTACAGTTTTATTTCCATCAGTAATCATTTCTGGTTTAAAAAGTAAAGCAGATAAAACAGAAAACAGTTTATGTGTAAGTCCATATAAAAGTTGAATGTATAAACTATATGTGTATAGTGTAAATCTAACTGCCTAGGGAATTTTACTTCTTAATCTGTTTAGTACATCATTCAAAGTATGAATTTAGTACTTGCGGATTTTCCAGAATCAAACTATATTCGTCTTCACATGTGCCTCGTCAGTCTTAAACACTGACATGATGTCTAGGAGGCTGTTATTGCATGGTATATAAACCAGCGTTCAAACTGAGAAGCCGCAGGCTCACTACAGCACAAATCTCTGCTATGCTGTGATACTTTAAATTCTGATTATTTCATTTCTCCCTAACTAAAAGTAGTTTACTATTAATTCCATATAAATTACCTAGATGTTTTAAACTATGTGATAAAACTGATAACTTGATATGGTACAGGCTTCTCCTCACACTAAGCAATATACAGAAGGAGACATTTTCACAAAATGATTTCCCGAAGCAGATTCATTCTACAGTTTAATTTCTTTCAATGAAGTGAAGGTCAGCAGGAGGCATTAAGAATGTTAATTTGCATAAAGTGTGTGTATCAACTATGAAAATAATATAATATAAAATATTCATAATTCAAGCCTTGAAAACCAACCTCGGGGCTGAAAAAGCAATTATTGTAGGCAATGGCTCAACAATTACAACAAACTTTTTTCTTTGATGATATTAACTAATATACTCTCCTCCTGAGAGACTCTCCATGAAGGGAGAGTTCCATAAATTAGTAACAAACAAATAATTAACTACTCTTTGCAGTGCTTCAGTCACACATTCGTTGATTTTAGAAAACACTTATCAAAGGCAAATTTAACAAACAAGATGTCTCTATGTGTGGCTGTACTCGTCAAGTATTACTAACTGAACTTTGTGTATATATTCTGATTATCTCTTAGGACCTCATCAAATTTGTACCAGTGATTTCAACCATGCTGAACAAGATATTTTTTTGCTGCCTGTATCCAATTGTCAAAAATTTTTTTTATTAGAGCAGGATGGAAACAGCATTTTTTTTTCATGAGAATGTAGCACGTCTGCTCATGGGTTATTCTTAACAATCAAATTATTGTAATAAAAGTGTCATAGAATTGTAATCTATGTTGGGGTTGTTCAACTGATTCCTATTGTGTTACTTTCAAGGAGAAATAACTAAGAAATCTCCTTATTTCTTAATTTTAAAAAGTCCTATTTTCTTTTTACTTTATTGAACACACAAAAGAGTTTTTACAGTGTTATTATGGGATTTGCCTTATTTCAGTTCAGGAGCTTTGTCTGCTTACATTTTTGTAAGGAACAAAACCATGCCTTTCAAGACATCCCATGGCTTCAGGTTTCTTCTTACGACATCCAGCTTTCAGGTGTTAAACTTCCCACATCTTATCCTTGCTGCAATCAGTGGCTCTCTTCACAGAACCTCTACCCTACAGCAACATGGAGACAGAATGTGACTCCTAGAAGTTTGTTTGACTTTGTAATTTGTATCTAGATGAAAAAAATAAATGAATTGAGAAAAAAAGTCAATACTCAAAAGGCAGAGGACAAGGCGATGGGGTCAGAAAAAGAAAGAGTATGTAGCTTCCTTACAAACAGTCCCTGGGGAATGAGAAGGAAATGTTCCGGGTTTCTGCTCAAATAACTAATATCAAGTTGAGAAGGGGTAAGGGTGGGGCACTGGGAGTACATAATTTCCTTTTCCATCCCTAAAGCTGCATTTGTACAAGTGCCACACTATTACTATGCTTTTTCTTGAACATAATGGAAATCACATCACTCGTACTTGATTATTCAGATATATTTTATCAAAATCATTGTACCATTTGTTTCTCATTGTTAATCGTCGTTTTGTTTTGTCAACACACTGATAAATGGGAACATAACTGCTGCTACTGAAAAACTTACTTTCAATTTGTTCTCTATCAATTTAATTTAATACTCATTAACACTGTCCTAGATGGGTTGTAAGAGTCATGAGCAAATCACGTATTCAAGTCCGCTTGATTTTCCTATGCACCTCTTTTTAATATTCATAAGTAATAATTAAATTATATTGAGCATACAAAAATATTGAGCATATTGTCCTAATATTAGCACTGATTAGCCCTGATAAACACAAACATGCTTCTTATGACTTTTATGACTTGTTTTTCTGACTTTGAAAAAAGCCATAATATCTTTAGCAAATGTTGCCCCGTGTGTGTGTGTGTGTGTGTGTGTGTGTGTGTGTGTGTGTGTGTGTGTGTTGTATTGCCTGCATGCATGTCTCAAGATTCTCAATTATATTCAACAATACTCCCGTATGCCCAGGCTTTATATTGCCATACACTTTAAAATGTGGATATTATAACTTGGACAACCCTTGGTTACTCTAAAGTTAATCACTATATTAATTTATAATCACTAGACAGAAAACTGGGTTGGGATTTTCCTTTATATTTTCCTTTATGTCAGCCAGTTCATCTTTATCCTTCGTTTCTGCCTGACAAAACTATAATAAAAAATGTACACAGATCCACACCAACCACCACTCACTGCTAAGTTTGTGGAAATTCATTATGCAGCAGCATCTAATAGCCTGAAAAATTCCTTTAATTTTCTCTTAATGTGCATTTTTGTTTGTATAGTCATCATCTGCCATTAATTAAAACACTAAGACTTTATTTAACATATATATGAACATGTAAGAAAGACTGAGAATGCACGACCTGGTAAATTATAATCAAACAAATCCCTTTTAAAAATGTTATAACCACAATTCATAAAGTTACCAAGTGACTTCAGACTTGTGTAAAGTTCAGTAAGGCACTTGATTCCAACAATATAATTTGAGGCTGGAAAAGGTAGCAGTAGATTTTTTATTATTTATTCAAGGCCAGGTCATTTATTCCCAGAGAGAAAGTTCTTTTTGCAAGGATGGTTTGAAAACAAGATTTGTTTTAGATATCCTATATTTTCTGTGAAAATGAAAAAAATATTAGAAAACATTTTAAGCATTATGAAAGAAGAGATCTTGTATAATAATCCTATTTTCAAACATATTGTCATGATTTCTTTTTTAAATTTTTTATTAATTTATTCTTGTTACATCTCAATGGTTATCCCATCCCTTGTATCCTCTTATTCCCCCCTCCCTCCCAATTTCCCCTTATTCCCCTTCCCTATGACTGTGACTGAGAAGGACTTCCTCCCCCTGTATATGCTCATAGGGTATCAAGTATCTTCTTGGTAACCTGTTATCCTTCCTCTGAGTGCCACCAAGTCTCCCCCTCCAGCGGACATGGTCAAATATGAGGCACCAGAGTTCGTGTGAAAGTCAAAACCTACTCTCCACTCAACTGTGGAGAATGTTCTGTCCATTGGCTAGATCTGGGTAGGGGTTTAAAGTTTACTGCCTGTATTGTCCTTGGCAGGTGCCTGAGTTTGAGTGGGACCCCTGGGCCCAAATCTGGCTATCATAATGTTCTACTTAATTATTAAAAACAGATTCAATTTTCAGTTATGTTATCACTTCACATATCACCCTCCATCCTTTAGAATATTCTAGACAATGATAAGTGATTGAAAAAATGATTTAATTCTAGTATTACGTTAATTTTAATTTTAGCATATTTTATGCTCATAGTTGATTTAAATTTGCCTAAGTGGCATGGTGCTCTAAGATATAACTGGGTAAGATTTAAAACTTGGAGGAACATATATTTGACAGGAATACTTTTAAACCTAATCATGCTGTGATTAAGTTTACCTTCCTTTCCTATAGACATTTAAAAGGATAATCACTATGATAAAATTTTAACATATACATTTATTTTATTACACATAAAACAAACTACACACAGCAAGAAGAAGCATGAGACGATGTGTTATATAAATGTTACAATCATAGTGATTTGGCTATTTATATTTGTCAAACTTGATGTAAACATCTTTCCTATCTTGTTGGGTCTAAATTTCTGAATGAAATTCAATATCTTTCATATCTCATCTCTATTAACTTAAATCATCTATCTTGATCTAAAAACATCTTATCCCCTAACCAACTAAACTTGATTGTAAGCGTAAACTATCTGGTCTTCAACTCCCCTCAGAAAGTTGAGAAGGAATAAAACTTAAATGCCTGAGTGAACCAGTGCAGGTTAGCAGCTTCCAAAATGAAAAAATGGCTGAGACAGTTTACTGTCTGAAAAGTCATCCAAAACACTCTATAACACTGGAGCATTATATTCTAACCCAGTATCTCTGCCAGACATATTTGCGAGGCAGGAAGTATTGAGGACTTGCTTACCCTGTCTTGGCAGAGTTTGAACTGCATCTAAGCTTGCCCGGTTTTTTTTTTTCTCTTTTTTTTTCCTTTTTTTTTTATTAATTTATTCTTGTTACATCTCAATGGTTATCCCATCCCTTGTATCCTCCCATTCTTCCCTCCCTCCCATTTTCCCCTTATTCCCCTCCCCTATGGAGACCTGGTGACACTCAGAGGAAGGACAGCAGGTTACCAAGAAGAGACTTGATATCTTATGAGCTTGCCCATTTTTAGGCAGAATTCTGTCTGTGGCAGAAACAAGGACATTTTCCCCATTGGCTTGTTTGCTACATTTGAAGCCAACTCCATAAGGAGCTTCTTTGATGCTCACCTTCTTCTATGAGGCAGGCTGGGTATTGCCAGGAGCTAACTTGTCTTGTTGTTAAAGAATCTTTAGAATAATAAAAATACCTTTAAATGCCATATTCTGTAGGTTTCTGAAGACCTTATTTAACTATTTTCTTTATATATCTATAGAATTCTGTCTATCTGTTAGACTTATGATATATATCCTTGTGATGAAATTAGACTAGTATTTGACATGACCATGCTTTGTATCAATATATAAACTTCTATACCAATGACTTAAAAATAACATTATTTGTGAGTAACAATTAAATCCTTGAGTTAAGGAATAGGTTTAATCATCTACCTTTTGTTTAATCCTTGTTCTATATTTCTATATCCCCCTTTCTTTCTTTTCAGCTCCTATCTCCTTACATATGAGAGAAAGATAAAGGAAAAAAGAGATGTCCCTGAGTTCAGCCTAATTTTCTCTCTGTATAAGACCAATAATAACTTATTACCACCTCCCAAAGAAAATAAGCATCTGTAGACCAAGAGGGCAAACAGAAACCTACCCAACCCTTCTTAGAGGAAATGTGACATCATTCTCCTAAGGTTTCTTCAGGCTGATTTAGAGTGAATAATACCTTAGAAGGGGCCCAAAATTTGAGGAAAATGGTTACGCAAGCCCGGGATTGCATTTATGATCCAGTTTCTAAATGTTGAGAGATTCCAGGCTTAATAGGAGTCCTGTGTGGAACAGTCTGAAATGCTGGAACAATTGGGATCAGAAGCTTTCTACAACACTGTCCCAGAAGCTGTCCTATTCTGATGGACAACAACAACACAGGCATCAGGGGCTGGAGCAAGGAGGATGCAGGATGTCAGCATCCAGCATGCTGTGAGGAATGAATCCAGTCAGGTCTGATGTAGCATCAGTGTCTGGTTATTTTGTTCTGAAAACATAGTCTCTCACAAGCATTGAACAACTCTAACATTGCAAGTGTATGAGGTGTGTGAGATGTACAGAACAATTAAGGCTTATTCTGTGCTCATTGTATGAGCAGAAATAAGACATCTACAAGTCTTCCTTCATGCCATACTAAGAATGGCCTCTAGTAATAAGTCACAGAGAATCTGTGACCAACATGAAGCCTCTCTGTGCATAGACATTCATATCTCTGCCAGTCTCAGAGCTATTCACATGTGGGCTTCGCAATATAAGTTACCTGCTTTTTCTGCAGTTTTAATTCTTTATACCCCAATTCAATTCCATCTTGGTATCCTGACAAATTTAAGAAATAAAATCCTTGTGTTAGAGTTGGGGAAATTTCCCAGCAGATAAAGGCACTTGCTGTAAAGCCTGATGACCTGAAAGAAATAACTCCTCAACTTGTCCTCTGAATTCCACAAGAGCACTATAGTATGTGCACTGATGGGTACATGAACAGACATGAACACACACACACAGACAGAGAGAGAGAGAGAGAGAGAGAGAGAGAGAGAGAGAGAGAGAGAGAGAGAGAGAGAGAGACATTATGAATATTGAAAAAAACTTTTGATTTGACTTTCAGTTAGGTGGGAAAATGATCCTATAAAAGTAAAAATACCTTTTCCAAAAGCCCAGTGGTATCTTACAATGATTTGATTTTTAAAAAGAGCATTGCTACACTGACAGGTTTACTCCTGCAAAACCCAGCCTACCTTACAGAGGATGATGAGCAACAAAGAACCTCCTTATGTAGATGGCTTCAAATGTGGCAAACAAGACATTGGGCAAAATGCCCTTATTTCTACCATAGACAGAATTCTGCCTAAAAAAGGGCAAGCCAGGATGCAGGCAGTGTTGACAGCCAAATTCTGCCAAGACAAGGTAAGCAAGTTCTCAATAGTTCGTGCCTCTCACATATGTCTGTCAGATACACTGGGCCAGAAGGCTGAAGATGATGCTCCAATGCTATAGAGAGTTTCGGGTGACTATTCAGGTAGCAAACTGTCTCTGTCATCTTCTCATTTGGAAAGCTACTAACCTGCACTCCCTGTATACTCAGGCAATCAAGTTTATTCATTCTCAAGTCTCTGATGGAGTATACAGGGATGCACCAAGGTAGAAAAGATGTTTTCTTCAAGTCTGCCAAATACAAATAGCCAAACCTCTAAGAATGTAACGTTAATATAATTCCTGATTTTGTCATAGTTGTTCTTGCTATAGGTAGTTTATTTTACATATGTGTAATAAAATAAATGTATATATAAAATATTTGAGAAAAAAGTAAAAATATTGATAACACGCAAGTTCCTTGCATCACATGTATACACACCTATCTGCTTTTGTCTTGGGGCCAAAAAAGTGAAGTGTCATTTTGAAGCTAATGTTCATGCTGTGTAGTGAATCTAAACCAGAAAGCACTTGTTTTTCTTATACTCATGAACAAAGAGTGGAATTTGTGGGTTTTTACATATGAAAAATTATCTAAAAATCAGCTTAAGTGACATTAAGACTTGAACTTTCATACAACTGTTCCTTGTATATTCAAATTATTTTAAGTACTCCTATGGTCTCTAACAAGTATACACAAAAATAATTTTTTTCTTTTTTATTAATTAAATATTTTTATTTTCTACATATACCTTTATACTTTACACATATATACAATAAACTACCTATAACAAGAAGAACCATGACATAATCAGGAATTATATAAATGTTATATTCTTAGTGTTTTGGCTATTTGTATTTAGCAGCCTTGAAGAGAATATCTTTCCTATCTTGGTGCATCTAAAATCCTGAATGTAAATCAATCTCTATCACATCTTGTCATTAACAACTTAAAGCAAACATTAATTTAAAAGCAAAACTATTTCAAGTAAAAAAAGATACCTGTGTTCTCTAAACTTTGTACTAATTTTCCTTGTCACTTAAACTTTTCTTTCACCCACTTGATTGCACATTAGAAGGGGATGAAGGGAGAGCTTCTGAAAGCAATAGAGTGTCAAATGCATTTGGACAACTGAGCTCTCTGAAAAACAGAAGTTTGTCAAAAATACCAGCTGAAAAACATTAATATAACTTTAAAAATATCCTAGCTCCTAATACTCTATTTGCTTGCCTTTTTTTTTAATAACATCCTAGAATTCCTTGTGAATATAAATTTCACTTAGTGAAACAGAAAAAATTAAAGTAGACATCCGTATCTATGCTTTAGTGTCCACATTTAATTCTTTTATAATTTATTAGCCAAAATCTAGCAAAGGTTTAAAAATAGCACCTTCATTTTTTTTTTTTTTTACTTAAGCAGACTTGGATAATCTGGGGACCTAAGTTGATGCCTGTAGACTATTCACGTTGTTTTTTGCTTTATTTCTCTTCTCTGTTTTTGATTCTCAGCTGCTACACATTTCCCAACAGATAAGGAAATATTGAAACTTCAAAGGACTTCCTCCATGTATAGGGCCCCTTCTTACTGGGTAGCGTGGTCACCTAGCATCAACAATGGCCACAGTTTTATATGGCCAAAGTTACATTCATAGGATACAATCAAACAATTTTATACAGAGTTGCATGTCACTGGAGAAAAGGAATATGTTTGTCTGTGTGAATATCTTTGTTCTTATGCAGTATTTGCTATGAGGTTGCTGGGAAATATTACAATATGGGACTTCTGTCAGCAGTGCAGTCCGTAATGGAGCAAATTGCTATTTTGAGATTTTTGATTATTTATAAAAAGATTATGAGACTCCCTGGACCAAACTGACAAAATGAATAGTAAATGTGCTAAGGAACACATAATATGTACTTATTTAGATATAAATAAAATATTTGTTGAAGTTATTTTGATGTTATTTTCATGTGGCAAATTTGGAAATTTACAATAGAGTATGTTGATTTGCATTTCAGTAGTTCATTTACTCTGAGTTGCAGAACTAAGAAAAGTTTTTTAATATTATAGTTAGTTAGCTAGTCTTTTATATAAATACATACATATAATATATGTGTGTATATATACAAACATGCATATATGCTCCTATTTAACATTTATTTAAACAATATCCATAAAACTGTTTGCATACCATACAGCTATTAAAAACTGAATTCAAATGAACCACATATGAGCTGTGAAGTCAGGAGAAAGATGCTAATTTGCTTCATAATTTGAGGACGGTTTATGGGTTTTATATGTAGATATTTATGTGTATTAGGTAATTTAAATAGCCATAGTTTGCTTTGTGTTGTTTTAGATTTATTTTTACTATTTCATGTGTATTTGTGTGTCTTCATGAATTAATGTTATATTTGTGTAGGTGCCTGTAAACCCTAAAGGAGGGCTGTAGTTACAGGAGGTTGCATGCTGCCCATTATGGATATTGGGACCTGAATCTGGGTTCTTTCAAAGAAAAGCAAGTGCTTTAAGGACTGAACCATGATTTCAACTACCAGACAACAGGTTTTTATTTTAGTTATTGTTCACCTCAGTTTCCAACTATGGTATATAACATATATCATATATTCATGTAACAGGAAAATCCCTAGATTATACCTAGGTTTAGTGAGATCTACCATGTCAGTGAAGGTTAGACTGAACAACATTTAAAAAAAAACTAAATGGAAAAGAAATAATGCTTTCATTTTTATGTCCCTTTATTCTTCTATAAAAGTACAGATTTTTGTGGTGATGATTACTATAATTGCCCATCCTAGTGATTGTCTCTACCCCAGCATTAAGATATCACTAACAGAAAAAGTAGCTACTTTAAGCCAGTGAATTATAAACTCTGCTTTAAATCATAGTGGCTTGACATTCTGTTGATATCCCCTAGCTGGATTTCTCTACATTGGAGTCTATAGCCATCTGTGGCACTGGCCTTGTAAATAGCATGTGTTTGAATTCCCTTCCTGGAGCATATCAGAGGGTAGAGTGGGTGATAAGCATAGAATTTGGAATATAGTGAAGCTGCCCTACAATATAAGTTGTAAAACTGAATAGCTGCAAGGATTTATCCAAGCAGTGAACTGCGTTTTATTCATTTATTTTCTCAGTAATAAAATGGCAATAGTCACTGCTATTACCTATAAATTATTTGAGAGACACCACAAGGAAACCAATGGAGGCAACACATCTGGGTCGGATGAGTGGGATCATGAGAACTGCAGAGAATAATGGACCAACCAAGGACCATGCATGGTGAGGATGTCGGCAAAAGACAACACAGTCTCCTTGTGGGTCCTACAACATGGGGAGTAGGGGATACTTCTCACATGGACTCTGGTGCCCACACATTGATCACTTCCCTTGGGTGAGGCGGCACTGCCAGGCCACGGAAGAAGAGGATGCTGGCAGTCCAGATGAGACTTGAGAGGCTGGGGTCAGATGATAGGGGATGAGGGCTCCCCCTTTCTGAGGACTAGGGGAGGGGGAACAAAGGAGAGAGGGTGGAACTGGGATGAAATCAGGGAAGGGCTACAATCAGATATAAAGAGAATAAATTAAAAATAGAAAGTAAACAAAAAGTATATACTAATCCAAATAATATTTATTCAACATCCATTATGCTAATACTTAAAGTTTATATTTTACTAATAATTGCTTTACCTGTCAGGGCAGTCCTCTCCCTGTGGTTCTGTCTTTGCTATATCCTGGTAGAACTTCCCATATTACCTTACAGCCCTATATCAACAATATTTTCCTACCATTATTGCTTCTTTTTTAAAATATTTATTTTTAAATAATTTATTCAGATTACATCTCAGTTGTTATCCCCTAACTTGTATCTTCCCATTCCTCCCTTCTTCCCTCATTCACTCTATTCCCCTTCCTTAGACCTGTGACAGATGGGGCCCTCTTCCTCTACCAGCTGATCACAGCCTATCAGGTATCATCCAGATAACCTGTTTCCCCTTCCTCTGAGTATCACCAGGCCTCCCTACCAAGGGAAGTGGTCAAATAGGCGGCACCAGAGTTCATGTTAGAGGCAGTCTCCACTCTCCCCACAGCCATGAAGAGTGAGCTGTCCTTTGGCTAGATCTGCATAGGGGTCTAGGTTTACTGCATACATTGTCTTTGGTTGGTACAACAGTTTGTGCAGACTCTCCCAGGCTTTCTGGTCAACAACTAATAAATGGAACCTCACGAAACTGAAAAGTTTCTATAAGGAAAATGACACTGTCCGCAGAACAAAGAGAAAGTCTAAAGACTGGGAAAAGATCACCAACCCTACATCTGACAAAGGGCTAATATCCAAAATATATAAAGAACTCAAGAAATTAAACAAAACAAAACCAAACAACTCAGTTGAGAAATGGTGTTCAGAGCTAAACAGAGAATTCTCAACAGAAGAGTATTGAATGGCTGAGAAACACTTAAAGAAATCCTCAATGTTTTTAGGCATCAGAGAAATGCAAATAAAAATGTCACTGTGATTCCATTTTACACCAATCAGAATGGCTAAGATAAAAAAATTCAAGTGACAGCATATGCTGGCGAGGATATGTGGAAAGGAGAACACTCCTCCATTGCTGGTGGGAGTGCAAACTTGTACAACCACTGTGGAAATCAATCCGGCACTATCCCAGATAATTGGGAGTTAGGGCTACCTCAAGAACCAGCTATTCCACTCCTTGGCATATACACAGAAGATGCTCCACCACACAATAAGGGCATTTGCTCAACTATGTTCATAGCAGCTTTATTCGTAATAGCCAGAACCTGGAAACAACCTAGATGTCCATTAGTTGAAAGATAGATAAAGAAACTGTGGTACATTTACACTATGGAATACTACTCAGCTACTAAAAACAACAAAACCTTGAAATTTTCAGGCAAATGGATGGAACTAGAAATGATCATCCTGAGTAAGACAACCCAGACCCAGAAAGAGTCTTTTGCTTCTTAATGGAGTATTTTTATCCTGCACATTTTCATTTTTTGCTGCCCACTTTTTATATTTTGCTTGGCAAATTCCCATCTCTTTTCAGCCATACATTAATCATTACTCAATATATAGTATGAAGTTTTGTTCCCTGTAACTTTCATGGTTTCTGTTTTAATTGACACGAAGATGATGGCAATTCCTGTTTGTAGGTGTTAACCCTTCACTTTACCAAATTAAAAACCATATTGAAGGTATGAACAAAGATTGTGTATCTTTGTATTCAACAGAAAATTTCTATCATAGTAAAAAAGAAAAGAAATAAAAAAGAAAGAAAGAAAGGAAGGAAGGAAGGAAGGAAGGAAGGAAGGAAGACAGAGAGAGAAAACAATGTCCAGGGGATGGAAATCTGGTTCAGCAGTCAAAATTATATGTTGCTACCATAGATGCTCCAAGATTAGATCCTAACAGTCGTACAGGAAAACTAACTGCTGGTCGTAACTCCAGGTCCAGATGATCCTACAAATTCCAGCAACAAACACAAATACATCACACACACACACACACACACACACACACACACACACACACACCACACATTTAAAACAAATCTTAAAGAAGACAAATGTTCAATAAATTAATGCATTTTTTGGACAAAAAAGCAAATACCAATTTTTCCAAAGCTTTATCATGGAACCTCAAAAATATTCAGCTTTGCATTAACTAAACACTTTAAGAAAATAGAAGTTAAAATAGGATCAAGAAGTCACGTCCAATCTTCAGAGCTTTTTACATTGGTATTCCTTCTGCTATTTTCCCAGTAATTTCTTTCAAAAGGACAAATAGAAAGTACAGTGCTTGAAGTTTATAATTTCTCTTCTTTGAAATAATTTTGGAAATTATAGTGGTCCGTGAGTATAATCCCAGTACTGGCGAAGAAGCAGAAGGAGCATCATGAATTTGGGGTCGTCTTGGTATACACAATAAGTTCCAGGATAACCAGGACTACAGAGGGAGATCTTGCATTACAAAAGTAAGAAAAACTAATATACATACTTTAACTGTACTTGTTTGTAGAATATGGTGTGATTCTTCTAAATACATACATAGTAATGAGCAAGTTAGATATTCAACATCTTACGTATTCATCAGTTTTCTGAAATGAGTGTATTCAAACAAACTCCTCTCTCATCTATCTTGACATACATAATGCCTTAAAACCCTGAAACTATAATTATATCATTTATGAAATGATCATATTGAGTGAGTTAACCCAGACTCAGAAAGACTCACATGGTATATACTCATTTATAATTGGACACTAGCCCAACAGGGATGTCTCCTGAAAGTCTTCACTCACCAGGAGATTGGTATTCTAGATGAGAGAAGTATGGGAGAATAGGGAAATAGAAAGATACAGAGGGTCCTAGAAACCTACAAGAAGAGCATCATGACAGGCATATCTGGACCCAGGGCTTCTGCTCAAGGTTCTGCATCAACCAAGCACAATACATGCTGTAAATATTGAACTCCCACACAGATATAGCCAATGGACAGGACATTACCCACAGCTGTGTAGAGAGCAGGGACTGACTCTGACATGAACGGTGGCGCCCCAAATTTGACCACTTCCCCTTGGTGGGAAGGCCTGGTAGCACTCAGAGAAAGAATAGGAAGGCTGCCAAATGAGACTTGATAGGCTGTGACCATATGGTGGGGGAGGAGGTGTTCTTCTGTCACAGACCTAGGGGATGGGGATAGGGTGAAAGAGGGAGGGAGGGAGGAACGGGAGGAGACAAGCAAGGGGATAAAAATTTAGAGATACTCTGAATAAATTAATAAAATATGAAAAAAGTTTAAACTTAAATAACTAATTCCATTGAATAATTTTAGGTTTATATCAAAAATTACAAAAACACTACACTTGGAACTTTAAGAAAATCTAGATAAATTGATAATTCTATAAGCATTTTCACAAACTTCTCCCACTACATATTTTGACTTGAAACTTTTATGTTATAAAGATGTCAGATAGTCTCATTTATGTTCTGCCAAAACAGTTGTCATTCACCACCTGCTATAGAAACCCCACTCCAACTTTTAAAAGCTTTTAGAATTACGTAATAAATAAAACTCTTCCAAATCTGTTATCCAAACTTCAAATGTCACTCACACCTTTGCTTGGCAGTATATATATATATATATATAAATAATAGTTCTCTCAAAGTACGAAGGTAATAGCATGAAGCTTTATTTCTTACCTTCCCTACATCAGCAAAATCTCTCCTAAGGTAAAAATGTGCCTTAAGTTCTGCCGAAGAGCTAGAGAGCGAAGGTGGCAAAAGGAAATACCCACAGTGGATGGCTGAGGCTACCTGGAAGCCTAGGTATCATCCACAAATGAGGATGTCAATGAAGGTCAGACTGCTAAACCCAATACCAACTGTCAGGAAAAGACTATTGTCTACCTTTCGACATATGTGCAATATTTACAAGCCTACACTTCAATCCTATATACTTCTGGACACTTCTGCAGTGGCAAGGCTCAGGTGGAATCAAGCACCTTACTCAGCAGTTCAAAACTGTCATTGTCATGGGTGGTAAGGACCTAAGTTCAGCTTGGCTAGTCTACTCTCCATCAGTATATTTCATTGGGAATGTTATAAAATATTATAAAATTCAAAATTATTCTTCCTTTCTTATTTACATTTGTCCTAGAGATTATGTCTAGAACTTCAGACACTGACAGAATAATTTAGAAATTTTCATATTCATATCTTTGCTCCTAAATAGCCTGGGCAGCATGACTGTGCAATAAGTTCAGCTTCACTTTTCTGTCTATTTTAATGATGCCTCAATTAAGAAAGATTTGCTCAACTATATTCATAGCAGCTTTATTTATATAACCAGAAACTGGAAACAACCTAGATGTCCATCAGCCAGAGAATGAATAAAGAAAATGAGGTACATGGAATACTATTCAACCACTAAAAACAAAGACAACCTGGAAATTTAAGCCAAGTGGACTGAACTAGGAAATATCCTGAGTAAGGTAACCCAGAAACAGAAAGGCTTACATTGTGTTAGCCATGCGAGTGTAGATATTAGCTGTAAAATACAGAATAACCATGTTACAAGCCACAGACCCAAAGAGGCTAACTAATAAGGAGAGACCAAGGGAGGATGTTTGAATCTTACTCAGAAGAGGAAAGAAAATAGATATCTGAAGTAGATAAAAAGAGGGAACTGCATGGTAGAAAGCATAGGGAGGATGACAGGGGTACAAATCGGGTGTGGGAAAAGCAAGGGTGGGGGGAAGACCAGGAGACAGAATAGAAATTGGACAAGAGTATCTATTGGACAAAAGAGGCTCCCAGAAGTGTATGGGGTGACACTAGTTGAGACTAACAGTGGGGATATGAAATTGATACCCCCTAAAGCAAGGTGAGACTTCCAATGAAGGGAGGAAGACACCAAACTACCCCTAAAACCTTTGACCCCTAACATTATTAATAATACTCTGCTATGCTTGCCACAGGAGCCTAGCAAAGCGGTCATCTGAGAGGTTTCATGCAGCAGCTGATGGAAGCAAATGAAGAGACTCACTGCCAAACAATATGTCGAGCTTGAGGAACTTTGCAGAAGAGTGGAAGGAAGAATCTGGGGAACCTGAGGGGTCAAGGACATAACAAGAAGACCTACAGAGCAAACCAACCTGGGCCCATGTAGCCACCAACCAAAGAGCATGCATGGGCTCAACATTGACCCCTACATATGTAGCAGATATACACAATCACTACCGCCACCAACATAAATAAATAGGAATAAATAGTAATTGGCCACTGATATCTCTCAATACAAATGAGCTCAATTCCCCAATAAGCAGTCACAGACTAACAGAATGGATATTAAAACAGGATCTATCATTCAGCTGTATACAAGAAGCACACCTCAGCAACAAAGATGGACATAACCTCTGAGTAAAGAGCTGGAAAAAGATTGTCCATGCAAATGGATGCAAGAAGAAATTGAAGACACTCTTCTAATAGCTATTAAAATAGACCATCAGCCAAAATTAATCAAAAGAGGTGGGGAAAGACAATCCATTAGTTATTAAAGGAAAAGTCCACCTAAATGACTTCTCATTTCTAACTATGTCTCAAATTCAAGGACACATATTCATAAAGGAAATGTTACTAAAGCTTAAATTACACATCAAGTCCCAAACTTTAATATGAGAGATATTAATCTGCCCCTCTCATCAATGGTCAGATCATCTAGACATAAACTAAAGAGAAATAATGAAACTAATCTCTGTCATCTTTTCATTTGGAAAGCTACAACCTGCTCTCCCAGTATTCTCAGGTAATCAAGTTTATTCCTTCTCAAGTAACCTAGTTTTACAATGAAGCTTAGTTTTTTAGAGGTTAGGATGTTTTTAGGTCTAGATAGATGACTTAAGTTGGTAATGACAAGATGTGATGGAGATTAATTTATATTCAGGATTTTAGACGCACCAAAATGGGAAAGATGTTTTCTTCAAGGCTGTCAAATACTAATAGCCAAAACACTAAGAATGTAACTTTTATATAAATCCTAATTTTTTCATGGTTCTCCTTGCTATAGGTAATTTATTGTATATACATGTAATAATATAAATGTATATGCAAAATTTTTTAAAAGATTCAAATGGACACAACAGATATCTATAGAACAATTCAACCAAACACCAAAGAATATGTCTTCTTCTCAGCACATCATAGAACCTTCTCCAATTTTGGAAGTATGCTCAGTCAAAAAGCAAGAAATTAAAGACATTCAAGAATTCAATTAAAATTATTATACTATAGATCCAAACTTATGGGACACTATGGAAGCAGAAAAAGAGAAAAAATTCATAGCACTAAGTGCCTTCAAAACGGAATTAGAAAGACCTAATACTAGCAACTTAACAGTACACCTGAAAGTTCTAGTACAAAAGGAAGCACACATACAAAAGAAGAGTGATTGATAGAAAATCATCAAACTCAAAGTTGAAATCAATAAATTGGAAACAAAGAGAACACAAAAATCAAATGCAAGAGTTGGTCCTTGAGAAAAATCAACAAGATAGATAAACCCTTGGCCAAACTACTTAAAAGTCACAGAGAAAATATGCAAATTAACAAAATAAGAAATGAAAAGGGGGACAAAACAATTGACAACAAGAAAATCTAATGAAAAATTAGGTGTTATTTCTAAAACGTACATGCCACAAAATTTGAAAATCTAAAAAAACGAATGTACTTCTTGATAGATGTCATTTACCAAAGTTAAATCATAATCAGGTAAACAATTTAAATAGACACATAATCCCCTAGGAAAAAGAAGCAGTCATTAGAATTCTACAAACCAAAAATCCCAGGAATGAATGGTTTTAGTGCAAAATTCTACCACACATTAAAATAAGAGTTCATATTCACTAAATAGAAACAGAACAAACATCACCCTGATACCTAAACAACAGACTCAAGCAAGAGAATTTTAGATCAACTTCCCTTATGAACATTGCTGCAAAAATACTTAATAAAATAGTGCTAAATCAAGTCCAAGAACACATCAAAACATCTTCCATGATCATATAGACTTCAAGCCAGGAATGCAAGAGTCATTCAACGTAAAAAAGAAAGTCATCATTGTAATATATCATATAAACAAACTGAAAGAGAAAACCTATATGATCTCTCATTAGATGCTGAAGAGGCCTTTGACTAAAGCCAACACCCCTTAATTATAAAGCTCTTGGGGATAACAGGGATACAATGTCATTCCTAAATGCAATAAAGGCTATACTCAGCAACATTAAATTAAATGGAGAAAACAAATAAAGCAATTCTACTAAAATCAGGTACATGACAAGGCTGCCCATTCTTTCCATATCTATTCAACATAGACCTTGAAGTTTTAACTAGACCAATAAGACAACTAACAGAGATCAGAGCTATTCACAGATCATGTGAGTATATAAAAAAAGACCCCCGAAATTCTACCAGAAACTCCTATAGCTCATAAACACCTTCAGAAAAGTGGCTGAATATAAAATTAACTAAAAAAAATATGTCTCCTTACTTTATACAAATAATAAATGGTTTGCAAAAGAAATTAGGGAAATGACACCATTTACAACACCCACAAATAATATAATATAGTTTGCTGTAACTCTAACGAAGCAGGCAAAAGGCCTGTATGACAAGAACTTCAAGTCTCTGAAGAAAGAAATTGAAGAATATACCAGAATATAGAAAGATCTCCGATGCTCATAGATTGGTAGGATTAACATAGTAAAAACTGACCATTTTTCCAAAAGCAATCTACAGATTCAAGGCAGAGAAAGGGTTTCATTCCTATCAATAATGTAAAGTGTTTTAAGGTTGTAATTGACAAGTGTTGAAGTGGTGTCTTTGTGCATGTGCTGTGTATTCAAATGCTAATTTGTGTTCCACAGAGATAATGATTGCAAGCCTTGGTACCCTAATTATTATAAAGCATCTCCTGTCTTAGTATTTTGGAAACATTGTTCTCCATCGTATTCTGATTGGTCAAATAGAGAGCTAAACAGCCAAAAGTAGGACTGAAGTGTTAAAACAGTATTTCCAGGTGAACAGTGAGAGAGGGTCTAAAGGGGGCACGAGAGAGGGAGTCATCATCCCAACATGGATGAAGAAGCAGGTGCCAGGATGAGAATAAGAGTGCAGGTAATGGACTCCCTGCTAGGATGTAGGCCAGACCAGTATTGTCAGGTTAGAATAGCTGAGTATCTGCCCAGATGTAGTACCTAAAGCTTATAAATATAGACATCTCTGTGTCATTTTTCAGAGTAAGGGCTGATATAGAAAAATCCTAAGTTGACAGACAAGTTCTTGCGTAAGTACTCTTCAGATTTGAAAAATTAGTCATCTTCTTCTGCATCAAAAGAAATAATAGTTCAAAAAGAAAAGAAACAATCAGAAAGAACAAAAGTAAATATCAGTGACAACCTGAAGACACTGTAGATGATAATGGAAAATAGCTCAGCAAGTTTGAAAAATAGTCTGCCATACCCTTGTAAGCTAAAATAAAGTTATCTGATAACTTAACAGACCCAGGAAAATTATGTATCTAAAATTAATAAAAACATATGTACAATGGTGAATGCAGAAATGTTGTTACATCAGCACATTGATAATATTCAAGAAAAAGACAGAATCTAAAAGTTTGTTGAATAAGATACGGTAAATTGATGTATTGAAATGCAATATCTTAAAAAAAGAATTATTAGTGCATGCATTTTGTCAATAAAATGCAAGCCAAAAGCAGGTCATCAAAGGGACATATTGAATAATTCTGGTATATGATATATCAGTCACATAGTAAACACACAGTGACAAAAAGTATATCGACTGTATTTAAAAGACACAGAAGCAGAGAGGGAGAAGAGAAATTATAGCCTAAGGAGGAAAATGCCTTAAGCTTCTTGAGTTTATGACTATACAAATCTATGGATATTTTAAAGTCCATTGAATTGTATAGTGTAAGTGAATGAGTTTAAGATTTATGAAATATATTTCAAAACACTCATTAAAACTATTGCAGTATCCACAGTACAAAGGAAATACAACTCTCAAAAAAGATGAAAGTTCAGTATAATTAAAACAAAGTGCATGGAAAAGAACACTATGTGGTCTGACTAGAAATATAATTAAAGGGCAGACATGTCTAGAATTAAAAAGCCATATTATGAAGTTTGCCATTTATACTAACATTCAAGAAAAAAAATAATTTGATGAACCAGGAGGATAACACAATCAGATTTTGGTCTAGAGAGGTCAATAGATAATACATTATGGAAAATGGATTTTGAAAAAATAAAAAAGAGGTGGAGTAATTATTCAAATGCTAAGTAGCAATATAGTAAAAAAAATGGTAGTGAATAGTTCCAATCTTGGAAGTGAAGACAGACAGCAGAGAATGGATGATTTGCAGAACAATTCAAAAATCTTATAAGACTTGGTACTTACTGACAATGCAATATGAGAAACACAGAACAACTATATATTATTTTGGGGAGTTCAGTTGAATACTGTAGCTGCTATAAAATATTTCAAAGTGGAGAGAGTACAGTTTTGTGACTCTGGGATGAAGGAAGGTCACAAAAGCACATGTTAACTTTCAATTGCCCATTAACCGACCAGTGTGCAGTTAAAGTATGGAATATGTTGTAAGACTATTGGGGATGATGGTTAAATGTGTATTTAACTTGTGTAATACTTATCAAAAATTACCTCAAAAACTTCTATGTACATGAACAATTATAGTAGTTTTCATCATCTACTAAAGTTTTTTTTTATACTTCTTAACAATATTGTGTACTGTTATGCGTGAATACCATCACAAAGAAGTAAAAGAATATATTTCTTCTAAATAGAATGGGATAAGAAAACTTTTTCTTCTATTTCTTTGTCTAAATGTTACTATCAGGATAATAATATTACTCAGTGTAGAGTGGTTGCCTCACATGTTGAAGTCAGTGGTCCAATCCTAAGCCTTATCAATAATGTCATTCATAGTGTCATTACAATCAGCAATACAAAGAGCTTTGAGGTTGTCTGATCACCAACACAACTGAGCATTTTATAGTTTTATATTTATATTTATTCATGTGTAGAAAAACAAACTTGTTGAAATGTCTTCAAACATCAAGTATTGGCAGGAGGATGTAAGACATGGTGGAACTGGGTGAGGGATTGGAGAGAAGGACAGAAGAGAGAGTGCTGGGAAGAACACCAACATTAAAGATCTTCTGGAAAAATTACTGCAAAAGAAACGTCCTAAAATTCAAACGTGTATATAAGTGAGCTTGCTTAATTGCAGATACCTTGTAATGGAGACACAGCTCTCCTATTAGATACCACAAGATAACAAATAAAATCAGTGTCAGAAATGTTTACCTCTACTGAATTTATTACTGAATACATATTCCTTCAAGTATTATATATAGGCTACTGTAATTGTTCCTATTTACCAGATGTTTGCTACAAGTGAAACATGTAGAAAACAGGAGAGAATATGTCTACTTTCAAACTATAACCCCAAATAAACTCCCTGAAAGGGTTTTGTTAGGTATTTGGTCATCACAAGGAAGTAGCTAATTTACTATTTAATAAAATTTAAAATTTGTGAGGTTATGAGCCACCGAGATGTTTCTGGAAACTAAACTAAACTTCTTTGCAAGGACACCAATTTCCCTCACCCTCTGGGTTATCTTTCCAGTGCTTTGTTTTTGTTTTTGATTTTTAAAAACTTAGTCTTAGTATGATGTTCATTCTGGCTTTAACACAACATTCTCATATTGTCTTTTCCAGCATATTCAGTTATAAATAAAACTTACAAATGGAAGTTTTCTTTCAACAAGAAAACATAGGGAGTCTAAATTATTTATTCCAATAATGATATAGTTTCAAGACATATAAAACAATCATGAATAAATATCCCATCTAGGAAATAAAAAAGCCAATAACATTGTTATATTGGTATACAATGTATTTATAGATTATAAATATAATCTTACAGGGTGTATTTATGGATTATAAAGCCACACACACTGAAAATGTCTTTTCCATAAAAATTCATTCAGAAGTTAAAAAGTTCAATTAAAATATCTGAATATGAGATGTCATTGGCCTAGAGTTTTCCAACCTAGTTTGGAAGTTAACCAAAAGTACTAGCAATAGCCTATGCTTTTAGGTAGTCTATAAGATAGATCTACTGACGAAGAACTCTTAAAGATATAACTCATTATTGACACTGGGCTTTTGGGTTTGGTTGATGTTGACTTCTTGTGGTGTCTAGTAGCAGATATTTTGCCCTCTTAAATGGTAACTCTACTTACATTCTTTTTATTTATGTGCTTATATATGTATATATACATATATATTGTAAAGCCTCTGCAAGATTAGGTTTCCATATGAATTTTGTTAAATTCCTTCAGTATTAGCTATTACTGCAATATTCTGCCCTCAACACTTCCCTCCTATTATTCACCTCATTTGAGCACTATTATTTCATTACTCACTCTTAAATCTTTATATTAACCTAATACGAGGATATATTAATGCTCATGCCATTGTCCCTTAGTATTTTCTTAACCTTCATGGGAATTCTAAGTGGAAAGCAAATATACATTTATTCAAAGTCTATAACCATTAAATAAAGAAAATATGTGAAATATGTCTTTCTAGGTAGAGGTTACTTCATTCAGAATGAGTAACATCAATTTACCTGAAAATTCATATTTTCATTTTTATTAACACCAAGTAACACATTAGTCACAGAACATGGAGAAAGCTGATTAGTACACACCTCAAAGACCAATAAAAATATGGAAAATAACTGGAAACATAGTCCTTGAGTGATATTTATGAAAAACAACTAGCAGAATCAGTGTTTTGTGAAGACATAGTAGGTGTTAAGACACACTCAAAGAAAACAAGTGAACCAAAAACCTAGCCAGATCTCTGCTTATGAAAATATCATGACAAAAGGGTACAATATTAACACAATAGAGCTAGATTTAATTGAATTAGAGTAATATATCATAGAGATATTTAGATGTGTAGCCATTCAGGACCATTGAAAATTAAATGTATTTTTATTGTGTTGTTTTGACATTATACTATTGATTCAAGAAATAATACAATCTATATCACATTTGTATTTACAATATTGAATAACATGTTCATAATTTTATTGTCAGAGAATCCAAGATGGCACTGTCGATCACACACTGTGTTTGATCAGCAGGACAGCAGTGACTGCATAGTGACCAAAGGACCAAACTAAGAGC
Organism: Acomys minous; assembly: GCF_964271855.1. Taxonomy (NCBI): domain Eukaryota; kingdom Metazoa; phylum Chordata; class Mammalia; order Rodentia; family Muridae; genus Acomys; species Acomys minous. Next base: position 46,594,173 of record NC_140483.1, read on the forward strand.
TACAAAATGTAGTGGATATAAACATGTATTTGTTTACATTCCAGGTGTGGGATGAGAAACAGATTTCTGAGAGAACTGGTGACGTTTATCCACTAGAAGAGGAGCTGCCTCTTTTGGGGACATGGTCTTTGTCAACTAAAACATTCTTGGATGGACTCTGAGAGGGGATTATATACATATACATATATACATACACATACACATACATACACACACATATACATACACACATATATAATACACACACACATATATATATGTGTATATATATATATATATATATATATATATATATATGATTTCTAAAACAAAGGGCTTGGCTTTTTGGCTTTTTGATCTTGGCATCATTTCCTTTTGTTTGGCTGTTCATCACTCTCCTTCAATATGCTCCAAGAGGTTCCAGCTGCTTCTGGTTGCAGCAGCTGTGGTTACAATCACCTTTGTTGAATTACTGGATTGCTGTTTAATGGGTCTGCTGGAATCTTGCAGACTCTGCCAATGAATTGCTCCAAGGAACTGAGTCTAAAAAGGTCTATGTCTCCTGTTCCCATATTCTCTTTTCTCTCTTATATAGGATAGATGGGTTGGAAGGAAGGTGTAAGCATTAAAGAACCACAAATAAAATAGGTTTAAAAGACGTCAAAATCTACAGCAAATCACCATTACTAGTGTTTCCCAGGTAAAAAGGGAACCACACAGTGTAGAACACATATAGATCTAGCTTTTGGCCACCTAAATAATCCACAGAAAAGTTTCTAGGTCCCTGAAGACATGTATGTTTTGTAGTCTCCTAAGTCTAGGCACAGCACTGATCTCTGCATATCAGACTAAACTGTGGTTCACAAAACAGCATTATCTGGGTCTACTATCACAGAGGATACCTTCACAATGTGGAACACAAGTGAATCTAACCTTTGGTCGGCCAGCCAATACACAAAAAGTTTCCAGGTTCACACAGGCATGGGAGCAGTCTCTCCAAACTCTAACCACACACCTGTCTGCAGGCTATATCTGTCCACTGGGTCTCAGACCGAGCTCTGGGCCACAAAACACCAGTGTCTAGGTCTTCTAGCCAGAGGAGAGCCCCACAGTGTAGAACACAAGTGCATCTGACTGCACATGACCCAGACAATCTATAGAAAGTTTCCAGGTCCACAAAGGCACAGATGCAGTCTCCAAAGATTAGCCACAGACCCACTGGCACACACCAATTGTACTCGGTGTCTCTAGACCACAAAATACCAGTGTCTGAGTGTCTATCTCTAAGGGATACAACATAGTATGGAACACAGGTAGATCTGACCACAGAAAACTCTCGGATCTAACCTCAGTTCACCAGGCTGATCCACAGAAAGGTTCCCTGATCTCCACAGGTAAGGGGTGTCAACCCACAGCCACTAACATATGAGCTGCTTTCAACAGCCAGGAAGGACAACAGAAACTACCATGCAATGCCAAAGACAGCCAGATGGCTAAAGACAAGCATAAAAACACAAACAACTGAAGCCAAAATAAGATGGCATCTGTAGAGTAATCACCCCTGGACACTCTAACACAACTGAAACACAAGAAAATGACCTCCAATATTTCCTTATGATGATGATAATGGAGGAAACAAAAAAATCTGTAAAAAAAAAAAAAGAGTCAAGAAGATAAAATCAAACAGATTGAGGCCCTTAGAGAGGCCATGACAGAGGCCTATAGAGAAAAAAAAAAAATGAACGAATCACTGGATGAAAATCAGGAAAATGCAAACAATCAGGTGAAGGAAATCAGTAAAATGATTCAAGATCTGAAGATGAAAATGGAAACAATAATAAAAGCACAAACTGATGAAGTTCTCAAAAGAGAGAACTTAGAGAAGAAAACAGGAATTACAGAGGTAAGCATATACAACAGGATACAAGATATGGAGGAAAGAATCTCAGGTGTGGAAGACACAATGGAAGAATTTAATGCAACCATCAAAGAAAATGTAAAATCTAAAAAGTTCCTATTACAAAACATGCAAAACCTCAGACACCATGAGACAAGAAACCAAAGAATAATAGGAATGAAGGATAGAGAGTGTGCTCACTCCATGATCTAGAAAATAGAAATGGCAGGAACATTCCCAAACTCACTATATAAGGCCACAGTTACCTTGATATATAAACCAAACAAAGACACAACAAAGAAAGAAAACATCAGACCAATTTCTCTTATGAACACTGATGCAAAAATACTCAATAATAAGCTCTCAAATCCAAGAACACATTAAACATATAATTCACCATGACCAAGTTGGCTTCATCCAAGGCTTGCAAAATATATGAAAATCCATCAATGTAGTCCACCATATAAACAAACTTAAAGAAAAAAAGAAACAAACACATGATCATCTCCTTAGTTGCTGAAAAAATATTTGACAAAATCCAGCACCCATTCATGTTTAAAGTCTTGGCGACCTCAGGCATGCAAGGCACATACCTAAACATAAAAAAGATTATATACAGCAGGCCAATAAGAAAATATCAAGTAAATGGAGAGAAACTCAAAAAATTCCACTAAAATCAGGGACTAGAAAAGGCTGCTCATTCTCTCAATTTCTCAACATATTTCTTGAAGTTCTAGTTAGAATAATAAGACAACAAAAGGAGATCAAGAGGATCCACATTTAAAGGAATAAATCAAGGTCAAAATATTGCTGTTTGCAGATGATATGAGAGTATATATAAGTGGCACCCAGAATTCTACCAGAAAATTCCTAAAGCTGATAAATACCTTCTGCAAAAGAGCCAGATACAAGATTATTTCAAAAAAGTTAGTAGCCCTCCTGTATACAAATAATAAACTGGCTGAGAAAAGAATTGGAGAAACTACACCCTTTACAATAGTCACAAATAATATAAAGTATCTTGCTGTAACTCTAACTAAGCAAGTGAAAGACTTGTGTGAAAGAAAAATCTCAAGTCTCTGAAGAAAGCAACTGAAGAAGAAATCAGAAGATGGAAAAATCTTCCATACTCATGGAACAGGAGCTTCAACATAGTAAAATGGTCACATTACCAATTCAGTGGTATGCCTATCAAAATACCTACACAATTTTTTACAGAACTTGAAAGGTTAATTCTGAACTTCATGTAGAAAAACAAAAAACTCAGAATATCTAAAACAATCCTGTACAGAAGATCATCCTGAGGATGTTCCATTCATGATCTCAAGCTGTGCTATATGGCATCAGTAAGAAAATTGACATGGTACTGGTATAGAAATAGGCTGACTGTTCAATGTAATCAAATAAAAAATTATGCACACTTTATTTTTGAGAAAGAAGCCAAAACAATACAATGGGAAAAAAAGATAGCATCTTCAACAAATGGTGCTGGACTAAGTGGATATCTACAGGGAGAAAAATGCAAGTAGATCCATATTAATCATTCCTACACAAAACTCAAGTCCAAGTGGATTAAAGACGTCACCATAAAAGCACACATATTTATGTTTTAGAAACAGTGGTGGAGGAGCTTTGAACTTACTGGCACATGTGACAACTTCTTGAATAAAACAGGAATAGCTCATGCTCTAAGATCAAGATTTAATACATGGGACCTCATGAAACTAAAAAGTTTCCATAAGGCAAAGGACACTATCAACAGAAGAAAATTATAGTCTGGGAAACAGACTGGGAAAAGTTCTTCACCAACCCTACATCCAAATACATAAAGAACTCAAGAAATTAAACTCCACCAAATAACCCAATTTAAAAAATGATGTTCAGAGCTAAACAGCGAATTCTCAACAAGGAATACAGAATGGTTGAGAAACACTTAAAGAAATATTCAACGTCCTTAGTCATCAGGGAAATGCAAATCAAAGGGACTCTGAAATTCCATCCTACACGTATCAGAATGGCTAAGATCAAAAACTCAAGTGACAGCCTATGCTGGCTAGAATGTGAAGAAATGGGAACACTCCCCCATTGCTGATGGGAGTAAAAACTTGTACAACCACTTTGAAAATCAATCTGGCACTTTCTCAGAATATTGAGGATAGTGCTACCTTAAGACACAGCTTTACCACTCCTGGGCATATACCCAAAAGATGATCCACCGTAAAACAAGTACTCTTGATCAAATACATTCATACCATCATTATTCATAATAGCTAGAATCTGGAAACAGCCTAGATGTCCTTCAACTGAAGAATGGATACAGAAACTAGGGTACATATATACAATGGTATACTATTCAGCTATCAAAAAACAAAGAAAAATTTGAATTTTCACACAAATGGACAGAAGTAGAAAAGATTACCGAGAGTGAAGTAATCCAGACCCAAAAAGACAGGATGGTATATACTCACATATAAGAGGATATTAGACCAAGATAGATGTCCTCTGAGAGACTCAACACAACAAGGGATCTGGACATATGCTGGGACTCACAACTGGACTCTGGGCTGAATGCTGAGAGTTGTTAGGAAGAGTTGGGGAGATGGGAGGACCTGCAAGATTCAGAAGCCCCACAGGGAGCCCATCAACGCTGGTGGTTTTGGATCCATGGTCGCCTGCACTAACTGATGCACCAACCAAGGACAATGCATTCAGAGAACCCAGACCCCTGCTCACATATAACAGATGCACAGCTCATTTTCCATTGTCTAGGGCTGGGGCACGAATCAGGACTGCCTCTGACATGAACTCTGGGGCCAAAGATTTGATCACTTCCCTTTGGAGAGGCTGCCTTATTGACACACAGAGCAAGGGGATGCAAGCTATCCTGATGAGACCTGATATGCTGTGGTCAGATGGTGGGGGAGGAGGGCCTCTCCTGTCAGACGTCTAGGGGTGGAAGATAGGGCAGAATAGGGAGATAGGATGGTAAAGGGAAGATAGGAGTGAGGTTATAACAATAGGGATGTAATGTGAATAAGTTATAATAATTAAAAAATAAATTTTACAGTCACCTTGTTACTACAGAAAAATACAATACTATGAACATGCTAAAGAATATATTTTTTTAAAAAAACTATAATAAAAACCACAGTAATGAAAAATAGCATACTTTGCCCTTAATATCAGGAACAATTTAAGGATGTTCCTTGTTGCTACTGATGTTCCCTCTCCTAGTCACACCATACTGGCAGTTCTACAAAATGCAGTAACACAAGAGTGGAAAATGTGTAGAATTGTAAAAAGAAATAAAATCTTTGTTTGAAGTGATGCTATTACTTGTGAATTAGATAAATTAAAAATATAAATCAAAAAATTATTTAAAACAGCTTCCCTTGATATTATTAAACCTTGCACCTCGGTGTTGCTATATTAGCATCTTTCTTCTGTGATTTTTGTACTTAGACAATCATGTGAAGTCAGAGGAACAGGAATTCTGAAGTGAGAATCTGTCTTGTAGCTGTGACTGATAAGCTACATCCATAAAAATCTCAGTAATGTGGCAATCTAAATGAGACATGAACAGTCCTAAAAACTGTGGATATTCCAAGCACTAGGAGAAATTCACACCGAGAAGAAGATCTATAGGCACTAAAGAACTGAGAAGAGATGTAGAAACATACATTCAGGCAAACCTAAACAGGCCCAGCATGGTGCATTTCTATGTTTATGTATTTATATACGCATGCTTAACAAGGTTTAAAGAGGAGATGACCATAATGCTGGGGATTGGGTACAGATATGAAACTGGTGAGAGAGAGGAGAATGAGGGGAGAAATGGTGTAATATTTCAAATTAAAATTTAAAAAGTAAAAAGAGAGATTGATCTCAAGCCTTTCTCAAAAACTGTTATAAACTTACAAAGAAGAAATATATCTATAAGTAAATAGGTTAATATCAGGCTTATGTTATATAACACACAAATATTACTGAAAATGAATAAAAATCAGTTTGAGATACTACTGAGAACTGTAGGATTTATAGAAATATTGTGCAGAAAAATCTGATTGACATTGCATTTTGCAGTAGTACTTTGGATATGATTTTAGACCTTCAATCAATTTAACAACTCTTCATTTATGGTGGAGAGTGAGGGGGTGTGGTTAGGATAATGCAGAGTTTACTTTAAGGATTGTGTAGTTACTTAGCCTTGAAGCCTTTGCAGAAAACAACAGATGTGGAATATACAGAGTCTATTTAGCAGCATTTGCAGATAGTTTCTTCTTGAAGAAACTGGATAATAAACTGGAATTATTGGGTTTTATCTAGAAGTTTAGTATCAATATCTTGATGTATTAACAAATCAGCTATGTTCATATCCAGGCCCTGATAGATAACAAAGGAAGTGCTCTAAAGATCAAAATATCAGAAGACTCAGAGAGATGTCTTTCTTTCAATGTACTGATTACTTTATGCTAGAGATCTTACTGAATGAAAGCACTCCCTGGTCACTCTTTCATTAAAGATACAAGAATATGTATATTATATCCAAATTATACATATTATAATGGAAAAGATTGTGGCTTCCCCATGCAAGAATAGTCAATGCTATGAAATGTTTTATTTCACAGTATTTCTCTGGGCAATATGATTTAGAATGACAGAAGCTGAGATGGCTAAACAATAAAGTAGCTTTTACTATCATAGCATTGGGTACCTCGAAACTAGAATTAGGGCTATAAAAAAAAATCTGTGACAAAGCAATAAGGATCAAAATGCTTTTATGCGCAACATAATCACATGAACAGTAAACATGATGCTTAGTTCTTAAGAATTATAAAATAAACCAGGACTGAATTGTGAAAAGAGTTAAAAAAAAAAAACCTAAGAAAGAAAGGAAAAAAATTAAAAAGAAATGGAGGAAGAGAAGTGCTTAAAAGAGAGGGGAGAAAAAGAAAGGGAGTGTTAAAAGAAGAAATTTTTCCAATACTGTCCAGAGTTAATTCAATATTCAGGTACAGTACCCACAAGTAACATATAATTTATTTCACTGAAGGACATTCACAAAATTATTCACAAATATATATGTATGAGATTATAAAACACAGAGCAACAGAAGAATATTATAAATACACTTATAAGAAAATATTAATTATATTACAACCTCTAGCCATCTGCAGCAACATGCATTTAACATAATATATCAACCTTACACTAATAAATTTATTTAGAAATTGTATATAGTTGCCTTCATAAGTCATGATTCTGCTATGAGGCATGAGTAAAATCAACCGGTACAAGATGGAGGCATCATCAGAACTCTGATGGCCTTTCTTATCTTCCTTACAAAACCTACATTTAGCTTAGGTTGTCATTACTGACTAGAAACAAATCTTTCTTTGATACCACAGGAAATGGTTTGTCACCAAATAAAATGGAAGCAGAAGTGTAGATGATGTAAAAGGTGGCATTCACCAAATCTACTACCCAGATTGAAAGACTACAGCCTATCCCTTCCAAGACAGTTTAAAAGCACATTTCCCAGAAATGCCTCTAAAGGAACTGAGCAACAGTCAATATAAGTCATGTATTCTATATTTAAACTCACAAACTTATAAAAATGAATAGATAAACACAACAAAACGATTTCATTACTTTTTATATAGCCTGGATATTGTTTATCAAAGCCTGGGTTTCTAGCAGTCAAATGGATTAATGGAATATATGAGTCTACCTCAGATCCTAGCAATGGGAAACAAAGTAGAATCCCTCCAATCTAATCCAAATGTAGGTATAACATAATTAGATCAGCAAATCAAGCAGAGAATTTAAATTCCAGATGGAAGGCAATGGAGATGGCCACCATTATTCATGCTGAGAAACTGTACCTAGACAATACTTACATTAGAAAAACTCTGATGAGAGAAGGAAAGAAATGGCCTGCACAGCGGGATGGACATTACACTCCCCAAGCAGCTCTGGAAAACATTTTAATGCAAAAGAATTAAAACTACAAAAGTGAAATGAGGAAAACTGAATCCTTTTATTTTAATGAAAACAGAATTTGTTTATCAATCTTCAATGTATCTATCTATAAATGCCTTTATTTAAACAAATAAACAGAACATATGTATGAAGTTTTATAAACTGTACTTTAGGGACTCACAATTTTATTCTACTTCCTGTCCTTATGTATGTTAAGGATTATAGTCAACCTTCATTTATCAAACTTTCAACATTTTAAAATTTATTCTTAAAAAAATAATAAATGAATAAAAGTAAAAAATATTTATTCTTAATTCTCAAATCAAATTAATATTATATGTAAATATAGGGAGATTAATTGAAAGATGACTTTTAATAAAGCTAAACCATAAAAATGTGGTATATTTTCAAGTTGCAATTCAGTAAATTCTTAATTTATTTGTCTCATTTCAGAGTTTATATTTCTAACTCCTTTTGAAGCAACCAGAAAAAATAATGAATTACATTACAGTCCTAGATAGCTATATTTTCTTTAAAATATTATTTATATTTGATCCTAAGTGTTTTAACTCATAGCAGTTGTGTGGTAGCGATATGAAGGAACAAAGAATAGTTTAAATAAATAATTGCTTTATTTTGAAAAAATCACATATTTTTATAATTTAAACGAACCTTTAAATTTAAATATGTTTTTATAATTTCCTTCCCTTTCCCCCAGTCCTTCCAGATACCTTTTCTTCCCTACCCATACAACTTCAAGCTTTCTGAAACACTAACAACCCAGAGCAACAAAAAAATCCTCCAAACCAAGAAAACTAAGTAAAACCACATCCCAAATCAAAAACAGCAAGTAAGCAAACAAACTCAACAAACTGTAGCCAAATAAAAGCACGTGCACACATTTGTACTGAGAGAGAGAGAGACAGAGACAGAGAGAGAGAGAGAGAGAGGGAGGGAGGGAGGGAGGGAGGGAGGGAGAGAGGGGGGGGAGAGGGAGAGAGAACTGTTGAATCTCTTATATGTTGGTCAAATGCTCCTGAACAACATGAGGCCTTTTCTGGAGGGGTTGATACACCCAATGTCACTCTACTGGAGAAAACTGACTTTCCCTCTTCCAGCACACATGTTACAGTTTGCCTGTTATCCTTTACATTGCTAAGACAATGGTGATACTAAGCTTATGGGAGTAATGAACAAATAAGTGATTTTGCTTAAGGCCCACTCTATGAGATGAAACCCATACCAGACACTGCTTGGGTGACCAAGAACCTGAAACTAGATAGTTCAGGAACCTGGAATAAAACCAATTATTATTGATCTAAAAAAAAATGAGAAGAAACCAGGGTGATAAGATGACTCCTAGTGATATTTTGTTATACTTATAGATCAGTGCTTTTATCAGCCATAATCAGATAAGCTTCTTCCTGAAGCAGATGGAAACAAATATAGAGACCCACAGCCAGACAATATGCAGAAAGTGAGAGACCTTGCAACTTCCAGCCCTAAATGTCTTAATCAAATGCCTTCCCTCAGAGTTCAAGAAATCCTACAAAAAGGGACATGGAAAGACAGTAAGAGGTAGAGGGATGGAAAACACAAAGGACAAATGCTCTCTAAGTCAATGTATGAAGTCACAGAGACTGAAGCAGCATGGGTAGAGCCTACATGTACGTGCCTGTGCCAGGTCTTCTGCAGAGTTATTATGGCTTCCAGCTGTGATTTTATGAAAAATATCATAATATTTTTAAAAGGGTATTCCCTGAGTTTTGAGTACAATAGTTATGTTGTAGATGTGTCAATTGAATCTGAGAACCACATGTTCACTTGTTTTCTAGTTTTGATTGGTTGTAGGTTTTTTTCTTGGAGTTTTTTGTTTGTTTGTTTGTTTAACAATTAGCTCCATCTGTTGCAAGAGAAGCATCTTTATTGCATAGTGAAAACTACACTTATCTGTTGACTTACAGGTGTGGAAAGATTACAAATCACAGGAATAGGGTGTATGCTGTGGGATGATCAGGGATTGATGCTACTGTATTCTCAAAAATATCTCTGCCTTAACAAGACTTGAACTAATAAAACACTAGAAGACATGTTGTAATGAAAGGGAGAAATCTCACAGGATGTAAGGATGTGACCACCCACACTCACACCCAGGGGATCCCAGGAGAGGAAGCAAGGCAGAAAGAGGTAGGTTCAGGAACAAACCTCAGGTGACAGTGAGCGTTCGAGAAACAGACTTCTCACAAGACAACATCAATAAGACAGCACCTTTAATTGAGCAGGTAGGGATGGGGTTGGGGGGGGCACTGGTAACAAAGGCTATTTAAACCTCTGGAGGTGAGTAGGGGCTATCAGCATGAATATACATCATTGGCAGGGACCAGAGTATTGATGATGCCTCATTTGCATGAGGAGAAATTCCCAGTGCTTTTGTATATTACCTTATAAGAGGAAAAAAGGTTAGCTGGATGCCAGGCTATATGACCTTCTCAGGAGGTCAAGAGTGGGGACCTAGGGCTTGCCACTGAGATATGCAGGCCTGGAGGCAGGGAGAGAGAGCATTCCTACTCCTGCCAAACTCAGGATGAGATTTCCAGAGTTTGGCAAAATCTCAACTCAACTCTTGCTCTGGACCAGCTTCCCTCAACGTCAAACCCGCAACCCCAAACCCCAAACTCCAAACTCCTATCCTACAGTTCCCTGTTCCCAAAGACAGGGAGAATTAGTATTCTCTGAGAAGAGTTCGCTGATTTAGTTTTCAATACTTCTTGGTCACCCCCAAAAATCATATCTATATAAGTAACATTGCATGGACTAAGAAGATTGTATTTGCATATTTAGAAAAACTATTCTAATAATTGCAATCAAGCTACGTCCCATCCATAATCCAAATACTCGCTTATTATCATCACCTGGGCCAAGCCTCCATCCAAGCCTGCCATGTGCTTCTCTTCCACCTAACCCAGGGCACAACCTTCTTCTTCCTCTCTTCTCTTCTTGTCTCTTCTCCGCCCAAGATTCTCTCTGTCTGCCCAAGCCCTGGAACCTTAGCCACGCATATGTCATTTGTCATGCCCAGGTGTAATGGCCTTTTATTGGTCAAACAGGTTAGGTTCTTAGGCAAGGTACAGGTGGGGCACAGAGACAGCAAACAGTGCTTAGCATCAAAACACATCAGACCAACCACCAACAGACAAAAATGAAGAAAACTTGATAGCTTTGCTTTTCCTAACCCATTCTATTGTTTATATATTTTTAAAAGGTTGGATATAAATTATAGTAATACTCAAGTATACTTAAAATTATAAATAATCTTTGGACTTATAGAAACTCAGTAGAAAATATGAATCATTTTTTAATAAGACCTGGTAGTTTTCACTAATGAAAATTCAAAGAAAATTAGTATTTTATTTAAGTGAGAAATTTTAAAATTTTTAAGCTCTCTGAAATTACTATAAACATATGCCTATTGTAAAATTTAATGCTAATAAATACATCTATCAATATGTGGTTATCAGTCAGACCTTTATTTACCTTCTCGAAGAGGGCTAAACAACCTCAGAAAGGAATACTGTAATTACTACTGAATAGTAAATTTTGTACAGATTTGAAATTTTTATTACTAAGAAAAACAAATACATAAATGATACATATCTTACAAGAATTAGCAAAAGTCCAGATCACTTTGTTAAGCTAAAAGACACTGTTAAAATATCTAATGAGAATTCTAAGTGGTTTTCTGAACTTTTTAGACCTTAGTGATAGGAGTAAAGAATAATTCCTGTTTGCATCTCAGAAAAATGACGATTATTATCCCAAACTGACCAGAAGCAACTTTATTGAGAAAGGCAAATGATGTGTTTAAGGTAACAAAAACACTATTTTTCCCATTAACTTTGAGAAAAGTTCTAGATTCATGTGAACATAATGAAAATTCACAAATTATTATGTTTATAAATGTAATTGTTTAAGTGTTTCTCAGCCATTTGATATTCCTCTGTTGAGTGGAGAGTGGGGTCTGACTTTCACACATACTCTGTTGCCTCATATTTGACCACATCCCCTGAATGGGGAGACCTGGTGGCACTCAGAGGAAGGATAGCAGGCTACCAAGAAGAGACTTGATACCCTATGAGCATATACAGAGGGAGGAAGTCCCCCTAAGGAACAGTCATAGGGAGGGGAGTAAGGGGAAAATGGGAGGGAGGGAGGAATGGGAGGATACAAGGGAGGGGATAACCATTGAGATGTAATATGAATAAATTAATAAAATTAAAAAGTAAAATAAAATAAAAATAAATGTAATTGTTAAATAATACTGACAGCAATCTGTGAAAAAAATTAAATATGATCAAAATGAAGCATGATGGTATGGAGTGATATTATCAATTTTACTCATACTTGTTTTTAGTCACTTAAGTAGCACACTAATTCTGTGTTAGTTACTTTTCTCATTGTTGTGACAAAATATCAACAAAACTCTTAAGTTTCAAGAATTTCCTGATACTTATGAATTGTTTACTTATAATGCCTTATAAATTATATTTCCTTTATCTTACCATAGCTTCCTTCAGGATAGAATAATTTAACTTAGAAAAAAAATGCTATGCACCATTTGTCCTCCCAATGTGATGGGCTGCACCCTCAAACTGTTGAACTCTTCACTGATGCAGCTTCCAGTGCTCCTGTAAGTAACCCATAACTTTTCCTCCTGTCACCATCCCAAAAGACAATGGTTCACCAAGCTAGACTTGTGCTGAATCATTTCTTTGGTCTGTTATCTGTAGCCTACCTTAAGTGTATAGGCCTCTGTCTGTGTTTCTCCAGGAGTATCACCCAATAGCATGGCAGCAAGAACATGAGGCAGCTGGTCAATTTGCATGCACAGTCAGGAAGCTGGGAGAGATGGACATTGCATTCTATTCTATTTTTAATCCATTATATGACACCAGATAATAAAATAATGCTACCCATATTTAGGATAAGTCTTCTCACCCCAATTAAAACAATTCTAGAAGCTCCATCAAAGGCAATAACATAGATTTGTCTCTTTAATGATTCTAGAAGCTGGCAAATAATATTGACCATCAGTTTATCCCTTGTTAACTTGACACTGAAATATGTTTAAGCTATAAGATGCATAATGATCTAACAATTCAAAATTCATTCAAGCTTTCAAAGTTCCTATCGTCTTTGACAGCTCTAATGCTGGTCAAAAGTATATGTGTAAAGTCCCATCTGAAATTCAAGTGATTTCTTCATTGTGAGTTACTAGAACATCAAAAAAGCAAATCCCAAAATACAATGGCCAAAAGTAAATACGAACAACTGAAAAGGAAGAAACACTCAACAGGGAAAACACCAAATCCTACAGCTCTCTGTCAGGCAGCATAAGGTTATTGTACAGTTTTCTAGATTTCAAAGAACTGAGTAGCTCTATCTTTTCTCCTCTGCCTCCTCTAGTACATGTTGCTTCTCTCTACGACAAGTTTCACTCCATGCTGAAGTTTTTCTCAATAGATATTCTTGCTCTTGGTATTTAGAACATCCTTGTATTTCCATTACAACTTTTTCTTTCACAGCATTGCACACCAGCCATTTAGGACCTCCTTGCATGAAATATGGTCATTGTAGAAGCCTTCTGGAACATTGCTGCTGACACCTTCACTCTTGTATCTATCGTATTTGTAAAGAATCAGTACCACGTGGACAGCTCAGGCAAGTTCTGCTACAAGCCTGAGATGCTTTCTTGTTTGCATAGATTGTAGATGTGTGGGGAACTGTGTGCTGATGTAGTGAATTATTTCCCTAGGACATTGTTTCCAAGCAAGAAATCCCTTCAGTGGCATTCTCTGTTCAGATTATCTTCTATCGATTGACTTTAATTTTACATATGTCATCAGTGATTGGGTTCCTGGCATAGAGGAGGAAGTTTCTATGATTTCCATGCACAGCAGGATTCTCTACTGATCCTAATTAAATCTTTAACAAGTATGGGTGCTTATTCTGTCCATTTGGTCACATTTCCATTTTCAACAAACGTCAGTGCTCACTTCTCTCTCACTCCTGTCCCTACCTTTTTTTTCTCCTTTCACTACCTGACCCTCATGTGTAATTCTGAGTAAGAAACTTCTCTTTTATCTGGAGATCTACTTAACTTGTGCTGTGTGACTTTAAGAAGTATATATTCACCCAAGATATGGCATCAATACCAGATTTTTTTTTTTAAAAATAAAAAGATTCCACTCAAGCCCAGTGAGCCAGTGTGCTAATTAGGATTAAGAGGGGCTCAATGAGTGATTAAGAACAATTTTTATCTCTTGAAAAAGGTAACGGTTCAGTGGCTGGCGGCTGATTGACAGCTCACATCATCCATAATTCCAGTTACATGAGCATTTAGTCCCCTCATTTGGCCTCTACAGGCACAAGTTATGTATGCAATCCACATATAGACACGCAGAGAAAACACTTGTACACTTAAAAACGTATAATTAATCTTTTTGAAAAAGTCAATGAAATGTTTAATCTAGCACTTTATCACGTCTGATAAAGTAACATATGCATTCTATCTTTGGATGTCTTAAAAGTTGAATCTCATTACAAATGCAGCACGTAGTAACACCTCATTTCCTTGCTAAATTTTTGTACAGAATATGGTCTTCAGAATGTAGGAGGAAGATAGTTGTAAAATTCTGTCATTCATGAGCTCAGCAGTATGATCTGCCTGGAGCTAAAACCTCCTACATAGACGGGATGGTTATAGATGAAAGGAAGGGAGTAATCGGAAGGTCCATTGACTGCCATTCAATTTACCGAAATTGCCCACTTAGAATAGTTACTTAGACATTACAAGCTTCACTCTCCAGTGCAAAGCCTGAGTGCACTGAGCTGGCATAGGTGTGGGGGCTATCTCTCTTACTCTGCACTGCACTTTCAGGAAATTGGAGAGACTATAAAATTTGAGAAAATAGATGAACTGCACCCAGGAAGAAGGTTGTGATACACAGCATCCAAATGCAGATTTGACTAGTAGAGCTGGTGGCAGCAGAAAAATCTTAGGGGCAGACTGAGGGCTTCACTTATGAGAGTATCTGGCCTTTTCCCCTCATTACAAGTCTGACTAACAGAAAACATTACTCAAAGAACATTTTTCAAAGCAGTCATAATTATTTTCTCTTCTTTATAAGAGTAATTTTTAGTTTGTTATTTTAAGTAAACTGAAAAATTAGATTTCTCTTTATGTTTTAGGAAATAAATCCTCCTTTAAGCTTCATGAAATACTTTAGAAAATAGGATTAAGATATCGCATGCTTGAAGAAAATTTAGCTAAGGAATATTTTCTTCTTTAAGAATATAATGCTCAAGGGTGATAGTGGCTCTTTCTTAATGATTCAGAGTATTGTGAATTTAAAAATCTATATCAAGAAATGAAAAATATTCAAAACTGAAAAAAATTCAGATTTGTTTAGTCCATAATGCAGCTTAACCATAGATAATAGATATCATTTTCTTGATTATACAGCAAAACTAGCTTTGAAAAAGGCAAATGTGTAAATTTTTTCTTATATAATTGTGACGCTTCTCTTACTATGAAAACAGAAAATATACAGATTTTTCTCCTGGTAATTAACAATTATTTTTATTAGTTCTCTTATTCTCATTTGTTCTGAATTCAATTAAAAGGCATGTTAACATAAGCAAAAGATCATGCATTAGAATATTACACAATGTTCAGTTAAAGTTACTCAGGCCTTTGAACTTCTTCTGTATCACTCTTTCTTCTTGGAACATAAGAAGCATCATCTATTATTTCCTACCTGATATCATAAGTACTCACTAAGTGGTAGTCAACAGTGTATCTCTCAGATGTTCCTGATTCCCCTCCCTATCAAACACATGGTCAGCGTGTTCTTCCTGGCCCTTTGTATTGAGATGGCACAGTACCACTAGGTCTGAGGAATGATCAGTGAGCTGTAAACAGCTGCTCTGTGTAGAAACTTTTCATTTTCAGTGAGACTCTCTCTCTTCCCTGCAGTAAGCAGTCACTATGTCTGTGACACTGGTGGCCCCTGTTGTATTTGAATGATTCTGAGGAAAGAACACCTCTTCAGGCCCAGAGCTGTGTGAGTAAACAAAAAGTCATTTATATTTAAATTCTTTAATATCTGGGGGACATTTTCTTATCACAGAAAACATAAACATTTCTGACTTTATTTGCTATCACAATTCTAACAAAGATGCTTTCGGTGTATATAATGCATTTTATCTCTCTCAAAATCATCACAGTTATGGGTAGTATAAAAAATGTGATAACTAAATGTCAAATTATTCTGTTTAATCCCTCCCCTACTTTAACACTTTGGGTAAATTCTGACTGTGGCCTTTCCTCAATGTCATGGTAATGAGGCATGGAAGACCCTGAGCCCTCAGAACTGACTCTGCTACCAAAATCCTGACTAGTTCCTAGACAGATGATGTGTTGCTGAACTTTGCATTGTCCCCTCTGCTATCATGAGACCAGAAGATCTTAATGGTCTCTAGTGATCTCTGCTGCTCTTTTCAAGGCTTTTTTATGATGTAGGCTAAGTTCCAGGTGTCATTTCACTTTGTCTTGTGAGACAGTCTCCCTGCAGCCCTCAATTTAAAAAGTGGGCTGCTCCAGCAAAAGTAATGCCACTCCTGTCCCAAATTAGAAAGTTAAGACTGATGATTTTAAGACACACGAAGTGCTAAACAATCAGCACAATCGCTAATGTTTCTCCCTGATGGTTTACCCAAGATCTGTAGGGTCATTGAGTAGTTGTTTGTTTGTTTGGGTGGTTGGTTGGTTGGTTGTTTTTTTCTTAAACAGACCCAAAAGCATATGGAATATAAATTTTCTTGCTTGTGGCTTTTATCTCAGCAAAGTGCAATATATCTTACTTCTTTGTAATTTTCAAAAGAGAATTTAAGGCATGGGAATATCATGACTCCCCCTGCCCCCAGCTTCAGGTACTTCTCAGCATAGATATTATGTTCGGGAAGACTAATAAATCCAGATATTTTTCATAAATGCCATCATTCTTTGTAAGAGATGGGTTGTTAGAAAGCTTATCTATGAATCAAGATATGAAGGTAGGGAGTATATTATTAAATATACACCACTATCACTGTTATCTTAATCACACAATGTTAGCTCAGAGAAATCAGCCACCTGCCTTTTATATCTATCACTTGTAAGCATTTCATGAACGCAGGAGCATTGCACAATTCACTTTCCTGAGTGACTGGAACCAAGGCATCCAACATCGCAAACTTCCTCTCTTCTTCCTACATCAGCCATTTATTTCTACTGCTCTACCAACCTTTGGCTCATTATTGTCTTTGATTTTATTTCCTACCGCATATCTTATTATAGGTCTTCATCACACACACTGTCTTAATCAGCACCCCACACACATATACACACCAACACAGACGCAAAAGGAATGAAAATTATTATAATACAAAGTCTTTTATGGAAGAAGTATAAACATGAAATACCTTCCATTATTAGAAACAAATAAGATTAGAAAGTTTTCTTCTTATCCTGCATCCTATACTCATTAGGTAGGTATCCTCTCTCTGACCCTCCCTGTCATATCTTTCTTAGTTTAGAAAAAATATTTTAGTCTTTATTTATTGACAAAAAAAACTGACTTCTACATATGAGTAAGAATATTTGATATTTTCCTTATCTATCTGATTTACTTCAGTTAATATAATGTCTTCATTTCTATCTACATTGCTAAATAAAATGAAAAAAATATATTGTGTCTGAATGGTAGCCCATTGTGCATAAGCACTAAACTTTCTTCTGTTTGGTTGTGAGCCTATCCTTTGAAAGTTGAGCCACCTCTCCAGACACACGAAGCTTTCTTAATCCAGTCATCTATCAGTGGACATAGAACTTGATTCCATATCTTTCTATTGAGAGTTAACCATCTCGAATACATGGCACATAAAAATACTCACTGAGAGCACTATAATCTACAGATATTGATAAGAAAAGAAAACTTGAGTTGATCAAATAAAGTAACATGAGATATTTGACATGGTGTTCTATGCAGATAAATGCCTACAGTGCATTTAAAAACCTCATATTTTTCATTTTTAAATATACTTGGTCTCCATATATTTTATAGTTCTTTTCTCCAACTCTTTACATACAATTGTAATTTTCAGTACAGTGATGAAAAGGTGTTTAAAAGTTTTTTTTAACATGATGCTTATTTTTCATTCTTTCATTTTAACACTTGCTGTTATTCAGTTTCTAAGGTTCTTTTCATTTGCCTTCGATTGTTCTTGATATGTTGTTTAAGACCTAATCTAAATACTGTTTATCCTATCAGGTATAAATTACTACTAAACTCTTTTTAAATGGTGCCATGTGCTTAATTGATGTATCTAGAAATATAGAGTTATAGAAGGCTAGAGTTTAGAGGATGGTAGGTTTTAAAACAGGACTGTGTAGGAAAGAATTGGACATTGTCATTGTGTGCCTGTTTACTGAACTATGGGTGTTGCAAACATGTAATAATTAGAGACAAGGACTTCATTGACTTGGCAGTTTCCATAAGTATTCAGGAGAGAGAGCTACCTGATTAATATTAATGGATCAATTTGGATACTGGGAAGTACTTGTTACAGTGGGCCGAAACATTCAGCTTTTCCATAGGAATCTGAGCCCTTAAATTTCAAGATTCAAAATTAGATAAGAACTTCTAAAATCTGTCCCATCAAAGCAGAGAATATTCTTTTCTAGAAGCTTCAAGGGAGCCAATCTTTACGGTTTATGGCCAAAATATAATCATATGGTTATTACTGAATTGGGGTCTATAGTCTTAGAGATGCTGTTATTTGGTTGGGTTATTACTGCTCATTTCAGGACAAATCAATAAAAACAGGAAGTGGCATAGTTTGATCGACATAGGTAAAGTGGGTCTTACCTTAGACCTGCAAAATAAGAGTTGAGTAGAATGAGAGACCCTCCTTTTATCTTTTCCCATCATTCTGGGTCTGTGCCTTCCCTTACTGGAGCCTCTCACATGCTCTGGCTTCCTCTCTACTAGGAGAAACCAATGAGCTTTCAATTATGCCTTTAAATATGTATTTTGGTACAGTAAGCCAAATGCAATTTCTCAGAAGTATTCTTCAGAAAGATTATCTGGGGTCATATCCAAAATGTTAAGTGCAAAATTTTAATTCAAAAGTTTTATACTTAAGTCTTGTAAATTGAAGAAAAAGTAAGCAAGAATACACAGTGAATATCTTTCACAAGATGAAGCTTTATAACTAAGAAAAATCTTAGCCAGGTAGCAAGTTCCCCAACACTTCCAAGTAACCATGCAGGTGGAGGTCAATAGTACTCTTGAATGTAATGCTTCAGAGAGAAAGCTAAATTCTGAGATTTCTTGGATTTTTTTTTATATAAATGCACCAATGCTTTTACTTATATCATTGTTCATGACATTCCTGATGTTGTATATGTCTTTATTACACTAGATGAAAAGAGAAAAACAAAACAAAAACCAGTAAGTGTGTGCAGAAAAATAGAGACTGGACACACACACACAATATAAACACACACACACACACACACACACACACACATAATGTAAAATATATTATGTAGTAATAAATATTATTCTTTTTCTTAAAGGAACTTATGAACAATTACTCAAATAATGTATTTAAGAAGTTGAGTTACCTACACATTTCAAGGACTTATTGAAGCTGTCTTCATTGGCATGAGTACACAAAGATCTTGACATTCATCAACCACTCACAGTGCAAATAGAAAGAAACATTAAACCACATATGGAAATATACCCAAGATATAGAGTTCTGGTTTGTGAAATATCAAATGGAGTCTGGACATTCACATGAAACAATTCATTATATCTCTAAATACTAGAAAACATTCTATTTGTATTGGTATACCTTACAGCTAACAGACAACTGCACTGTACCTTTGATCTGAGTGTCAAACCAATAGTTTTGTAAAACAAGTGGTAACTATGAAACTGCTTCTCTGAAAATCATAATAAGTCAAACGCTTTTTAAATGACTAGAAGAAGAGTAAATCTTAAACATCTAAAACAAACAAAACAAAACCTGGCTATTTTGAGTGTTTCCCATTATACTATCTTTAGCTTATTAATCTGGCTTCTGAAAAGATAAATAAATAAGGCATGATAGATGATGACTATGTAATCAAATGCTTTGTGGCCTTACTTTAATACCATCTTCACAAATTTCATACACACATCTTTTGTATTTCTAAGTAGGTAAATGGAGATCAGAATATAACTTTGTGGATCCATTGCTTCCCTTTCACTTTTATTTGGGTTCCAGAGACTGAACTCACACCAAGAGGATTGCATAACAAATCCCTTTACTCACTGAGTCATCTCAGCAGCCCAGTAAAGACTATTCAAAAGCAAAAGACACCTTTGCTGGGACACCAGAACAACACATTATATATTAACATAGATTCTATCACACTTACCAAGGTGTAAGTTTAGAAAGGAATAAGACACCAAAACTTCAGAAAAGTATCCATTCCACTGTGTATTAAACATAAGCAAAGCCTATGTGTACTGGTAAACTTCAGCTCAATCCTCCACAACTGTGGTGCCAGCACCTGCAGCTTAGATCAGGCCTATTGCTCCATGTAAGGATGTCATAATATTGCCCAGCTGTAGGAGAGAAAAGATGTCTAAGTAAAAATTTATGGGTGCTTCAACTTAGTATGCAAATGAAAAGAAAAACAAACAAACAAGACTCTGAACCAACTCGAAGGAAGATTTATTTGGTGAAAAAAATGGCCTAAACCAGAAACATCTATAGGCTTAATTGAAAACAGAAATATCTATAAGATCAGTTGAAAGATTCAGCTGGACAAGAGAACATGTTTTGGATTGAAATATGTAGATAACTTCTAACTCAGGGGTGCTTAAAGTGATCTTATGTAAGTGGGCACACATATGAAGACTTCTATATTGCTCACTAATGACCACCAGAAAGCGTATACAATGTAAATGACATTAAATAACCCAAGTAGACAGAAATGACCAGGCCCATTGATGGCAGCTTGCTTTTATCACTGGGTGTGCTGTTGCAGGTTCAAAAGGCACAAACCAGCAGTCAGGTAGGGTTACAGAATCGTGGTTCTTCCTACTTTGTCTCTACTGTTTCTCTAGGAAGGAGACTTTCTCTAAATTTCAGAAAAATTTCTCTCAAAATTTGTAAGAAACTAGATAGTAGTGGAGAATTTAGTATACCTAAGTATTCTTTAAGAATTAACTAAATATTGCCCTATTTTCAGTGAATCCTAGGAACAGCAAAAACACCCAAGAAATTCTTACCAATATGCTACTTAATGCTACTATCTGAAAAACTAACTTTTTAGATTATAACATTAAATGGAGAAATATTTATAAGATCTGAAGAGAAATCACAATAAGGTGATAGATTCCTTTGAACATAAAATAATATAAAAGTAAGCACAGCATTGATTAATTGATTGATTTTTTTTTTGTCAAACCCATTAACAATGTTTTAAGTATCTGTTTTGTTTTCCAAATAAGTTTCATTAGGAAATAATTAAATACCTACATTTCTTGTAGACAAGACAAATTTGGGGTCAAAAGTTTTCAGAGTGGATTGATGTACCCCTCCCATCACTTGGGATGTCACCTGGTTACAGGAAGTGGACACTTCAGGCTCCTTACACCCTGCTGCTAGGATTCTTAGTTATGGTCAACCATATACATTCCTAGAAGCCTCTCCTGTCTCAGAAATGCCCCACTCCACTAATTTCTGTTCTCTCTTCTGGTCCACCCGCCTCAGCTTTCGCCACACTTGATCCATACTCCTGGTCCTTTCCCTACACCCTCTCCAGCCCATTCCCCCCTCCATCTACTTCCAATGTCTATTTTATTTCCTCTTCTGAGTGAGATTATAGCATCCTTCCTTGGACCTTCCTTAGCTTCTTTGGGTCTATGGATTGTACCATGGTTATCCTATATTTTATGGCTAATATTCACCTAGAAGTGAGTACATATCATGTGTGTCTGTCTGGGTCTTGGGTACCTCACTGAGGATGATCTTTTATAGGTCCATCCATTTGCCTGTAAGTTGAATGATGTCTTTGTTTTTAATATCTGAGTAATATTCTATTGTGTAAATGGACAACAGTTTCTCAATTTGTTCTTCTGTTGAGGGACATCTGGTGTGCTTCCAGTTACTGCTCTTTTATGAACATAGTAGAGCAGTTGTCCTTGTGGTATGGTGGAGCATCTTTAGGGTATATGCCCAGGAGTGGTATAGCTGGATCTGGAAGTAGATATATTTCTACATTTCTGAGAAAACTTTAGATTGATTTCCACAGTGGTTGTACAAGTTTGCACTCCCGCCAGCAATGAAGGCGTGCCCCCTTTGCTCCACATCCTCACAGCATGGGCTGTCAAGCAGAGAATGAGGGAATGGCAAATCAATAATGGCCCAATCTGAGACCCAGCCCATGGGAGAGAGCCAAACGCTGACACTATTAACAATACTCTGCTTTGCTTGCAGATAGGAGCCTAGCATAACTGTCTTCTGAGAGGCTTCATCCAGCAGCTGATGGAAACAGATGTAGAGACCCACAGCAAATAATAAGCAAAACTCAAGGAGCTTTTGGAAGAGTAGAAGGAAGGATGTTGGGAGGAGCTGGAGGAGTAAAGGACACCACAAGAAGACTTACAGAGTAAATTAACCTGGGACGATGGGGGCGCAAAGAGACTGAACCACCAAACAAAGAGCATGCATGGACAAGACACATAGGTAGCAGATATGCAGCTTGGTCCCATTTGTGTACCCTAACAATAGGAGTAGGGGCTGTCTCTGACTCTGATTCCCACCTCTAGATCTCTTTCCCCTAGCTGGGATTCCTTGTCATGCCTCAGTGGGAGAGGATGTGCTTATTCCTGCTGTGCCTTGTGGTACCAAGGTGGATGGGTACCCCTTGGGAGCCTCCCCTTCTCTGAGAAGGAGTGTGGAGTTGGGTAGGGTGTGTGTGTGAGGGTGGGACTGGGAGAAATAGTGGGAGGAGGCTGGGATCAGGTTGTAAAGTAATCAAATAAATTTAAAAAACAATTTAAGTACTTGTAATTAAAATACCAAAAGTACCATCTGCAAGGATGATTATAAAAATAAGGAAATGATGTTTTTTTTTTAAATTACAGTTTAAAATAAATATTTAATTTCTAAGCCATCTGGTAGCAAAAGTAAAAAAATCATAGGTCAATTTACGGCTCTGTTTGAAGTATTTTGAAATCTTATTTTGAAAATACTGCTCTATAGAAGATGTGACAGCTATTCTTGGTTGGCAACTTGACTATTGCTGGACATGAAAGAAGGAAGCTTGCTCTACTTACCTACATGCCATTGTTCTTGCTGACAAGTCCTTCCCTTCACTGGCAATGGGACCTACTTCTTCAGTATTCTGGCATATACTGAAGACCAGCTGAGACATCCATCCTCATGGTCTAAACTATATTCTTGGGGATTTATGGGTATAATATTTGCATTCAGTCTGTTTCTCTACAGAAACCTAACTAATAAAAAAGGTAATAGTAAGTACAATATCAAGTCAGTAAATACACAAATAATTTATGAATAAATGTATGAATTGAATAATGTTTCCTAACTACAATTTCTGTGCATTCAGTGTACAAACGCTGAGATAGAAAAGCTTCTGCAGGCATTGATTTTGTTTGTGAAGTTAATATTTACACTTGCCTCTCAAACGCATTTGCGTGCCCAGTTCTATTTACTTTTCATGAAGATTAACTGTCCTGTAATGTAGTTAAAACACAGAAGAAAAAAGAAAATCATTAATGTAATTATTGCCTTGATGCTTTGCTTATGATATGACAACCTTTAAAAAGCGAAAACTATGCACATATAGTGGGTGCTATAAAAATTAGCAAGAAATATTTTTCTGTAATAAAATCTATCTTAAGTGCTTACCAGTTGAAGAAAATTAGTAAAGGCAGTAGAGTAATTGACATAATGAGTAGATGTTGTCTTAGAAGAGCCAGGATCTAAGCATGAATGAATCTTGAGGGTCACATTACCCTTCCTCTTCCAACATGACACCACGTCCTCACATATTTTATGAACTTGTTGAGAAAGACTTCTAAACATTAATTTGTGCTGCAGTAAAATTGTATTATGTGAAGTGTTTTAAGCACGGAGGCTCAGTATGATTAATCGATGCTAAATCTATGGTGGTGTTATAGGAAGCTAGTAAACTCATCTTTAATAAAAGGAACCAAAGGCTTTCAATATCTTATCACAATCTATGATTTGGTTTGTGTGCATAGGATTAGAAAGATAATTTTAAATAAAAATAAGGGCTATAAATTTATTTAGAAATTGTCAGGAGTTTTCATGGTCACTCACTCTTGTTTCAAAGATGGATACATGATGTAAAATTCCAATTATCATCTCAGTGAAAAACATAGGTCTTTCTTGCACATTTTTAGAGGAACGCTTCTACACAGATTTGTGAATCCTTACAGAAAAAGAATAAACTGGCCATTCAGTTGTCAAAACTATTGACTCCTCATATCATTCAAGGTTTGCAGTCTAAAATTTTCTCCAAGTCTTATCTAAATTTAAACCTTACTTATATCCCACTAGCAGGAAGCCTTAAAACATTTTATTTGTATTTTCAACACATCTCTTTTGTATATTTTTACTGTACTCCTTTTTGCTTCATACACATTGGCATTAACTATTACTATATTTTTGTTATATTTTTCTTTCATTGGTATTCAACATCCGTCCTTAAAAATAATAGAAATATATCAAATAGTAGATTGATACAGTAGAGAAAGAAACCCACTAGAGTTGTCTTTATAAACACACATACATGATGTCATTTTTATAAGGAAAAGAGGGTAACATGCATATTGGGCTGGATATAGGAAGAGTTGAAGGGCAAATCTTGCCTAGATATGACCATTGTAGATCATTATGCACATGTATAAAATTGTCAAAGCATAAAACTAGAATAGAATTTAAAAGGAATTAAATTTAAAAATTGCTAATAGAACAAACAAAACAGATAAGTTAGTAAAATTGAAGACTAGTTACATCAAAATACATTAGAAGAAGAAAATATGGTGCTGGAGAGATGGCTCAGAGGTTAAAAGCCCTTTCTATTCTTCCAAAGGTCCTGAGTTCAATTCCCAGCAGCCATTGGTGGCTCACAACCATTAACAGTGAGATCAGGTGCCCTCTTCTGGAGTGTGGGCACACATGGGGGCAGACATGGGGGCAGAATACTGTACAAACAACAAATAAATAAATCTATAAAAGTAAGTTTAATAAAAAGAAGAAAATAAAAAATAATGAAAGAAAATAAAAGATATATACATATAAGTATGGATGCAAAGAAAAATAATCACTTGCAATTTTGGTACAGTTTTAACTTCAACCATCTGTAATTTCTCATTGAAATAAATGGATATGCCTGTGTCACAAAATTTGCTCATTCTATGTTAAATATTCTTTTGCATTTCTCAAAATAAATCACCAAGTCTAATTTTAATGTGGTAGATGACGGACTTTGGGAAATGTACATGATGATCTCAGAATAGTTTGCACCATATGGTCTTTTACTTTTAACTCATTAGTAAAATGTGTGATTAACTATAAAAAGATAAAGCAAGGTAAGTTATTTTAATACAAATGACATGTGTCATAACTATGTACTTTTATGAGTCTGGTATAGAGAATAAAGGAAAAATACTGAATTATGTGTTAATGATTCTTTTTATAAGAAAACAAAATATATAAAGATAAAGTTTTCAAACCCAGTATAAATATTTAATGTTTAATATATTGGGCTATATGATATTGATGAAAAATAACCCCATTCTCTACTCAACTGTGCAGAATGTTCTGACCATTGGCTAGATCTGGGTAGGGGTTTAAAGTTTACTGCCTATACTGTCCTTGGCTGGTGCCTTAGTGTGAGCAGGACACCTGGACCCAAATCTGCCTATCATAATGTTCTACTTGTAGGTTTCTAGGACCCTCTGGATCCTTCTACTTTGCTATTCTCCCATGCTTCTCTCATCTAGAGTCCCAATAGGATGTCCTCCCCTCCTTCACATGTACTCTGGTGCCTCATATTTGACCATGTCGCCTGGAGGGAGAGACCAGGTGGCACTCAGAGGAAGGATAGCAGGTTACCAAGAAGAGACTTGATACCCTATGAGCATATACAGGGGGAGGTAATCCCCCTCAGGAACAGTCATAGGGGAGGGGAATAAGGGGAAAATGGGAGGGAGGGAAGAATGGGAGGATACAAGGGATGGGATAACCATTGAGATGTAACAAGAATAAATTAATAAAAAAATAAAAAAGAAAAATAACACTGCATTGATGTTTATAAATAAACATATTTTCACTTATGTAAAATTTTAAATTAAATAATTGTCCAAAAATTTTTACTTGTTTACAATAACTTGTGATCTTTAAGGGACTTTATCAATGTATTTAGGAAGTCAATGGTTGAGCTGAATTTTTAATGTAAACATTAATAATGTCTCATTTTTAGAAAGTATTTGTTTCATAAGTTTTGTCTCAAAGTAGTATAGTTAAAACAGTTAGCGAAACGATGTTATCATTTAAAGACTTAGGATCAGTTTTTTATAATTGTATTGTCTCTGGGGAAAATGCACACTGTACTATTGCTATCACTGTGACTTCTGTCTCAGTAAATCAGATCTCTCTATTCTTAAGCTGCTAAGGAGACTTGAGTTTGCTCAGAAGCCTATGTAAAATTTAGATCTTCACTTACTTAAGACTAGCATCAAAAATCACAGTCTTATATAATATACTGTAGAAATTGTGCTAAAATGGGATTGAATTTCTCAAGGCCTTTAAGAATAAATTCTGCAAGCATTAAAGCGTGGAAAAGAAAACAAGGGCATTATCATATGAAGGTCACTGCAGCCTTTTGAGTGACATACTCAGATGTTCCATGCTTGTCCTCATTCTCCTCTGCTCTGCATATGGTTATCACTTGGACCAATGTTTTCTCTAAATGAAGATCAAGGAAGAATCCATCCAAGATGATTCACAAAGGAATTGTCTGGAGCTAGTGTCTAGGACACTCAGTGTCGCACATTAGTGGGTGTTATATAGCTCTTTTCTTCAGGTTGAAATATTGCATCCTGTTTTACTTGCTTGCCTGAGTCTTTAAGTATTATATTGAATGGGCATAGAGAAACTGGATATCCTTTTCTCTTTCTTGATTTTAATGTATGCTATTTTTTTAATCATTTAGAATGATACAGACTGTATATCCCCTGTAGACTGCCTTTATAAGTTGATGTATGTCCCTTGTATCTCTAGTTTCTTCGGGACTGTTATCATGAAGCAATGTTGGGCTTTTTCAAAAGCTCTTTCTGCATCTGAAGAAATGATAATGGGAGGGCTATCTTTTGGTATGTTTATGTGGAAGATTATATATGTTGAACTGTGCTTGAATTTCTGGGTTGAAGCAACCTTTTTCATGATGGGCAATCTTTTTGATACGTTCTTGAATTTGGATTGCAAGAATTTTACTAAGATTTTAAAAATGTAGATTTATTCATAATGGAAATTGGTCTGTGATTTTTGGTGAATTTTTGTGTAGTTTTCTATGAGGTATTGGTGGTTTCTTAAAAAGAAATTCAAACTTTTTCTTTGGTTTCTACTTTGTAAAATAATCTGAGGAACAGCGGCATTAATTCTTACAAGTTCTAGTAGAATTATATCCTAAATTCATATGTCCCTGGGCTCCCTTTAGTCAAGATATATATATATATATATATATATATATATATATATATATATATATATATATATATATATATATATATATATAGTTGATGTTAAGGCCTGGGCTGTTGGTGTTCTGTTCAGGAAGTTGGTTCTTATGCCTATGTGTTCCAGACTCTTCCCCACTTTTTCCTCTAACTGGGTTAGTGTCTCTGGTTTTAGGTTGAGGTCTTTAATCCATTTGGACTTGAGTTTTCTGCATGGTGACAAATAGGGGTCTAATTTCATTTTTCTACATTTAGACATCCAGTTAGACCAGCACCATTTGTTGAAGATGCTATCGTTTTTCTATTGAATGGATCTGGCTTCTTTGTCAAAAATCAAGTGAGCAAATGTGTGTGTATTCATCTCTGGGTCTTCAATTCGATTCCACTGATCCAGTAGCCTATTGCTGTGCCAGTACCATGCTGTTTTAATTACTGTTGCTCTATAGTACAGCTTGAGATCAGGTATGGAGATTCCTCCAGAGGATCTTTTATTGTATAGGATTGTTTTTGCTATTCTGGGCTTTTTGTTTCTCCATATGAAGTTGAGAATTGTTCTTTCAATATCTTCAAAATATTTTGTAGGTATTCTGATAGGGATTGCATTGAATCTGTAAATTGCTTTTGGTGAGATGGCCATTTTTACTATGTTGATTCTCCCAATCCATGAACAAGGTAGATCCCACCACTTCCTGAACAGAACACCAACAGCCCAGGCCTTAACGTCAACAATTAATAAATGGGACCTCATGAGGCTGACAAGCTTCTGTAAGGCAGGTGACACTGTCAAGAGAACAAAGCGACAGCCTACAGACTGGGAAAAGATCTTCACCAACCCTTCGTCTGACCAAGGTCTAATATCCAAAATATATAAAGAACTCAAGAAATTAAACACCACCAAACCAAATAACCCAATAGAGAAATGAGGCTCAGAACTAAACAGAGAATTCTCAACAGAGGAATATCAAAGGGCTGAGAAACACTTAAAGAAATGCTCATCCTCATTAGTCATCAGAGAAATGCAAATCAAAATGACACTGAGATTCCATCTTACACCCATCAGAATGGCTAAGATCAATAACTCAACTGACACCACATGCTGGCGAGGATGTGGAGAGAGAGGGAACACCCCTACATTGCTAGTGGGCATGCAAACTAGTACAACCACTTTGGAAATCTATCTGGCGCTTTCTCAGAAAAATGGGAATAGGGCTTCCTCAAGACATAGCTATTCCACTCTTTGGAATATACCCAGAAGATGCACTTTCACACAACACGGACATATGCTCAACCATGTTCATAGCTGCCTTATTCATAATAGCCAGAACATGGAAACAGTCTATGTGTCCCTCAGTAGAAGAATGGATAAAGAAACTGTGGTACATTTACACTATGGAATACTACTCAGCTATTAAAAACAAGGAATTCCCAACATTTGTGGACAAATGGATTGATCTAGAAATTATCATAATGAGTGAGTTCACCCAGAAACAAAAAGAGTCAAATGGTATATACTCACTTATATCGAGACACTAGTCCAAGTGGTACATACCCATGAAAAAATTTACCTACCAGGAAAGTGGGTCAGATGGGAGGACATCTTATTGAGACTTTAGGGGTGAGAAGCCTAGGAGAATGAGGAAATAGAAGGATCCAGAGGGTCCTGGAAAACTAAGGCGGGTCTGGGCCCTGGGGTCCTCCTAAAACTATGGCACCAGCAAAGGAAAATATAGGCAGTAAACTTCGAACCCCTACCCAGTCTAGCCGATGGACAGGACATTCTCCACCGTTAAGTGGAGAAGGAGGTCTGACTTTCACACAAACTCTGGTGCCCCATATTGGACCATGTCCCTTGGATAAGGAGACCTGGTGGCACTCAGAGGAAGGATAATAGGTCACCAAGAAGAGACTCGATACCCTATGAGCATATAAAGGGGGAGGAAGTCCCCCTCAGTCACAGACATAGGGGAAGGGAGTAGGGGGGAAGTGGGAGGGAGGGAGGAATGGGAGGATATAAGGGATGGGCTAACAACTGAGATGTAATATGAATAAATTAATAAAAAAATAACAAAAAGATAAGTGCTTCAATTTCAGTAGGGGTTATAATATCTAGGGTAGATTATCAAATTGTCATGTATTTTCTCTTCACTCATTTTGAGATCTTTACTCCTGAAATGCACTCTCCATGTTGTGTCTGAAGAAAATCACTGACGTTTGCTTAGCAACTTGTATGAGTCTACTGAGCCAGACCAGCTATATACTGAAGGAATTACATAAAGTAGGTTTATAACTTACTGACGAGAAACAAGGGACATCATCAGAAGCCTTCGAAGTACTGAAATCTAGTCCCTCAAGGATCAAGAAAATAGCCAGGGAAAATGGAGTTTTATCTGTGGTACACATAGGATAACTTGCACCACAGCTGAGGGACCTTAAGAAAGTGGCACAACCTGAGTTTCATACCCAAGGGATTAGAGAACATCCTGTGCTAAATACCTGAAGAGCATTCTGTTCCCAAGAATTACTGAAATAGGCTGCACTAGATTCTTTCATCTCATCTAAGATTGTTCTGAACATTCCAAGTAAATTGTATAGTCACTCTTGAGATTTCTAATGAAGAAATAAGGAGAAATTTAACCAACTCAACATTCCTAGAGAAATTTTCTACAATGCGGTAAAGGCCCAATGCTAACCATAGAAGCATCCGTACCACTTCTGCATACCTTTGGGACAGCTCTCTTTAATCTTTCTTTGAAGTGACTGTTTTAAATTTATCTTTAAAATATCTGTGTCTCTTAACCAAATGCTGACTTTCACGAAGACAAGAATGAAAAGTTTGACTCCCACATCATAAATAAGGCAGCTTGAAGTGATTTCAACAGCTCCATTTTGAATATTATCACCTGACGCAACATGAAAAATATAAATAAGTTGCCATCATATTAAGCTCTTTAAAACTAAAGATTAATGAAAAAACTATAGTTTCAGGCCACTATATTTGGATGTTTGTATTAAGCAACAATAGATACAGGTTCTGATATTATAACAGTAAATCTCCAAAAAGGATATTAATTTCCACCTAAATTCTCACTGTGAAATATAAGCTGTAGTGAGGATAAAACTTAGTATGTTAAACAAATAAGACTTTTTTCTTATATTTAGCCTCACTACACAGCGTATTAATCTCACATTTAAAAAACACTGGAGAAAGAAATAATTTTTAGACCATTTTGAAAGATCATTGGTGTTGTAAAGTAGTCACAGACAATGAGTTTCTAAAATCCCAAATCCACCTCTATGAAATGATGGCATTTAAGGGATCCCTCAAGATAAAAGGAGGAGGAAGAGGAGAAAGAAGCAAGAGGAGGAGAGTGTGTACGTTTATATTATGATATTCTACTAAATATCTGTGAATGTGACTTTCACCTAATGGGATAAATCTAATAAGTTGCTATTGAAACTCACAAACATGTGCAGAAAATTTTATAATATAAATATTATTAAAATGAAAAATAGAATAAGAAAAGAAAATTGAAAATAAGTCTCTTGAATATATATGTGTATGTGTGTGTGTGTGTGTGTGTGTGTGTGTGTGTGTGTGTGTGTGTGTATTCCAAAAGAATGCTTAGTTATAAATCAGCATATATTGGGAAGGGAGGATGACTCAGCACATAAATAAAGAACATGAAATTTTGACTCAACTGACATGAAGAACAGTCTTGTACTAGCAACACAGATCAAGTTTGATTTCAGAATCTCTGGGAATATGTCCCTGGTATGTGACTTCTATTTTTCCTTTTTATACACAAGATCATCTGCCTTTGTTATCCAATACCTATTTCCCATTATGTGCAGGATGTAGAGGGATAACTTAGGCTTATTAGTTCATAGCCATTTTAAAGGAAATGAAAAATTTAAAGAGCCATACAAAAAAAGAAATATCGCTGATGAGGCTCATCTGCAGCTGGACCCAAATTAGATGATGATGTTTTAGCCATTTAACTGATGGTCTATAAAGATGCCTTTTGTGTTTTGGAGGAAGAGAAAATAGATTTTTCATAAAGGTATGATATTAATTTCTGTGCTCCTAAGGTCAACTGAGGAAAAGTACATTTCCTCTACCATATTTTCCTTGTACTACACTCTGCTTATGACTGATAACCATAATCTGCTTAGAGGTGGTGGTATCTACACTGTCTTCTTCTCAATTAGAACAACTATACTTTCGTGATGGTCATAACAGTGAAGCAGTGAAAAAGCTTATGTTTTGAGGCTCTTGATATGGCATCACTGAAATGATATGGACTCTTTTTTGTTTTTTCTTTTGTTTTGTTTTCTTGTGATAGTTGGTCTTAACATGGAGATGGTAAGAAATAAATAAATAAACTGAAGAGCTCTCCTATATAGCTCCAGTTAGTCTTTTCCATGAAATGCAGAACTAGCTGTCAGACATGTAAGCAAATCATACTCAAATATCATTTAGTTTCCAAGTCCACACATACGATGCATCATGGATTATACACAGCACTTCTGCCATGACTCTTCCCCAAAATGCATACATTAGAAATGACTGATGCTTTAGGCCATGAACTATGTGAGGCCGCTATAGACTGATAATACAATTCCTCATCAATCATAAGGGCTTTGCTTCCCCAATTTCACCCAAGAGGATACAACTCTTTCAAAAACAAAATTTGCTCTACTGGTCCAGCAAGGTAACTCACTAGGTTAAAGCACCTGCAATATAAACTTGACAACCTGATTAATCCACACAATGATGGATGAAAAAAATTAACCTGGACAAGGTTGTCCTTTGATTTCCATGTGCACACAGTTTCACGTGCATACTCCTCCCCACAATAGCAATGAAATTTAAATAAACTGGAGCTGTTTTTCAAAGTAGCAATTCTTCAGGTAAAACCATGTAAATAAAGGGAAAATATGTGTTTGCCACATTCAGTAAAATAAATATTCTTGTGTTATTTACACTGTTCTTTAAAGAAGAATGATAGAAAATGGAAAGTACATATATGTGTCGAAATACATGATTATATATGCAAAGATGATACCTAAAGATCCAGTGGTTCCAAATTCAGTTGGTTGATTAAACTGAGAAATGATGTTAAAAAATTAATAAGCCCTTCTTCTATAATATATGAAATATATATAATATATATACAAGTATAATGAATCAATAAAAGCCCTGAAAATCCCACTCAATACGTAATCATTTTTTCTTGTATGAGTCAGAGTCTTACTCTAATTCCAGCTGGCCTCAAACTCCCTGTAGTCTTCCTGCAGTAACACCCATTATAAAAATCATATCATTGAAATATATCAGTTATTTGTTCTTGTGTCATAAACATACACTAATGTTGTATATAAAATTTATTACATTTAATTTTAAGATACTCTGTTAACTTTCAGCACAATTATAAATGAGACTAAAACAAATAATTATGCTTTAGAGGTTTCAAAAATATTTTCACATTTTAATATGTGCAATAGCTTCACCCCACCAGATAACCAAAGTTTTGTGAAAAATATAGAAAATTCAAATGACTCTGGCTCACGTAATAAACATTCTAAAAATATAATATTATCTATGGATCCATAATATTTCACTGAGTTACTTAATAAAAAATGTGAGCATAAAACTAAGTTTAAATAAATTATATTAATTAATATTTATACTTTAATAGATAGAAATTTATTATTTGTTTTAATAAATCATTCTACTAAATGTTGTCTAACATAAAAGTCATTGATAATTTACTGTATAATTTTATTAGTACTTTTTATATCTCATTCTTTGCACCAGTTTTACATTTAATATTCATAAATTCACAAACTATCCATAGTGTTTGTTTTTAATGTTTTTTTTAAGTTTCTTAATGCATTAATGAAAGATTTGCTTCCAAGGGATATATTTGATATTTGAATTAAAGAATGAATATCAGACTCCATAGGAAAAAAATACTTTGTAGCAACCTATTATAGTCAGATTTCTCATATGTATATGAGAAGGAATATAATGTAAAAGTGTAGAAGTACATTTATACAGAATATATTTAAATATATGTATAGTTAATATATAAAAGATATACCTTCATTCATATATTTCTATGTCAAGTTCCAAACAAAGGAGATTTTAATGAATTGATTCACATGATTGTAGATTGACAAACCCAAATCTGCAGAGTCTATTTAATAGACAGGAAAACTCAACAGTTGGCACTGCAGCTCTTAGTCAATTGTAACACAGAGGCAGACTCTCTTTTTCTTCATGATCTCATACTCATTCCTCTTAAACCTTAATTGAGCATCTGATCCACCCACATTAAACAAGGTAATCTGGCCACTCAGTCTACTGATTTAAATGTTAACCACAACTACAAAACAGTCTCACTGAGATGTCTAGACTGGTATTTGACCAAACAAAGCTGTAACACAGCACTGCCAAGTTTATACATAAAATTTGCTAAGTAAAGCTGACTGTATAATATGCAGCTTTATTTTAGAAAGAATGTAGCATGATATGTATGAAAGTATATTTAAGCAGAAGTGTGAGATTAATGCAGAACAGTATTAGAAAAGTTTATTCAAAAATTATTATGCCTCTACATAGAAAGACCCACTATCAATGTTAAGTTTACAAACAACCAATTATGTTTTTAAATTGTCCCTCTTTTTATTTTATTTTATGCATTCTATTGTGCATGTCAGGGGGGCATGCATATGCCATACCATATATGTGGCGATTAAAAGAAAATTTGGAGTCGGTGCTCTCTTTCTACCGGGTATGCTCTAATTTCCTTTAGGTTGCTACAACAAAACATTCTGAACTAAGGTAATTTAGAAGAAGGAAGGATTTCTGTGTCTTATGCATCTTGATTACAGTCCCTCACTGAGAAAAGTGGGGGTAGGAATTCAAGGAGTAGGTTGAAGCAGATAAAATGGAGAAACACTGCTTTCTACTAGGACAGTGTATGCTCTGGAAATCGAACTGAGATCATTAGGCATGATGGATTATCCCTTACCCACTGAAATATCTTGTCAGACCCTAAGCACTGTTTTATAATTTTAAACACATAATACTATATAGTTAGGTTGATTGATAGATATTAATATAGACACCATTAGGCACAAATCCCTAGATGGAGGAACAGACCAATAGATTTTTCACAGGGAGATAATTTGCATATTTTTCAGGCTCTTTAACTTTGAGAATCTGCCTACAACTAACCAAAAAGAAACAGGGAATTATACTCTTCCCAACTCTGCTTCATGTTTTATACCAATTATGTCATTGTGTTTTTTACATTATTAGTGTTTTATAGTTGTTTTGATTTTGTAGGCAAAGAGATGAAATAATATATATTTAAGGATGAATAATGCCTTGAATATTAGCCATAGTTGATTCAAAATGGGCAGTGCTATTCATCGTAGAACAACATAAGACTCATTAAACTTTGGAAGGCAATTACTATATTTTATATTATGAGAAGTCCTTAACTTTGAAACTCAAGGCTGATTAGAATGTGTCTCCTAAAGTGTTTGAATTGGAATATTATTTCCAACACAGCAGTGCTGGAAAGCAGGGCATAAAGGGGTCAGGGAGCAAGGGTTAAGCTACTAGAGCTTCTTACTTATTTACTAGAACAGTGCAATTTTAATATGAGTGATTGAGTTCATCCTTGCCCAGGAAGTTAATTCTTGGAAGTTAATTATTGTAAATGCATTTTGGACTTCTTTGTTCACCCACCACCTTGCTCCTCTATTATGTCATGAGGCAACAAGAAAGCCCTCAGAAGAGGTTGACATGCTTTGCAATGCTGCTGCTGTGGCTGCTGATGCTGCCACTGTTAGGCTGCTATGTTCTACAGTATCTCAGCCTCCAGAACAGAAAGCAGCATAAACTTTTTTTTATATCTTACTATAATAGGGTTCATCCTTGAGCATGTGTGTAGTCACCAAAGATGACAAGACAATTAGCAGGGCGTTATTTGACTCTCTTTTTCCTAGGTATCTATTAAGTTGTCTGGCACTTGGATAGGACCAACAATTAGCTGCACTTATTTTGAACAATGCTCTGTTTACAAAACTTTCACCGGTCTGCGTTTAATGAATTCAGACAGTGGTATAAAATTTTTCAACCAGTCTGCAGTTTATTCTGACCCCAAGCCTGTTTTCTTTCCATATCTCATTCTCTAATCTCCACTGGAAAACGTGGGCTGTGGCTTTCCCTGTTGATCTTAATAAAGAAGGGGTGTTGTTTTTTAGAGCACACTTAGGCTTTAGCTACACACACACACACACACACACACACACACACACAGAGAGAGAGAGAGAGAGAGAGAGAGAGAGAGAGAGAGAGAGAGAGAGAGAGAGAGAGAGAGTTTCAAATAATGTCACCTCTTTGGGTAGAGTCTCCTGAATTGTCTCAGTCTTCAATCAACACATTGATCAGTACTCAGGACACTTGATAGAGCAGTAGTTTGTGCTATTCTCTTTGTCTTTCCTTGATGGAATTTATGCCCCAGGAGCAAGCCACAGCACACCAGGTCAAGGTCCTTGGATTTCCACCAACCTGTGATAGCAAACAAAGAACCTCATATCTGTGCATGGATCAGGAAGGGAGAACAAAGCTCTTACTATCTTAACAGTGCCCACAAGAGTTTAAACTTGTTTATAAAATTAAAAACCATGGTAATTGGTGGTGGTATTTTCTAGGGATAGATAAGCTGATGACAGGAGAATAAGCTCCATCTTATATTTATGGTCTCTGAAGGTGCAATTCCCATCAAACTGAGCTGGGAGGAAGAAATAATAAAAATGTAATTTTTTTTTCAAATGAGATCTATCCTTTCTGTCCTTATCAAATCTTATCATCTTAAATAACTGTTTCTTTGTTCTGTGCCCTTAGGACAATTTTCTTTGAAGAGCTTTTGATTGCTTTGTTTGCTTACTTTCTAAATATATTTTTCATTAATGTCACTGTTTTTATTGGGAAGTAGATCCATGAGCTTTTCATGTTTTCATCAAAGAAGTGATCTCAAATGCCATGCACTATTATGATTTCTACATTAAAGTATAGAAAATACATGTGCCATAACATTCTGAGTTTACATAGCAGTGAGTAGAAAAAAATATGTGATGCATGTGTGGCATGCTGACCGTCAGGCAAAGGAAGTGCATATTAATGTGTGAGCATCTTTATGAATGTAATGCTGTCCTATTTTTTCTAACTATCCATTACTCTGAAGTTTTTAATTTAGTGACATCTGTGTTTCAAGCATAGGTTCTAAAAACAAGTGATAAGATGAAGGAAATCTCCAAGAATCTTACAATTCAATAAGACTGATTGTTGAAGGAATCTTATGCTAAACAATACATTGCTTGGAATATATCCAATGACTTACATACAATATCTGCAGTTAGATTTCTGATGAACAACTCAAACATATCGCGCCGAAAGCCTCATCATACAATAGTGTTCTTTTACAAAGTTGTTTCAAAAGTTCCTTCATATTAATAAATGCAAACAATTTACCTTTACATCCTCAGACATACAAAGAGGCCTTTCTGATTCACCCTGCTCTCTCATCCTCCAGATATCAATTTTTGATGTACCTTCAAATTGTTGGATACAACAGCAACATATTCATTTCTCTATTTCCCTACCAAAAATTCCTTAATCAAACATTTAATTTTATTGCATCAGATGATCCCTAAACTAGTTTATTCTTTCTATTTAGTCTTTACTTAATATTTACTATTTAGACTTTATTTGGGCTTATAGTCTGTTTGTATACAGCAGCATAAATGAGATCTTTCTTGGGAAATAATTTTTTGTTTCATTTGCTTCTGGTGGCATGCTATTGCATTATATGTACTATATGATATGATATGATATGATATCATTTTGAAAATTCAAATTTCCTTTCTCGACTCATAAGGACCTTTATGATCTTAATATTTATCTTTTCAACTTAAATATTTCTGCCTTGTTAGTATGTTAGCTTTCTTTTTTTTTTCAAACATGCTATGGTGGTTTAAGTAAGCATGGTGCCAATGGGCGCACATATTTGAATGTATAATCACCAGAAAATGGCACTGTGTGAAAAGATTACAAAGATTAAGAGGTGTGGCTCTGTGAGATGAAGTGTGTCACTGAGGCGGGACTTTGAGGTTTCAAAAATTCATGCTAAACTCAGAATCTGCCTCAGAATCAGGATTTAGAACTCTCAGCTACTTCTCAAGTTCAATGTCTGAATGTCAGCCTGAGTGCCACCAAACTTCCAATATAATGATAATGAACTAACCTCTAAAACTGTAAGCAAGCCCCATTTAAGTGCTTTCTTTTCTAAAAGTTGCCTTGGTCATGGAGTCTCTTTACAGAAACAGAACTGTGGCTAAGACATGTGGCAAGTTTATAGCCTTCACAGGGCTAAACCACATATTGGCTTTTATCTCTGGAAATATTCGTCATTTTAATTATCTATTAAACTAGTTTTATGCCTCTTTTAAATGTAATATAAGTGATATATGAAAACATAAAGATTGAACACATTTACAGAGGGACATAGGTGTTCTAATCACTGTGCTTTATTTTAAATTAGAGTAACCAGTCATCATTTATTTTGTTTTGTTCTTTACATATACATTTATATTATTACACATATATACAATAAACTACCTATAGGAAGAAGAACCATGACACAATCAGGAATTATATAAATGTTATATTCTTAGTGTTTTGGTGATCTGTATTTGGCAGCCTTGAAGAAAACACCTTTCCTACCATGGTGTGTCTAAAATTCTGTATGTAAATCAGTATCTATTCTATTTCCTCTTTATCAACTTATAACATCTATCTAGACATAAAAACATCTTAACCCGTAAGCAACTAAACTTAATTGAAAAACTAAACTATCTGGCCTTCAACTCCCCAGCAGAGACTTGAGAAGGAATAAAACTTAAAACCTGAGTGAACCAGAAGTACAGGTTAACAGCTTCAAAAATGAAAAAAAATGTCAGAGACATTTTGCTGCCTGAACAGTCACCCAAGACTCTCTACAACTTTGGAGCATCATCTTCATCCTTCTGACCCAATATATCTGACAGACATATTTGTGTGGCAGGAACTATTAAGGACTTGCTTACCCTGTCTTGGCAGAGTTTGACCATCAACTCTGCTTGCATCCAAGCTTGCCCTATTTTAGGCGGAATTTTGTCGGTTCTAGAACGATGGACATTTTGCCTAGTGGCTTGTTAGCTACCTTTGAAGCCATTGCTATAAGGAGGTCTTCTCATGCTCATCATCCTCTTTGAGGCAGGCTGGGTGTTGTCAGGAGTTAACTTGTCTCATTGTCAATGAATCTTTAAAATAATAAAAACATTTTTAAACACCATATTCTGTATGTCTCTGGGGTTTTTGAAGACCTTATCTAACTATTTTACCTTATCTTTATATAGAATCATATCTATCCATTGCAGCTAAGATGTATATTCTTATGATAAAAATAGAATAGTAGTTGATATGACCATGATTTGATCAACTAACAGTTAACTTGTATAACTTACT
Source organism: Acomys minous (assembly GCF_964271855.1). Taxonomy (NCBI): domain Eukaryota; kingdom Metazoa; phylum Chordata; class Mammalia; order Rodentia; family Muridae; genus Acomys; species Acomys minous. The sequence continues at coordinate 46,633,507 of NC_140483.1, forward strand.
TATGCTAAATAGCCTGCAATAGCACTTTCAAAGTATTGGCAGTAAACCTTGTATTATTTTTTTAATTTTTCATTATTTTTAATATTTATTTATTTACTACATACAGTAAGAAGAGATATGAAACAATCAGGACATCCAAATATAAAAGTTATATTCAAAGTGTTTAGCTCATTTGTATTTAGCAACCTTGAAGAAAATACTCACTTTCCTATCTAGGTGAGTCTAAAGTTTTGTACCAAAATAATTTTGTTGGTTATCTTTGTCTTATGAATTTGTTTGTACTACTTCATAATTTTTATTTATTTTTATTTTTTATTTTTTTCTTATTTATTTTTTTATTAATTTATTCTTGTTACATCTCAATGGTTATCCCATTCCTTGTATCCTCCCATTCTTCCCTCCCTCCCATTTTCCCCTTATTCCCCTCCCCTATGACTGTTCCTGAGGGGGATTACCTCCCCCCTGTATATAGGCAGATTTGGGCCCAGGGGTCCCGCTCAAACTAAGGCACCAGCCAAGGACAATACAGGCCGTAAAACTTTAAACCCCTACCCAGATCTAGCCAATGGTCAGAACTTTCTCCACAGTTGAGTGGAGAGTGGGATATGACTTTCTCACATAGTCTGGTGCCTTACATTTGACCATGTCCCCTGGAAGGGGAGACCTGGTGGCACTCAGAGGAAGGACAGTAGGTTACCAAGAAGAGACTTGATACCCTAAACCTTGTATTATAATTGAGTTATATGGGTACAATACCACACATTAAAGTAGAAATATATATAATGTGTGTGAAGTATAATCTTACACTTGAATTTGATAAAACTTTATCTAAAATTAAACTTATTTTGCATTTATATACAAAATTTTATGCCAGTGAATTAAAAATAACCTTCTGAATAATAATTAAGGAATTAAATTGAGGAGTAGATTCACTAGTCTACTTTTTGTTCTATCTTTCATACATGCATACATATATATCTCATTCATATTCCAGCACCAAGTGCTTCAGTTGCCATTCCTCATCAGAACAAGATAGTTCACAGGACACCTTCCAAGAAGTCTTCCAATCCCAATTGGTCCAGCATTTCAGACAGTCCCACACAGGAGTCTAATTAAACATGAAACTTCTCAACATTTAGAAACTGGACCACAAATGCTATTCCTAGCTTTTTTTAACCATTTCTCCAATTTTATTTGTGCCCCCAAAACATATTATTTGTCCCAAATCAGCCAGAAGAAACCTTAAGAGAATGATGTCCCATTTTCTTTAATGGCAGTTGGGTAGCCTTTTGGCTATAGAGGGTTGTTTTTAATGGGAGTTGGTTATAAGTTATTATTGGTCTTATTTAGAAAAAAAACCAAGATTGGATGTAGGGATGCCTTTACTTTCATTCATCTTCCATTCTATGGAGATAGGGGTTGAAAATAAAGAAGGGGGAATATAGAAATATATTTGGAAGATAGAATAGATATCATTTCTTTATGATGAAAATATTCAAAATCCCTTCTTTTAGAATCTTGAGATAAGAATATATAATAAGATATTGCTGTCTATAGTTACTCAGTTATAGAATTACACAAAAGTACAGTTACTCTGTTATAGAATGACTCAGAAGAACCTACCTAAATCATCTAGTACTAATGTGGTCAGCCTAGAAATTGTCTCAGAAGATTGTCTTTATATGTTTAGCTGCTTTACACACATGTGTGTATATGCACACACGGGTAGAAATAACAATTAAGGAAAAAAGAAATCAAGAAATTGAGAGTGAGTGAAGAAGGGGCCATAGAAAAGGTTATAAAGATAAGGAAAGGGGAAAATAATAAATTTATACTTGAATCTGTAAAACTAAGATGTTATTGTTTGTTTGTTTTTTTTAAGAATTTCACCCAGATCTAGCCAATGGACAGGACATTCTCCACAGTTGAGTGGAGAGTGGGGTATGACTTTCACACGTACTCTGGTGCTTCATATTTGACCACGTCCCCTGGAGGGGGAGACCTGGTGGCACTCAGAGGAAGGATAGCAGGCCACCAAGAAGAGACTTGATACCCTATGAGCATATAAAGGGGGAAGAAGTCCCCCTCAGTCACAGTCATAGGGGAGGGGAGTAAGGGGAAAATGGGAGGGAGGGAGGAATGGGAGGATACAAGGGATGGGATAACCATTGTGATGTAACAAAAATAAATTAATAAAATAAAATAATTAATTAAAAAAAAGAATTTCACCCATGCTGTAGTGTTTTGATTAAATCTATTCACATTTCATCTACTACAATTCCCCCAATTTCCTCCATATTACCTTTCCTTCCTATTTACACATTTATAAAAAGTGTTAAACCCACTGATGCCACTTAGTGCTGCCAATATGTACATTTGTATAGGACTATGGATTGGATCTTGGTAGCTTCTCAGAAGACTCATTCCTAAGAAAACTGTCCCTTTTCTAGTAGTCTTCAATTGCCAGTAGTGTAGCTTCTACTTTCTGGCTATCTCTCATGGTTCTGGGATGTACTCTCTATACTACTGGTGAAGTAATAAACAGTCTAACCCAGCTGTGATCCATGTGCTCAGTAGTGAGCATCCTGAAAAGATATGACTACTGACAGAATAGTGTCATGAATGTCATGAGAATAAAAAAGTACTTTTTGGTTGGATTTAAGACCATCTCTATAGGACAGAAATAATGCCTGACACCATTAATGAGCCAAAATCCTGTATCTTATTAGGGAATAGGGCCCTGGAGAGAGCTTAATATAGTATTTTGCTAAATTAACACAATATCACACACCTCTTAATCACTCAGATTTGTCTCTATATAGTAATATATCTCAACCCAGATTGAATCATTTGGTTTTTTTCTTTCTGTAGATGAGGATTTACATGGACACACACACACACACACACACACACACACCTTGTGCATATGCAGAGAATAAGATTATGGAGAGTTCAGCTACAAGTGGGTGATACGAATCACATCCTCTCACCCTAAGTCTTCAGGATCATTACAGGAGAAGGAAAAGAACAATTCTAAAAGTCAGAAGTAACTAATGACTATGGAGTAACTGTTTTCTTAACATGCCAGGGCAGTTGCGCACATGAACTCATAACAGGTGTGACTTCATGCCTTAGACCTGGACAATAACAAAACAGACAAGATGGCACTTTAGCCATGGGTTTGGTTTACAAATTGACACACTGTATTTTAAAGATAAATGTCTGAAAGAACTTTTACTTTGCCTGCTTCTAATGCCTCATCTGTTTTTCAGTCTGTTGATTCGTGACAGTGTTGTTATGGTTCTCTGGCCCCAAGACACTGTGTGTGTGGCATCTCTATACCTTTATACTACTGATACAAAGAGTAACACCTTTCATTTTCTCTTTTATTTCTATCTTTAGTTTTTCAATTTTATTCTCAATCTCATTCAAATATGTCTTCACTATATTCAATCAAGAATCTATAAATTTTAGGCAAAGAATCCTTCACTTTGTTTTCTCTTCACTCAATTATTTTCCTTAGCTTTCTTTTGGTAGTCCTTTCTTACACCTGTATTTTGTAGGCTATCGTAGTTTTGGTGTTTTGGGTTTTATGTTGAGGGCTTTGATCTGTCTGGAGTTGCTTCTCGTGATAAGTTAGATACAGGTCTAATTTTCTTATTCTACATGTGAACATCCCATTTTCCCAGAAACATTTGTTGAAGATGCTGTTCTTTATCCAGCATACAATTTTGACATCTTTGTCAAATATCAGATGGCCATAGTTATATGTACTCATGCATGGGTCTTTTTGTTGTTGTTGTTCCATTGATCAACATGTCTACTTTTTGTGCAATAAACTGCTTCCTTAATTACTTCAGTTCCATAAAATATCTTGATATCTGATATATTAATACATCTAGCATTATTTTTTTCCCGCAGGATTGCTTTGGCTATCCAGGGTCTCTTGAGGCTCCATATTGACATGGAAATGTCTGACTTCTTTAAAAGCTCATATGAATCTTGAGATGCTTTTCTAGAAGTTGTCTTGTGAAAGGTCATGTGATATTTTCTGAAAACAGACATGTGAGAGAGTTGAATGATATTTAGAAAGAATATAAACAGAACTCAGCAGAGAGTGAGACATTGCTTTTGCATTGCTACAGTATGCAACACTTTGCTGGTCTTTACTTATCTTCACTTTGTAGAGAGAAACAAGCCAGAGAACTTCTCATGGAATTCCTGTTAATTCCACTGACTCTTGTCATTCTGTGGAGCCTTGCAGTTTTGGTGGATTATGCTAATGCTACTGATTCATGCCGCTGTTTGGTGTTTGGTATTGGACTCTCCTGCTGGTATCCTGACGAGGGAGGAAGAATTGAATCACCCCCAAAGAACTACTTCTAAACAGGTCCACAACTCCCTTTTCTTATTATCCTTCTTTCTCTCCTACCTCTTGTCAGTGACCTAGAAGAGCGGTAGAAGCTTTCAAGAACCTTAAATGACGTAGGTTTTAAAAAACCTAAGCTTATACTATACGAATTGTAGGATTATTTTTCTACGTCTATGAAAAATGTTATGGGGATTTTTATTGGTATTGCACTTAATCTATGAATTGTAATTTGGGTGGTGATTTTGACACTATTAAATCTACTAATCTATTATCTAGCATTTCCTCAGTCTCTTTCCCAAAGGGACTAGCATGTTTCTGTCTTAGTCACACATAAAAAGGCCAGCTACTGATTTTTTAATGGAGAAGATACCAGCATTTAGTCAACTTGTGTCTACTTAAATGACATTATACAAACTTTATTTCATATTTTCTCTTAACTCTTATTATTTTTCATTTCAAACATAAAATATATTATATGGTCAAGTAAATTTCACTATTCTCTAACTCTTTCCCCAAATACCTAAAGTTACTTTTAAGTTTTCAAGGTACCATGCCATATCAAGAAACAACTCAGATTTTTTTCTCACTTGAAATGGCAAAAATATAATATTTGGATGTCCTGGGATTATTATTAAAACCAATATTTCTGTAAAATTGTCAGGAAAGTTTTATCTTTTCAAGTGTTTAAATTTTCATTCAACATTTTCACTTTTTGACTGTTTTGTACTATCTTTATGTAAGTCTTAGACAAATCAAAATTATAACCTCCACATTTGATTCTAGAAATAGAGGGTTTAATAACTAACATAGACATCTAGAAGTAGAGTTAATAACATAACAACATACTAATTTAAATAACTGAATGTATCATCAATGGAACAATGAGATATCTATAACAGGAAGGCTCCACAGATTAAGAGTTTATAAATGCAGTGAACAACAGTGATTAACTATTTTCTCCTGGAATTGAGGGTTCTTTACCATTCAGAAATCCATTTTCTGGGGACTGAAGTATTATTATCTTTCTGAAGATTGATAGAATTTTAACAATATTAGAATGTGCAATGGATTTAATTTTCCTGCTCACATAGTAGTAGAACACAGTATCATTTTACTATCTAAAACATAGTGAGAAAGTCATACCCCACTCTCCACTCAACTGTGGAGAATGTCCTGTCCATTGGCTAGATCTGGGTAGGGGTTTGAAGTTTACGGCCTGTATTGTCCTTGGCTGGTGCCATAGTCTGACTTTCACTGTACTCTGGTGCCTCATATTTGACCAAGTCCCCTGAATGGGGAGATCTGGTGGCACTCAGATGAAGGATAGCAGGCTACCAAGAAGAGCTTGATACCCTTCTGCACATATACAGGGGGAGGAAGTCCCCCTCAGTCCCAGTCATAGGGGAGAGGAGTAAGGGGAAAATGGGAGAGAGGGAGGAATAGAAGGATACAAGGGAGGGGATAACCATTGAGATGTAATATGAATAAATTAATAAAATAAAATTTTTTAAAAACAGAAAATAAATAAAATAAAATATAGTGAGCCTAACTATTGTTTTTTGTAATCTTAAAGTTGTTTTTGGCTTTGTTTTACCTTTCTGTAGAGATATAACTACTTGATGGTAGCTTCACCATATAGTAAATGAATAACTTCCTAAGTCTTTATTAAGTATAACTGAGATGATAAGACAGAAGCACACTAAGTCTGTTGAGTGGTAATCTGTAGTAGAGAAACTGGGTGTTCTTTATTTATGAAAGTTAAGAAAATTCACAGATTCTACACTTAAGAAATCTTTTAACGAGATTGTCAATACAATTTTAGTACTTTGTGTTGTCTCTTGTGCCAATGAACTCGAGGCTCTTCTCCACTTTTTCTTCTAACAGATTTAGTGCGTTTGGTTTTATGTTGAGGTTTTTAGTCCATTTGGACTTGAGTTTTGTGAAGAGTGATACTTATGGATCTATTTGCATTTTCTCCATGTAGACATCAAGTTAAACTAGCATCATTTGTTGAAGATATCTCTTTCTATTGTAAGGTTTTGGCTTCTTTGTCAAAAATCAAGGGGCCAATAGGTGTGTGGGTTTATATCTGGACTTTAAACTCGGTTCCATTAATCAAGGAACCTATTTCTATGCCAGTACCATGTCATTATCAGAGATGGAGGTTCTTCCCAAATACTGTTTATTGAACAGGATTGTTTTTCAGCTGTAGGAGTTCTCTGGTGGGATTTTGGGTTTCATTTATGTTTACTATCATGTCATCTGCAACTAGCAGTACTTTGACTTCTTCATTTCTGATAGTGATCCCCTTGATATCCTTTTGTTGTCTTATTTATTTAGCTAGAACTTCAAGTTCTATATTGAAGAGATATGGAGAAAGTGGTCACCCTTACCTAGTCCCTGATTTTAGTAGAATTTCTGTGAGTTTCTCTTCATTTAGTTTAATGTTAGCTATCAGCTTGCTGTATATATCCTTTATTATGTTTAGGTATGTGCTTTGAACCACTAATCTCTCCAAGATTTTAAACATGAACAGATACTGGATTTTGTCAAATGGTTTTTCAACTTCTAAGGAGATGATCCTGCATTTTTGTCTTTCAGTTTGTAATGTGGTGGGAGAATTATCTTTTCTGGTTTACTCTATTTGGTGTTCTGTAGGCCTTTTGTATGTTTTTGGCACCTCTTTCTTTAAATTGGGGAAATTTTCTTCTATGAGTTTGTTTTAAAAAATTCCTGGGCCTTGGAGCCAAGTATGTTCTCTTTCCTCAATTCCTATTAATCCTTAGGTTTCTTCATTTCATGGTGTCCTTAATTTCTTGGATGTTTTGTGTCAGGAATTTTTTCCATTTAACATTTTCTTTGATGACTGAATCAAGATCTTCCACTGTATCTTCTACACCTGAGATTCTTCCTCCATCTCTTGTATTCTGTTGGTAATGCTTACCTCTGCAGTTTCTGGTTTCTTCTCTAAATTCTCTCTTTCAAGGCTTTCCTCAGTTGTGCTTTTATTATTGTTACCATTTAATCTTCAGATCTTGAATCATTTTGATTTCCTTCACTTGATTGTTGTCATTTTCATGAATTTCATCCAGTGATTTCTTCATTTCCTCTCTGTATGCCTCTACCATGGACTCTCTAAGGTGCTCACTCTCTCTGCCTGTATCTTCCTATATTTGCTTACAGATTTTGTTTGTTTCATCCATTATAATCTTAGGAAAGATTTGAGGTCATTCTCTTATGTTTCAAAAGTGGTAGAGTTTTCATGGCTGATTGCTTTGGGATAACTGAGTCCCAGAGATGTCATACTATTTTTGCTTTTGTTGTTTGTGCTTTTACTCTGTCTTCTGGCCATCTTGCTGTCTCTGGACTTGGGTGGTAGTTTCTGATGTCCTTCATAGGCCTTGAGAGCAGCTTGTAAGTGAGTGGCTATAAGTTGAGACCCCTCACCTGTCGGAATCAGGAAACTCTTTCAGTAGATCATTCAGGTAACCTGAGATTAGATCTGGGAAGTTTTCATGGACCAGCTAAGTGACTTGAAGTCAGATCTAACTGTGTTCCACACCGTGGTGAAACTCAGACACTGGTGTTTTGTATCCCATAGTTTCTTATGAGACACAGAGTGCAAGTGCTCTGTGCCTTGTCACATTCCTAACTAGACCCTGGAGCCCGCACCCATGCTTGTGTGGACCTGGGAACTTTTCTTAGATTGGCTGGGTGACCTGAGGTCAGATCCACTTATTTTATAGACTGTGGGGTCTCCTCTGAGGTAGAAGACCCAGACACTGGTATTTTTGTAACCCACAGTTCTTTCTGAGGTTCAGGTGCTATGTGCGCTGCTAGGCATGCAGTTAGATCTTGGAGCCTGAGGCAGTGTCTATATGGACCTGGGAAATTTCCATGGTTTGTCTGGGTGACCTAAAGTTGGATCCACTTGTGGTCCAGACTCTGGGGTATCCTCAGACAGTGGTGTTTTATAGTCTCTTATTCAGTCTGATATCCAGAGTACAAATGTGGCATGCAAGCAGGCAAGTGGCTAGACTTTGGATACTGCACAAATTCCTGCAGGGACCCAGAGACTTTTCTGTGAATTTTCCGGGTGGCCTGATGTCAGACCCACCTGTGCTCCACACAATGTAGACACATCTCACCTGGGAATCACCAGCACTGGTATTTTGTAGTTGTAAGTTCGGTCCTTAGGTTGCTCTGCAGTCATTTCTGTCCGGCTGATCAGACATGGTATGTGTTCACCATCTTCTGTGTGGGATTTCATAATTAAAATAGTTGCAGGAAGCCTCAGCCCACTGTGGATGTCACCATTCATTAGGCCAAGCTAAATGAAAACACGTGAACATGTGTGTATCCATTTCTCGCCACTATTGACTATGAAAATAATAGGACTAATTATCAAGCTCCCGCCACCGTAGGTTCCCCATAATAATGGACGATAACCCAGAATTTTGAGCTAAAATAAGCTGTTTCTCTCCGAAGTTTCTTTATGTCATCAGCAGAAATAAAACAAGAATATTATCTAAAGGGACATACCTGTTAACTGGCTGTGAACTTGTGCTTATCTCTATAGAAAGACAGGCAGGCAAATAGATAAATAAATGATATCCTGATTTAAACAGCTTATAGGAGGTCCGAAGGCCCAAAACTATAGACTTTATGATTTTATACACTTTTCATTGTTTCCTCCAACAACCCAGGGAACAACTACATATATAAGGCGACTATGTTGCAGAAAGGGGATGATAGTTATAAAATTTATAATTGAGTGAAGGCTGCAAGTGTGTATAGTATTAGTGATAAGTTTTATAACTATGATCCCCTTTCTGTAACATAGTTAACTCATATATGTAGTTGTTCTTTGGATTGTTACAGAGATCAGTTACACAATTAAAAAGAACTGATAGAAGCTAGGTTAATTTAAAAAAAAAACCTGATTCTGCCTAATATAAAAGCTAGATGGGCCAGAGAATGATTATGGATTTGTAGAAATTATAATAATAGAGTAGGCATGTCATGGTGGGCTCTTAATTCATGTGGAGTAAAGCATCTTTGTAGTGACTGCCACTCTGATCAGTTAGAAGTATTTTTCTGTGTTTCAGCGTAAACAGTGAGAAGCAGGCTGTCTTGCTGTGACAGGAATAATGGCCACTTCACAGTTTGGCTTCACACCTAAAACTGTTGGTTTTTTTCTCTGTGTCATCACACACTCTAGAGGGACTGTTACTATTCCACAGAATATAATGCTGCTCTGTGTTGTCAAGGTACAGCAAGGATCAAAGTGTATTAGTGAGACTGGGTATGGTGGCACACACCTGTTATCCCAGTGCTCTGGAGGCAGATGCAGGAGGCTCTCTTTGAGTTTCAGGCCAACCTGGTCTACATGATGAGTTCAGGACAGCTGAGGCTATATAGAGAAGCCATGGCTGAATAAATTATAATTAAAAAAGAAAAAGACAGGTAATATTATCTATAGGTGACTAACTACTGACTTGCATCTCCAATCATCCTGAACAGTTTGCAATAGTTAGCTTTCATAAGACTAGAACTTTACATTTATAATGAGTTACATATGTACAATACATTAAGCAAGAGTTGAGCAAAGTAACCTTAAGTTTCTATCAATATATAATAAGTTAGTTCCATATGAACAATACATTAAGAAATAGTTGAACAAAATAATCTTAGATTTCTATCAATATAGAATTATCCATACCAATGTAAAATATTTGAGACTAGTAGATTCAATAACCTACCTTTCATCATATCATCATATACATGGTTGCTTAAACAATGTGTTTTTAATAATCATGACATTCATATGTAATCTGTGCATATTTTTCCTGAATTAAATTTTTTATAATTTGGTTATTGATTTTATTTTATTATTGACATCTCAGTTCTTGGAACAAATTATGCTACATATATTTAATTACTATAGAAAATGAAAAATACAACTTTTCTCAAATTACACTATTATGTTTAATTTCTATTTAAACCAGAAGTATTCTTATACTTTACATGTATTACTTTTGTTCAATTTAAGGGAATTTTTTGTTATGTTTTTAGCAATCATATCAGCATAATGAAGGTTACACAAAGACTGCTTCTAAAATACTCCTAAATATGTCAAAAGTATTTTCAAATAATAATTCTTTCTTCCTAGGTTTTATCCATTCAGCTTACCATATTGTATTTGCAAAACTAATAAGTAGAAAATATAATAACATCTCCAAACCATTCAAAATATCCTCTTCAAAAAACTAAATATCAATGGATTGTCTGAATTGCATTTTAAATTTTCTTATTGCATATAATAGAAAAATTGTGTCTATACTCACAAGACATGGAAAATTATAGTTATAATCTTTTGCATTCTCAGTTTCAAAATTTTATTAATGTTATGATTATGTTGCTAAGCGATGTGCAAATAAGTGGCTCGTAAGGATCTTGTGTCCTTTAGAAGAGGCTATATTTAACACTTTGTTTATAATACATTTTCCTAATGCAAAATACCAGCAATGCTGCTAGAACACCTGGTTTTAGGGTCATATAATTAAATTCACTTAAAATGTGGCTGAGGAATCCTTGTTTTACCAACTACTTTAATTGAAATATAATGTGTTTATATTTGTGAGTATGTATATTTCTCACAGAATTTTAGTATACCTATTTAAAATTCTATTTATTTAGCAAAACTTATGCAATATAACAATTTAATAAGTAAATAAATGATTCAACCTTCATAAAGTTTCAAAAAGCCTCAAACATAATATTAACTTTGGTTTTGTACTAGGATTTTTAAGAGTACAGAAGTGAGCATTATAAGAATTTGTAACTAAGGATTAAAATTTTATTCTCTGTGTTTTAATTCATAAATTCAGTGACTTATTTCTTTATACTGACTGTATACTACATGAGTATACATCAGAATCTTTGAAGTCTTTAAAAGGTTTGTACAGGATTTGTAGGCTAAAAATGTAATCTCATTAATTGAATATGATTTTGACATAAAAACAATTACAAAAAGTAGGTGTTATATGAGAAGATATAAATAGAAAAGAGGATACTTGATTTATAGACCAAGGTATAAAGATAGAATTTCATTGTGGGTGGAGTAGAGACTGAAAAAAATAAACATCAAATAGAAGAAAGGTTACTTGTAGCAGGTACTGAACTTAGAACACTTACCTACTGCTAATGGGCGTGATGTATTAGAATTGAAAGCAGACATTAAAGGTGAAAGAACTCAAGAAATTAAACACCACCAAACCAAACAGCCCAATTTAAAAAAAAAAAAAAAAACGGGCACAGAGATAAACAGAGAGTTATCAACAGAATGGTTTCTGATGGCTGAGAAACACTTAAAGAAATGTTCAATGTCTTTAGTCATCAAGGAAATAAATATCAAAATGACTGACATTCTATCTTAAACCTGTCAGAATGGCTAAGATCAAAAACTCAAGCAGGAACTCATGCTGGCAAGGATGTGGAGCACCAGGAACACTCCTCCATTGCTGGTTGGAGTGCAATTTTGTTCAACCATTTTGGAAATGAATCTGGTGGTATCTCAGAAAATTGGGAATAGTTTATCCCCAAACCCAGCTATACCACTCCTGGGCATACACCCAAAAGATGTTCTATCATACCAAAAAGACATTTGCTCAAATATATGAATAGCGTCTTTGTCCATAAAAGCCAGTAACTAGAAACAACCCAGATGTCCCTCAACTGAAGACTGGATAGAGAAAGTGTGGTTCAGTTACCCAATGGAATACTAGTCAGCTACTAAAATTAAAGACGTCATGCAATTTGCAAGCAAACAGATAGAACTAAAAAGATCATTCTGAGTGAGGTAACCCAGATCCAGAAAGACAGGCATGGTACCCACTCACCCATAAGTGGATATTAGCTTTAAAGTACAGGATAATCATGCTGCAGGCCACAGACACACACAAAAAAATCTAAGTTATAATGTGAGCCCAAGGAAGAATGCTCTAATCTCACTCAGAAGAGGAAATAAAATAGATGGAGGGAGGAAACTGTGTGGGAGAGGGGTTGGGGAGGGAAACAGGAGTGTGGAAAAGGCATGAGGAGGGGGCAGCTGTGAGGCGGGAGCGAAAGAAAGATTGGAAATTGGTAGCGGGACATCTTTGGACAGGAAAAGCCCCTGGGAGATTGTGCAGTGATCCTTGCTGAGACTTTAACATCGGTGGATATGGAACCTGAAGCCACTACCACCTGTAGCCAGAGGGGACTCAACCACAAAACCTACTCAAAATTTGTCTTGCCAACAAGAAGTGCATGGATAAAGAGGGGGCAGAAATTGAGGAAATGGCAAAACAATGAGTGGCCCAACTTGAGACCTTCCTACACACATGGCAGAGAGCCAGCCCGTGAAACTATTAATGATACTCTACAATGGTTGTGGACAGGAAATAGCATAACTGTCTTCTGAAAGGCTGCATGCAGCAGCGGATGGAAACAGATGAAAAAAATCCACAGCCAAACAATAAGTAGATCTCACGGAGTTTTGTAGAAGAATGTGAGAAAGGATTGAGGGAGCCAGAGGGGTCCAGGGCACCACTAGGAGACCTTCAGAGTAAACAAAGCTGGACCCATGGGACATCACAAAGACTGAACCACCAACCAAAGAACATGCATGGCTGGACCTCAGCCCCCTACACATATAGAGCATATTTTTAGCTTGTTCTTCATGAGGATCTCCTAAGAATGGGACTCTGTTGCTTGCCTTTTGATCCCTTTCTCCTAACTGGGCTACCTTGTCCAGCCTCAGTTGGAGAGGATACATATAGCCTTGCTGTAATTTAATATGCCAGGGTGGGTTGGTCCCACGTGTGTCAAGGTGGGTTGGGAGGAGCTCCCCTACCCTGAGAAGAAGGGAAGTGGGGACTTACACAGGTTATAAAGTGGTTAAATAAATAAGTAAATAAATAAATAAATAAATAAACAAATGGGGGAAACAACAGTAAGTGAAACGATTTGCAGAGAAGACAAGAGATTATTTGGAAATATTAAGTGACCATAGTAACAGATTAAATAGATGAGTAGCTGTGTACTTGAACAGGAATGGATACAGAGGAGGCGTGTAATGTGGGAATAGTTGAGAGAATTAGATAATAGATTAGGTTCTGAATAAAAAAAGAGAGTCAAATAATAATACCAAATGTCCTCCTCTCATTAATTCAACACACCTTTTCTTCTCAGGCACTGTGAAGGTATTGAGAGGGATGAAGAATAATGTTGAGGCATTCATTAAGTATATCATTACATGCTTATAGAGCAATGGCATACAATTCTATATGATGTATTTTAATGATTGATTCACATAGTATAGAATTATCACATGAGAGAAACTGAAAAAAAAAAAAACAGAAGGAGAGGAAGTCTAGTGTAGCTTGCCAGAAGTCAAGAGGGAATGTGAAAGGAGGAGAAAGACAGCATTATGTTACAGAAAGTCTTCTGTGCTGTGCTAAGCCTGTACAGTCTAATACACTATTATATATCAATGTGATGGTCTTAATCATGCTAATGTATAAATGCTAGAAGGCTTTTTTTTTTGTTAATTTATTCTTGTTACATCTCAATGGTTATCCCACCCCTTGTATCCTCCTATTCTTCCCTCCCTCCCCTATGACACAATACAGGCCATAAACTTTAAACCCCTACCCAGATCTAGCCAATGGACAGGACATTCTCCACAGTTGAGTGGAGAGTGGAGTATGACTTTCACATGTACTCTGGTGCCTCATATTTGACCACGTCCCCTGGATGAGGAGACCTGGTGGCACTCAGAGGAAGGACAGCAGGTTACCAAGAAAAGACTTGATACCCTATGAGCATATAAAGGGGGAGGAAGTTCTTCTCAGGCTAGAAGGCTTTTTAAAAGGTAATTAGGGTAAATTTATTTAAAAAAATATGTATTCTGAGGATGATAGGGGGAAATATGATATTAAAGATCTCTACAACCTTGAAGTCAGAATTTGAACTAAAGAAATTGCATGGGAGGTGAAAAATAAGAGTTGGTTAGACAGGGATTCAATTCAGATGCTTAAGAGTAATAACAGGTCTGCTATATAAGACAAGTAATAAATGCATCCTTTTAGACTAAGCCTGGTACAGTTGGAGAACTATTTGTATCATTGCATCATTAGCTATAATAATGAATTCAAATAATAAAAGGCTAATTTGTGGCCAGCTTCATGGAAAATAATTCAATTTCTTTTCCATGTCTATTCATTGAGATATAAGCTTTAATAGTCTCCATTAAATGGGCAATTCATTTCATAATCCCACAATCTAAGTGTAATTGATTGAGCAAAAGCTACAACCCTGACACAAAATTAGTTACTCATAATCTTTTTTTAAAATTTGTAAAAGTATATAACTGTTTCAGCTTGATTAAATTGGACTTGAATTAATTTTACTACTACACAAATTTCTAACAGAAATTCAGATACATGTGCATGAAAAGACACGCAGGAATATTAATCCCATATAATAGAAATATCCCAAGCAGTAACTAACCCACTGAGTATTTAATATAAGACAAGTCATAGTTGCATTATAAATTCTTTGTATACTGAAATAATATATAGCCATGAAAATATGTAACTATTTCTATAGCTAACAACATTGATCTCTCT
The DNA here is from genome assembly GCF_964271855.1 of Acomys minous. NCBI lineage: Eukaryota > Metazoa > Chordata > Mammalia > Rodentia > Muridae > Acomys > Acomys minous. The sequence goes on from NC_140483.1 coordinate 46,648,552, forward strand.
AAAAATATGACATTAGTTGTGTAACCTTAAATCATTTGGTAAGCTATACCATTCCAGTTTAAATCTTCAGTTAACTTTTAACCTGATTTATTTTAAATTGTACATAACATTTTTAAATTGCCCACAAATCTGGTACAGCTGCAAAAATGAGAAAAAAAATTAAGATTTTACTATTAAATAACAATTGCCATTATTGTTAGTAGGTGAGTATTATCTGATACACAAGGATTTTTCTTCTTGTCCGTTAGTTTTGAATAAGAACAGGCTAACTGTGCTGTTTCTGAAGAATTGTGAGTCTAATTATCATAATAATACACTATAATCTATCTTTTCCCTTGACCTATAAATGTACAGTAGAACACTCTTCAGAAGCCAGGGCTTGAGAGCAATCAGAATTATTTAAAAACATTGAAAAGTTGCAGATGGAGCTGTACATATAGAATGTATACATGCACATATACATATTTGGTGTTCTAAGCCACTTTGAATTATTACTACAACATAATATAATTTACAGTGATGTGTTGAAAAGTCCCCAGTTTGATAAGGTTATACAAAGTATAATAATAATATATATATATATATATATTAGAGAGAAAGATACAAAAACATTACATATGGTGCACACCAACAACAAAAAAGGAAATATTGCTTGGCATGAAGAAGTAGTTCACCACATGGATAATACACAAATAGTTAGCATTTTGTTAGGACACAAAACTTGAAAATTTATGCATTAAAATATAAATGGAGGGGCTGTTGGGGTGGTGCAGCAGCTTAAAGCACTTGCTATGCAGACTTGAGTCCCCAAGATTTGATTCCCAGAGGCCATGTAAAAATTCTGAAGCAAAAACACACATCTTGTAGTCTCAGCACTCGAATCCTGACCTAGCAGACAGAGATGAAAGATTTCCAGGTTTTATTACCACATGGGCCAGCAAGCAAGAAAAGAAAATATAAGCGTGAAGGACAGGAGGGGGTGAGATGAGGAAGAAGAAAAAGAGTTTTATCAAATGTTGGCCACAAAAAATTGTATTATGAAATCAGAGAATATAGTAAATGCTCTTTTGCCTTAATATTTAATATTGGTTTTAATGATCTATATTACTCATTTAAAATGAGTAGATTCATGTAATGATAGCCATAATTGTGCTGATGTTGCTATAGGCAAATTAATTTGATTTCATCGCTATCAGAATTAATTATGTTTATGAATTCCAAAATTTGCAGCCTGCAGTGTATACTTTCACAGGACAACTCAAACTTATGCACAAATCATAATTATACATTTTCATGCTTAAATCTAATACTTTGTTATGCTCACTCTCACCTTCTATTTATTTTTTTATCACTACTCAAATATTCTACTCATCAGTTTAACACTTGGTTATCTACCCTTAGGAAAGACAGATTCCTACATTTGTTCAGGATGATAGAACTTTGTGTGTGTGTGCATTGTGTGTGTGCATATATACATATGGCTTTCCCTATTTTCCTGCAAATTTGCAAATTCATGGTCTCTTTTTTATTAATTATTATTACATGCTATTTTACCATTAGTCTGAAAAGTACACACCACCTTAGAGTTAAAAGACAAAATAATCTAAGCAAATGACTGAAAGGTGTGCAGAAAAGTGTTCATGTTTATAGTATTATTAACAATTCCATTAACAAAGGACAGAAAAAATGATTTAGATAAGCAAATAGATTGTAGCTGTGAAGACTGTCTTGATGGATGTGATTGTGTGTGTTTAAAGAATGGTTCACTAACATGAGCCATTACTTCAGAAGAATCTTAGGTTAAATCTGACATGTTGTACTAATTCAATTCAGAAAAAAAATAAAGTTGAATGTCATCAAAGAGATTGAAAAAGGGTCTATGTAGAATTAAATCATGCTTTTCCTGATTAGTCCCTGGGAGATTAGAGACTCTAAGAGAAAACTCTCACTTCTATAATGAAAGTCTGGCCTTTTCTAGCCCAGGAGTTTCTCACTGTATACACTGCATTTCAGCTTCCCTTTGATTAAAATGTTCATGGAATTATAACATTGCTACTCAATTCTATGTGAGATAAGAAAAGGGAAATAGAAATGTCAGGAGAAAGAACCATTTAACAGGTTACAAAGCATGCTTTATGATGAAACAAAAGCATGTTTTCAATATAAAGAGTTAAAGAACAGATAGAGCAATTCTTGATGCAAAAATGAAAAGTTTAACATGACACAAGGGTACAAAGGTTTTTAATTGTACTGAAAGGAAAATTTTGACTTGAAATATAAATATCATTATTTTGCCTTGAATTGCGTATGCCAATATTCAATAACAGTAATCTGCATTCCTCTAACTTGTTTCTCTTCTTTCCTATTAATATTATGCCGACAAAACATCACATTTATCCTTTCCAATAAGAGCATTTTATTATTTATATCTTGTTCAGCATTAAATTTAAACATCCAGTCTTTAATTTAGTGTCAGAAGTCTGGAACAAAAACTGTATAATATATCCCTCTTTGATATCAGATCTTATTTTATCTTCATTCCAATCAATACTTTTCTCATTCTGTCTAAATAGTAACCCCTAGATATAACCATATTATCATCAACCATTGTTTCTAAACTCATTTCTTCAGAAAATAAATTGATTTATAGCATTAATAATACTAAAAATGAAATAACTGTTATTTTTGAGTAGATAAAATATAAATGTCTTGTTCAAAGCATTCTGAATGTACTTTCAATTGTATCAATCTTCCAAATTCTTAAAGGGAAGATTATTAATGTAATCACCAAAGTTACATCAATCCTGGTCTGGTTTCCATACATAATATATGTGAATATGTAATATTCATATACATACATTAATGTAAGTTGCCCTTATAAGAAATGGAAGGAAGAATTTCACTTTGCTGCTGTCTCTATAACTTTTGTGTATATATTAATTAAAGATACATGTTAAATACAATTATAACCATGGCATTCTTGTGCCCTGAGAAAAAGAACTTTAGTAGCCATCAAGAAAAAAATAAAGGATGACTCAGAACCTCTGACAACAACCAGAATATATGCTCCCCTTTCAACTGAAACAGATGCTGTAATGAAATTAAATGCATTTTGAGTTATATTTCTCTGTGATTTTTAGAACTAACAATAACATTTACCCTAAGAGTCTTCTAAAGTATTTAGTAGATTTTAGAGTTGAGTTCCTAACAAGACCAAAAATACATAATAAATATAAAAATCCATTCTTTAGAAAAATCATATGTACAGTAAAAAGCTATACTGCACAATGCAAACACTGAAACAGTACAAGTAGAAAATAACTGAAGACCAAATTCTTTACAGATGAGAAGGGCCAGGAGGGGCTTGCAGATACGGAAGCACCAACAAGGACCATCCATGGACTGCACCTAGACCCCTACAGATATAGCTAATGGTCAGCTCCAGCTTCATGTGGGTCCTCTAGTTAGGGAAGCAGGGGCTGTCTCTGACATGGACTCTGTTGCCTGCTTTTTGATCACTCCCCTCTGATGGGACTGCCTCACCAGGACGTAGGGGAAGAGGACATGCTCAGTCCTGATGTGACTTGATGAGCTGACATGGGTGGGTAGGGGTCTCCTCTTTTCTGAGAAATAAAGGAGGTGAGAAGGGGAAAGAGGAAGAGAGGGTGCTATGATTGGCATGTAAAGTGAATAAATAAATTAATTTTAAAGAGGAAACTTAATCACATCGTATGTCACAAGGCAAGCCTCAACAGATACAAGAGGAAACTTAACTAAGAAACTCAACAAATTTTTCCATATACATTTCCTCTATGCCTATCTTTACATCTTTAAAATATCTCTTTGTATTCATAAAAATTCGATAGCAATGCATCTGTTGAGACCACTAAATATAAACAGTTCCAAAGTGACTTAATCTGGCATAGGAAATAAAAATGTAAAGATTAATTTATAATAATAGCAATAATAAAACTAATATGATATATTTATTTGTTATATGGTATGATGAATTTAAATCTTAATATATACTTGTTCTTAGGGAGGCCAAAATGTAAAGATTCTTTCCAGTTATTTGTTGCAGAATAATTTTCCAAAGTATAAATAAATATATGATAGATAATAAATAGATAATAGATAGGTAGACACATATATAAGATTAAATGCTTAAAGAAAGGAATAAAAAGAGAGAGGAGGGTTTATGAAATTGCATGCCATACAATGGCCTTACTTATTAAGAGGTATTTGGGGGGAGGGAAGAAAATGGTTTATTTGGCTTACATGTCCTGGTCACAATCCATTACTGAGGCAAGCTCAAGCAGGAGCAGAGACAGAAACCATGGAGGAGTGTTATTTACTGGCTTGCTCCCCATGACTTGCTCAGCCTGAATTCTTACACAACTCAGGACCACCTGGGAACCACCCACACTGTGGGCAACTTCTCCACCATCCCATCCAAGAGGGTTTTTAAAAACAAATATTGCTACTTGATAATTGGTTTCATTTTCTTCAAAATACTGGTATTAAGACAAATGAGAAATTAGTTAAAAATCATTATGCCTTGTTTTTCTTTGTTCTGTTCATCTATATGTCTGGATTAAACTCCTACCATGATGGTGAAATTAATAACTTCCTTGAATCAAGCAGATGAATTTTTACTAAGCCACACAGAGACTCATTTTTTTTTAATTGAGAGATCCTACAAGTAACGGTTTATGGTGGAAATTCTTACAAAACTTCAGCAGTGTAGCTGAAGATCTCTTGGCAGAATAAGGTTTCATTGACTGAAAACTATTGTTTGCAGAGCTCACGGTGACAGTGACCTGCTTCCTTACTGGATGAGAGTTGTGTCAGGGAGGAAGCACCTGTCAAAGTGCAGACACAGAGAACAGTGCAAGCAAAGCTCATGAATCCAATGAATCTCCTCAGTGTTAGCCCTGCCCAAGTCCCTCAGGGACATATGCAGTCATCTCTGTGATTTGATCTTGGAGGCTCTCTGTAGCAGTTTCCTCACAGCTCCATTGCCTGCTCTCCAGCTTTTAGAATGGAATTGACTCCCTCTGACAACCATGGATCTTGGTTAGATTTTACATGAGTACCTTTATAGAACTTGCCGTGTCTAGCATATCTTGGAAGAAACCCCAATTTCAACTCTTCTATTTTGTTTCATTTTTCCCTATCAATTGGTTGCATATGCAACATAGGACTTGAAAGGTGTCTGGTATTATCTCTATTCACACGAACAGCCCAATATTGTCATATGAAGCATGCACGATCATATCTCATTCTGCCTTTGCTGGTGATGTTTACATCCTTTATCCTACTCATCATTTCCTTCTTTCCCTGTCCTTTACATCGGAGCAAATGGCTCCTTTTAGAGTCATTCTGCATGTGGATTCTCTTAGGGAATAGGAGTTACTTAAGTTCTCTACAATTCATTCTATCAAAGATGCCACTTATTTTGTAAACTATTCTCTATGCTTTTTCTTCATTTGTCTGTGAACTATGTAAAAGAGCTCTTTCTAAGTGCTACAAACATGAAAACATTGTCTAGTATGTGTAAGTGTCAAGAGTTGTTTCTTGAACTAAGAAATGGATTTTCTATTTTCTCTAAAATAACTTTATAAGATACAATATATTATTATTAATTACTCACTTACTTATGAATAAACTTTATCCTTTCAAAAATGTTTACGAAATAAATACTTTATGAGCAGTAGTAAAACTAGAATCTTCTCATTGTACCCTTAAAAAATTCCTAGACTAAATAACACTGAAAGAATAATGAGTGAAAAAAATCTATAGACCTTGAAAAAATTCTCTAAAAAAACAACATGCCCTCAAATCTAAAACAATACAGGCTCCGAAATCACCAAGCTAGCCAACAACAGTTGCCACTTGTAAAAAGGAGTGAAATATAGCTTGAAGCAATTGACTATCTGAGATAGATGGTACAAATTTTAATATAAATGTTTAAATTCTCTTAAGCCTTCCACACCGTGAAGGTTAAGTGATCATTAAAGTGGGAATGTTCCATATGTCACTTTAGTACACAGACAAAAAAATGCATCAACTACAAAACATAATCCATTAGGTTAATGATCTATGCTGAGGTGGCAGAAATATATTAGAGAAGAAATTTATTTAATCCATCAACCTTTCCTATATCAACCTGAATTTTTCAAGGTGCAAAGCTCATTTCTCTTTGGATCATTCTGTGGTAAATGGTGACTTAATTTTCCTGTCAAAATGTAATATTCAAAGGCAAAACCAGAGAATCACACCAAATAGAACCACTGTGCACTATACCCCAATCCTAGGACAGTGCAGCTTTTGCTGAGGCATATTTAGCAGTGTCAACTTTTTTGTGATAATATTTCTACATCTGATATGCAGCTCAAACAATGGAAAGGGGATAAAATGCCCAGTTCCTGAACAGTTTCCATGGTTGCATGGTTAGGAAATAATGTTTTAAAATAATCTTTTAAAATCCTTCTCCAAACCAGATATGTTTGATTTTAGAGATTATCGGTTTGCACAAGGAAATGTGATCTAAGCTGAAACAAAGCCTGGCTCTATCAGCCATGGCAAATTTCAGAGGTGTATACATAATGGTGTATCTCAAGTTGGCGAGGGAACAAGAGAGAATTACTTTGTGTGATGTTGCTGATTTGTAAAAAGGCCTACAATGTACAAATATCTCTTTCAGGTAGAACTCTCTTATTCTGTGTAATGTTTCTACTTTTATTTCCTGAACTTAATTTAATAGTTATGGTGCTTGAGTCTGTTAAGATTGATTTAACACTAAAATCACAGTAAACTAAACTAGGATCAGCGTACTTTGAGAAAAAAAAAGGAAGATTGCCCATGTCAGTGATTCACTAACTGTAATCTATAGGCACCCATGAGGGTATGCTATTTGACCACGTCCCCTGAATGGGGAGACCTGGTGGCACTCAGAGGAAGGATAGCAGGTTACCAAGAAGAGACTTGATACCCTATGAACATATACAGGGGGAGGTAATCCCCCTCAGGAACAGTCATAGGGGAGGGGAATAAGGGGAAAATGGGAGGGAGGGAAAAATGGGAGGATACAAGGGATGGGATAACCATTGAGATGTAATATGAATAAATTAATAAAATAAAATTAAAAAAAAGAATTTTTAAAACTGACAGATAAGATTAAAGATTTAGGACAAAGATTATATCTCATTATGGTAGTTGACAGATTGAATTGTCTTTAGTACAAATTTAGGAATAAAGGACAACAAAGTAATTGAACTCAGGTATTTTGTTTTGTTTTGGTGGTTGTTGTTGTTTAAATCCAAATCTCACGTATGCATGAGGAGAAGAAAATGTATTCTCATCTATAAATGATTTCCATAGAAGAGTTTAACTATCTGTTAGTCTTATATGGAAAATTTTCTTTTTGACCTTGTATTTTCTCTTCTGCCTTTTGAGGCCAGGTCCTGCAACATTATGTTTTCCAGATTTCTTAAGTAAATAACTTCTTTTTAGATTAGGCCAATACAAGTTACTGGCAGTAAATAGACATGTAGAATATTGAAAACCTTGAATATTTCTTTTCTACTCTTGCTGTGGCTCAAGCATTGAGGCAGCCATGGTGATCAAATACATGGAATTTTAGGACAGCTGTAATTGTGTCAGCCAGTGGCTATTTCTATGGGGACCAGGCAGTGTCAGCAACACAGGCCTTGGAGCACAGGTTCTAAAGGAAATGATGCAAAGAAACAGACAGAATGTGAGAAAGGTCAAACATGCAAATGAATCCAACTAGAGACAGCCTCACGAAGAAGACCTGAATATCTAAAGCAGAATAACCTTCCCTCTTAGACTCATGACAATATTATTAGACAGAAATGTGGTTCTGTGTTGCATTTGGCAGATACTGTAATGGATGGTGAATAAGATAACTTTTATACCATTGTACAAAGCTCTGTGGAACAGTGGTCTTGTAGATGACACAAGTGCTTGCTGTATGGTATGAACAGGTAGTTTTTCATTTAAATGCCATGGCCAACTGAGATGACAAGCACTAACTTTGATCAGGTTCTTCCTGGAAGGCAGAGGTGGAGACACATTGCTCATGGAATCATGAAAAGGAAGAGAGAGAGCCAGATGATGAAATCAGAGCATTTACAACTGTGGTACACCAGCTCCTAATGAGCCCTCACATTGCTAATATTATCTTCATTTCTGCAAGATTCAGTGTCCTTCCAGCTTCCTATTTGCCATAGTTTTCTTAGGTCCCAAATTACTATGATTTCATTTTCTCACTTTTCATCTGTTTTTCTGAAACCTTAACATATTTCTCTTTCTCTCTGCATTTAAATTTAGCAATTTTTCACTTCATGCTCCATTTTCATTTTTTTTAAATTTTGGTTTCTTCAATACTCATAATAACAATAAACACCTTTTAAAAACTAGATACCAATATCTGTGGTCTGAATGACAAATATTTTTCTCCTAGGATGTTCATAGTGTCATCAAAATACTTGAAAATAAACAAGTTCAACTTACCTATTTCCCAATACCAATATATAATTCTGGCTCCCAGACAATAATTGTAAATTCAATAATTACTTAATTGCCTCAAGATCAAAACCTGAGATTACTTTGGAATCACTTCTACTAGGTATTTCTTATTCAAAGCACTTTCAAATTAATTTAATTCACAAGCACCCTTATATTCTTATCTACTTGTACCGAAAATATTTTATTACATCAAAGCAACATAATTGCTTCTAAGAATTGAACTGCATCTTGATCAGTTATGCCATTAATTTTTGTGTTCTAATCCTTCTGATTCCCCTATGATGGCTTCTTTAAGACCTACATAAAAAATCAACCTGTTCATGAATACTTTTTTGATCATGTAGTTCTCCTTTGATATCTAACAGCACATACTTTCTACTATAGGAAGTATGTTTATTATTTTAAATTTTCAATCATTGTAACAAGTCTTTGTTCACAATGGAGATTATAAGTATACTATTTCACAAATTAACATTTTTAAACCATTAAAGATGAAGGTCAAAATAAATAAATTACACTAAAGATCGTATCATTACCCTCAGTAGAACAGTTCCAGTCTTGTGTGGGATTATTACCTTTCTTCCTCAATCAGTAACCTTAGGTGTGATTTGTATAAAGTCCAATTTATACAGGAGGAAACAGAAACGCTGAGAAGTTGACAAGCTACCACAACTGTGAACTAATAGAATTTTAAAGGAAAGCAGGCATGTTTAACTTTGGAATCTATTAATTAATAAACAGCACAATACAAATTGCTGTGGAATACACATTCTATCAACTAAGTCCCCTTCAAATCATAAATGGAACAAAATTTTAAATTAGTATAAGGAGTTTATAGTTTAAGCCTTGGGAAAATTATTCTAGCCAACAACAAGGATCTGTAATTTAAAATATTAGAATATCAGAACCCTAACATTGTATATAGAGATTAGTCTAAGCATAAAAATAGCAGAGTTTTGATTTTTTAAAGGGAGATTAGAAAAATAAAGTCAAATTAGGACCATGCTTTAAGGCTGTACATGTTATACAAACAGAATATATTTTTGTGAACCCATTGAGAAATGGAATTTTTAAATTAATGTATGGACTTTTATAATTCTTATAACATTTTAAAGACTTTGAAATGATTTTCAAAAATGACTGAATGCCTTAGTGTTATAAAATAATAAAACATATTTTTCTAAATGACAGTGGTTACTGTAACCAGCAGGGCTTGTTCCTTCAAACATGACTAAGGTGACACATAAATGAAGAAATGACAGCCACAGATACAGAAAAGCTTGAGTAAGTTGTGCTTAGTCTGAAGGAGGGCATAGACTGTGAGACACAGAAACTCATCGCTTTTACTGTGCACTATTTATTATGCAATTTAAATGTGCTTATCATTCGAGGGCAAGTAAATAGTAATATTTATTATGCAAGGGAAAGCTTAACTCCATAGGAGTTCTCTGTTAACATCTGATAGGAGGAAGTGGGAGTCCATACTTACTGCATACACTGTCAACATCCACACATAGGCCAGTGGAAGGCTTTACCAATTTCCCTGAACTTGACTCAAGGAAACCACACCATTCCCAGACTCTGAGACATTGCCATCCTTGAAATAGCTGTACTCATGACTTCACCCACTCCCAATAAGTTACCACACTTACTATCCATAAGACACTAGGCAGTCAGAATTTTTTGAGTTTTAAAGATCATTAGAATCAGTGTATGTCTACATTTGTCTCAAGTAGGAAAAAGTACACAGCACCAGAGTAGACTCACTAATTTTGGTATTATAAGCTCACAAATTGCATAAGGAAACAAAATAAGGATTAAACTACAGTACAGTTAAAAAGATGACTCCATAAAAAAACATGTCAGCAGAAAGCAAAGTTGAGAAGCCTAATGTATTATGGAAGCCCTCTTCTAACGGTTCACTAACCTCAACCTTGTTAAATTAAAAACAAAAACAAAAAAACCTGTTGGTCTTTGCTGATTTAGTCTGTAGTTGTAATTAATGAAAAGCTCTTCCTAAATTGAAATAAAATCCATTGCATTGTAAAATACTTTTAACCTCAAGCAACACAAAATGTGATGTAAATTTTGATGATTTTAATGGCAGTACCACGAACAAAAAAACAAAATAAGTATGGCTTATTTGGAATTCAGAAATAATGGCACTAAGTTAATTAAATATCTGTACTAAGTTAATTAAATATTTGTGTCATTAGTGTCAGTACAGTGTATAGAAACCAAAAATTATATGTTTGGGATTTTATTTCATTCCAAGAACATGCTATCTATTTGCCTTTAAATCCAAATAAAACAGGAAGGCTAATGGGGGAGGTGCATTAGCTTAAAGCTTGATTTGGTTAGATATGCTCTTTACTTGCTTTAGGCACACAGTAAAACATTGTCTCAACAAAAACAAAAGTAAGAATAATTGCAAATGGGTTTACTTAAAGGTTCTCCAGACACAGAAATGATGAACATATATTAGAAAAGAGGATTTACTCTAATGGCCACACCATAGGATACTCTGGATAGTTTAATAATGATTGTCTGCATGGTGCAAAGATTGAGAAGCAACCCGAGAGCTGCTCAGTCCATGAAATTGAATGCCTACGCAGTCTCAGTCTGGCATTATAGACCAGAACGATTTCTGGCCTTCAGTTCATGTTGGAAATCAAAAGAATCTGGCCTCGGTTTCCAGCGGAAGATGACAGTAGCAGCAGGAGAGACAGATGCAATCTCCAGGAAGAACAGATGACAAGACAGCAGCTGTATGATTTCCTCTAAATATTTATGTTTACATATGCAGATCTGAGCTAACGTCATCTTGGTCATAGATGATCCTCACTCCCCTCTCAGTAGATTGCAGGTGATTCAGAGATGTATAAATAACTGGACAAAGTGATGAGAATAAGAGGCTGGGTGTCCAGGCCTAAATGGGAAATCTTTAGCAATGTGCAACTCTTCAGCATGATACCAAGGCTAAGAAAATGTTCCACAGGAGGAGACTGGAAAAAAAAAATCTAAGATCCACTTAGATGTAGAGGAGTTCACTGACATAGTTTTCTCCACCTTCTGTGGCTTTTATTCTCATGAACTAAAATAAACTTTGAGTTTCTTTGAGGTATACAAGACCTTCACAAGATCAAGTCACCTCTACTTTTTAAAATAGTTTATCCAGAGTACATCCTGATTATTATCCCCTCACTTGTATCATCCCATTCCCCTGCCCTCCCTCTTTCACCCTAATCCCCTCCCCTAGACCTGTGACAGAAGGAGACATCCTCTCCTACTGTATGATCACAGCCTATCAGTTCTCATCCAGATCGCCTGCTTCCCCTTCCTCTGAGTGCCACCAGGCCTCCCACTCAAGTCACCTCTTAAAGAGAATCTATTGACACTTGTAAGTTTTTAGGTCAATAAAGAATCGCTATATTTTGAGGATATTTTCACTAATAGATTTTCCATGCTTCAGTGGCTGGCTTTATACTCACACACATAAGGAAAGTATTAATTAACACTAATTGGAGTCAATGAGTTCTTTAAAATATAAAAGATAAGAAGCTGAGAAGGTGACATGCTGTAGAGAGTATGATTTGATGTGAAGAAGTGAATGTTGTTTCATTTACACATATTTGGAATTCTAAAGAATGAAGAAAAATTATAATTAAAATATAATTATGTTGGAATTATACAGGATATATATATATATATGGCATTATATAAATAAATATAACATACACTTAGGAGTGATCAGATATTTAATGAAAACTAAAGGCTTGGGAATATTTTATACAGATAGTAAAATATTGTTGTTTAGCTGTACTTACCATAGCCTACAATCCTGGTCAAGCACATTTTGTCCAATCTCCAAAACAACATATTATTTTGTCTCCAAACAAAATAAACTCACAAGATCACTAACATTATCCAGAACAAACTTAGTGATTATCTGAGACACTCAACTTAATAGTTAATAAATCCAACTTAATTCTCCCAAATGTATTATCTTTACTTACATAACTACCTATTAAACCCATGTAATGCTGTATACAGTGAAAGTGATTATAAATACCAATATTTTAAAAAAATAGAAATGAGCTAGTAAGGAAGATGAAGAATCAGGGTTGAAGGAAGAATTTTTATTAATATTCTATCAAAATGGATAGATTTATAAGAGCTTTTCCAAAAAGAGTGAGTTGTCATGATAACATCAGCTTAGAGAAATTGGAGTAAACCAAGGACTCAAATGTTCTCTTCAAATTAAGGCACTTGGAGAGATTTAGGAATTTTGCCCGGATCATTCTAAATAGAATCTAGTCTCTCCATCTCTGTTCCAACAGCATATAAAAACACCAATGGAGATGATTTTGGGGCACCACCTTTGCATAACTAACTGTTGGTACCTGAGGGAAAACTGTAATTTCCTTGAGTGCTGTGGTACTCATAACTTGGCCATGCTCTAGTTTATAACTCCCTACCCATACTCATAAAAGAAACATTTCATAGTTCAACATACCACTGTCAGTTAACACAACAGTTTGTGCTCTCTCTAGTCAACTCCCAACAGCCAATACTTTAGATCAGAAATACAACCTGAATATATGAAAACTCTAATTTGTTTTAAGGTGACATGTGAGAGTTGAAAAATATTCCTTTTATTTAATGACAAAAAGAAAATGTCAAATGTTTATTAGTGAAAGTTGTAGAAACAGGTTTTGTTCAGTAACTACCAACATGGAGGAAAAGAGCAAGATTGTTTAAATTAGTTCAGAAATAATCTGGTGTTTTAATGTTAAAATGTTGTAGAGAGCAGGACATACAGGGGACTTGAATAGTATCAAGGAAGTATTAACCAATTAGGTTTGCTAACTGACACTTAATGAAATTAGACACTTACCATGCCATAGAGACTGGAAGATACTTTTTTCAGTGTTACTCTAAAATAAAAGATGAATTATTTTGGTAGCTTGAGATTTCCCTGCCATCAAATTAGCTCATGCTCAGTATCAGAGAATCTAGGAATCAAATTAATGTTTGATATTATCTTTATTGGTCAAGCTTGAGGCCATTTCAGAAGAGAGTATGAACTTCATGAAAAGATTTTGGGTATGAGTTAGGTCTGTTGTTGGTTTGTTGGGTTGTTTTTGATGAAACAGAGTTAAAGGATGTGAGAGAAGCATATAACAGCAGATGCTGAAAATACATAAAAAAGGAGGCAAGAAGTCTCTGAGAGATAATGAAAGAATGTAGCTACTAGTCAGGTAAAAAGAACAGCCCATCACCATGATCATGAACAACCTTTGCAATGTAGCTAGACATAAGGAGGATGTGGGTGAAAGATTAGTAAGGTAATAACCCTCCTCTAAAGTTGTAGTTTTTCTGGATACAGTGGTGAGCTATAGAAAAAAGAGTGACAGTAGGTAGTAGCTAAAGTCAGGTAAGAACAAAAACCTGAAAATAGAGGGGTTGAAAGTACACTCATTCTGGAGATGGTAAAGAAAGGGTAGAAATTTGTGACAGTTAGATTGATAGCATGGACCTATAATGCAAGTACTCCCGAGGCTAAGGCAAAGAAAAGAATCTTGAATTCAGCCAGGCAGTGGTGGCTCATGCCTTTAATCCCAGCAAACTCTGCTGTGAGTTCGAGGACAGCCTGATCTACAAAGTTAGTCCAAGATAGTCAAGACTGTAAAGAGAAACTCTGTCTTGGAAAACAAAACAAAACAAAACAAAAAAGAATCAAATTCATAGGTAGGCTATAGGCTACCTAGTAAATTACAGAATCTGTCCATAATGGTTTCAATGTAATGTGTCTCCAGCTGTTGACACTGTTTGGGGAAATTATAGAACATCTAAGAGGTAAAGGTTTTAAGTCAATAGAGGAGAGTTCTGGAACTATATTTTAACAGTAGCATGGACTAAATAACTCCCCTGTTCCCTGGGATAGTGTCATTTTAAAGTAAAGAATTTAGCCTTCATAGTTACTTAAAGCAACAGGAGGCCCAGTTTGAAGTATCTCTTACTCATCCTCTGTTTTCCATCTCTCTCTGGTCATTGACTGCCTCTAGCAAAGAGATTTGTTCTTCATTTATTCAACAGCATTAAATGTGAAGTAATGCCTAATCGATTTCTATGGAACATTTTAACCATTTACAAAGTAAGAGTTTTTTTGACATTAGTGACTGAGAACAGCACTCATAACTGCAAACAGATGTTATCAATCTAAAGTCATATGCTACTTCCAAAATGTTAAGTATGTGACTTATAAGGTTGCTCTCAACCTTGCTGTTTTCAGGAAATGATGTTATACCTAATCATCACAGCACACACACACACACACACACTCACTCACCCACACACAAATTTTGTGTCACTGGAATGATAGAGTAGATAATTTAAGATTAGATCTATGCTTTTTGGTTATCTGGTAAGTAATGACAATATAAGAAGTCAAAACCACAGTAGGGTATGTTACCTTTTTTTTCCTTATTTTTTTTTTTTTTTTTTTTTTGGTTTTTTCGAGACAAGGTCTCTCCGTGTAGCCTTGACTGTCCTGGACTCACTTTGTAGACCAGGCTGGCCTCGAACTCACAGCGATCCGCCTGCCTCTGCCTCCCGAGTGCTGGGATTAAAGGCGTGCGCCACCACGCCCGGCCTCCTTTTTTTTCCTTACAGGCAAGTTAAATTTAAGCAGTCTGACCACACAGTTGGATAACACATGAAAGACATAGTTTCTAACATTCTAGGAACACATTATTAACTTGATTGCAAGGTCGGGCTAAATATCAGCTTCTGATGGCCAGAGATGCTTACAGAAAAAGCCATTTCCAGTTTCCTGTCCACACTGTCATGTGACCAACAGCAAGTTCCCAAGTCAAGACCAAAGCCACATCCACCATGCCTACCCCACCATGAACAGTAAACTAAAATACATTGTTTTTGTCAGATATTTATTTACAGAGAGTAAAAAATGTTGAATTGTAGTAACACAGTGTCTGAAAGAAGAAGGCTTGCGGATAGGGATTAAATCATAGCTGAAATTGCATGAAGAATTTAAAAACCTTTACTAAAGAGAGAAATAAACAGTATGTTAGCAAATGATATTTAGTAGTCCCTCTATAGACGCTTTTTAACTAAATTAGAGACATTATTAGTTACAGGGTGAGAACCTGTTATCTGTCCTATCAATTATACTTTAATATTTAGCATGACTGAACACAAAAGTACATAATTCTCAGTCTGGAAAATATTGATAAAATCATGAGCTTTATAAGTAGGTGAAATCATAGCAAAAAGGCATGTGTACATCATAAAATAATTTCTTCATACAAGTAATAAAGGTAATATTTAGGTAGCCACAATTTTGTGCAGGACATTTACCTAAGCATTAAATATTCATTATCATTAAGTATTCATGCCAATATCTTAATATGTATATTACTATCATCACTATTTACCAGAAAGGGCACAGAAAGTTTAAGTGACTTGTTCAAGAACATACTTCTTGAAAAGGATAATCTTCCATAAACTCTGAAAAGCATTAATTTTTATAAAATTATTATATGATATATGTAAAATTTATACATGTAAAATTATTATATGATAGTTTCAAATGAACATACTCTATCTAAATAACACATATACAAAATTTACAAAAGTTTAATTATTACACAATATTTATATTTAATCATGAAAATATACAACTCACAATACTTGAGGCTTAGCATGATGCTAAAAATGTGTGAAAAATACTGTTTCTCCTAGAAATATAGTCATTTGATATTGGTGTATGCTGCAGGGGTGCAAACACACTTGTTTCTATTATCACACTATTGAAAATTAGAATTATCCAGTTTTGATGAATAAAATTTGCTGAGGAATTGGAAAAGCAAAAATATTACATATATATTGAAGGTTTACTAAATAAAATAAGAAGGTTTAATAGCAAGCCATGAAACTAATTTCTGAACAGAATATTTTGCAGCAGTAGCTTGCCATGATGTGTATACCTTATCAAAACAGTCAAGTAAAATAGTATAATAGATCTAGATCAGGATCAATTGGCTAGTTTTACTTTATACTGTTATGTTTTAGAGAATTTTTTTATAGTAAAATGTTTCTGTGAAGTTGGAAAGGGTGCAACTGAGGTTAAAACTGAGCTCCTAGATAAACTTAAATAAATGAGACATAAAAGTACAGTGTATTGCAGTGCTTAGCACCTTAGCAGCTGTGAGAGCATCATCATCCAAATGAGTGCCCACCACTCTGCCTTCCTACTTTTATTCTTTAAAACCATCTTTGTACAGGGGGTTTGCTCAAACTACTAGACCAACCAAGGACAATACATGCAGTAAATATTAAACCACTACTCAGATCTAGCCAAGGGACAAGAGATTATCCACAGATGTGTGGAGAGCAGGGACTGACTCTGACATGAACTCTGGTGCCCCACATTTGACCACTGAAGGAAAGAATAAGCAGGCTACTAAGAGGAGACTTGATTGGCTGTGACTATATTGTGGGGGAGGAGGTCCCCTTCTATCACAGACATAAGGGAGGGGAATAGGGTCAAAGAGGGAGGGAGGGAGGAATGGGAGGAGACAAGCAAGGGGATAACAATTGAGATGTAATCTCAATAAATTAATAAGAAAAATGGAAAAAAATAAAAGACCCCCTTTGTACCTCACACACTGCTTAAAGGAAGGCTATGCCACATTCATTAATTTGGAAATAAAAAGTCCTGAATTTTAGGTAAATCTTGACATTGGTCTCCTGTTTGTTTTGCAACAATAAAAAGTCATGATAGTCCCTATTCCAATAAGATTTGCTAAAGGCAGAAGTATGTTTTACACAGCTTTTTATATTTCAGAATAAAATACAGTAAAAGACTTTTGTACCATCAGAAAGATATTCTGGGAGTTTGTTCTTAGAGAATTCACACACAAGAATTTACTGAACATCCACACTAATCTTGCAATGTATACAACAGTAGTTTCATTTTACAGATGAAAGAAGTAAGGCTTGAATTTTGGTAGTAGAGATATGAAGAACAGCCCACCTGTGTCTGTGTACATGTGGGCTCTATGTTTGAAACAGGGATGGTGTGTTAAAATGACAATAAGATGAATGCTTTCAACATTTTTATAAAAATATATAAAGTGAACTAGTAAAAATATCCAGCAAATTATTTGAATAATATGCATTGTTGAAGAGTAAACCTGATCCTGCTGTGTACAGTTATTGAATTGCATGACTGATTGTGGTTGTCAAAAGTCAAGTATGTGCTGGATATAACAATGATCCAGAGCATTGAAAAGTAAGGCATGTTGTGATAATTCAGCCAGGGGATGCAGGATGAAATTCAAGAAAAAAGAAAAGCAGTGAGATATAAATGCCATCTGACTCATTTAGAGAGATGGGTGAAAGAATCCAGACATAATGAAATTCTTGACTGTTATTCCTCTAGAATTTTTAGGGACTGTCAAAATCATTCTAGTAGTAAGATTTATTTGAGAATAATCCATTTAGAGTTAAGATACTCCTCCCTCCGCCCCTGCTTACTAGGTAAACTACATGAACAGGAACTATCTGAAACAGGATCTAAACACCCTGTACTTGCAAATTATATGGTTGGAATATATTCAGTATGTGTATAGAAAGTTAATTCAAAGTTAATTCAAAGTTAACTAAATGGAGAATATAGGAATAAGATCCCAGAATTAAATTTATATATCAACCTCGCATATTCTTTAGGCTTAAAATAAATTTGCCATCTTTCTGTGTAAAGCACGATTCATTTTGCTCTTTTCTGAAACTTTGGTTGGCTTTTCTTCTTCTGAAGAAATTTACATGTGGCAGTGTTTTAAGCAGAGAGGAGAAATCCAGAGCTAACACTGAATATTTCAAAATGGCTACATTTGGAAAAATGTTATAAACCTTGCTATTGGAAAAAAAAATGTTATAAACCTTGCTATTTCACAGTGAAATTAAAGCAGGTCAGAGAGAAAAAAATGGCAGCCCATTATTGGAAACTGATCCTTCCCTACAAATAGAGGTTTATGCCGTTACATGTTTTTAAAACATACCATTTTGTTTATGTGAGTTAAAACTTGGAAACAAACCTCTAGTATATCTGATATATATAAAGTTTTTTAAATTGTTTAAAGAAGTACTTGAAGGACTTATTATTACTAAATACCATATTGTGTTAAAGATCAAATCTACACAAAATAGATATAAACTTCACAGATTATATAAACTATAAAAGCCGTGTGATTAGTCATAATTGACATTAAGCAATTAAAAATGTTTTCTCAGCTTCCTAAGTTTCTACATATTTTCATGAATAAACAATAAAGTTTAAAATACAAGAATAATACTTAGTAATTTGTTTCTTTTAAAGGTTAGAAAAAATATTTTCAGAACTCAAGGAAACTCCTCAATAGGGAAAGTGCTTTCTTCACAAGTTGAGAAGCCAAGTTTCACTAGAGAGTACTATCCAACTCCCCTACAGTTAATGTGTGGGAAAGATTAAGCTTTGTCACAGGTGGAAGCAGTCTTGGCGGGCTTTACCCTTGGGGCACCCCATGAATACCTTGTAATAGGCTGAGTGGAGCCATCCTGGGCCTGGAATTCAGAAAACAGACCTGAGAACCCCACCTGGGCTATTGTTTTCCTAATTGACTCTCAACGGGAGAAGGAGACCGCCCTTTCCATGTGACTGAAGGAGGTGGGGAGGAGAGAACAACAAGTTCAGCCTAGGCGACAGCACGTGAAGAGCAGCAACCAGGCCGGACCAGCACACAGGCCAGAGAGACACCTAAGGACCCGTCCCGTGGAAAGGATACCGGAAGGTTCATTCTTTTGTCCCTTTAACCTTTTTTTCCTTCTTGTGTATGCTGGTTGGGTTGTATAATAAAGTTTAATTGTTAAGAAACAGAGCCAACATTAATGTCTCCATCATTAAAAAGTGTGTGTGCTACATGTAATCTGCAAGCCCTCTAACTAACATATGTGGCGAAAACACGATGACCTTGAAGACGATAAGGCCTTTTTGCGGAGGTTTGTGGAGTCATATTTCTGCTGACTTGGGCAATTTTTCTGAACTGTTGCAAGATAATTAAAGCTAATACTAAGCTCTGAAAGCTTTGTGTGTTATCTTTTGGATATTAAAAAACATTTTGTCTGTGTCAGTATATGTACATATGCCTGTACAAATACACAAAGCAAATTTCTACTCACATTTCAATACTAATTTTTATTAAGAATGTTTTGCACCCCACACCTCCAAAAATGTAAAAGCCTACTTAGGAAGCCATTGAAGAGAACTTTTAAAATTGTGATAGGGCCAGCACATGGGAAGCAGAGGCAGGTGGATCGCTGTGAGTTCGAGGCCATCCTGGTCTACAAAGTGAGTCCAGGACAGCCAAGGATAAACAGAGAAACCCTGTCTCAGAAAAACCAAAAACAAACAAACAAACAAACAAAAACAAAACAAACAAACAAACAAAAAACAATTGTAATAGGGATGCTGAGTGTAGCTGTCAACAACTGATGGCTTCTGACAGGGTGCTGGTGTGGAAGAAGTCAGTTTCCTTTAAGGGACTGACCGCTGGGAGTTTGGCCATGCTTCGGTGAGTATGTGAGTACCGCAAATTGGACTAGATGGTTGGTGCCTTAGATCAAGGAAATCTTATTTTTTAAAAAAGCATTTCATTTGCAAGTGCAAGGCGATCTAAAAAACCAAAAAATGTGAAATCTTAATATAGTCTCCCAAAAATAACATTTTTATTGATCTGGTGCCCCATATTTGGCCATGTCCCTTTGTTGGGGAGGCCCAATGGCACTCGGAGGAAGGATAGCGGACTACCAAGAAGATACTTGATACTCTAGCACCATATTCAGGGGGAGGAGGTCCCCCTCAGTCACAGTCATAGGGAAGGGGGATTGGGGTGAAAGTAGGAGGGAGGGAAGAATGGGAGGATACATGGGATGGGATAGAAAATGAGATGTAATATGACTTATTTTATTTTTCAATAAAAATGTGTTAAAAATATTTTAAAAAATAAGATTTCTTCTTATCTGTTAATTACCCCTCACCCCTTGCCCAGTGCTGCTGAAGCTGCTGTGCTATGTGGGATCCCAGAACTCTTCCACGCTGTGTAGGTCTCAGGAATGATCTGGGTAGTCAGTAGGATGCAGGTGGACTTTAAGTGAGAGAGTTTGGAAATCTGCTTATAGAGGAACCTGCTTGTGTTAGTTTCTCCTAAGGTTGGTTTCTGGTCTAAGGAAAACAAACACACACTGGCAGAGAAATTATGAAGTCAACATAAAGCCTCAGACAAAGCTATCTCAGCCAACTTCAGGCATATGAATGATATGCACAGCCACTTGATCTCCACATTGATGTCCATATTTTCAGGCACCCTCGTCACAACAGTAGCTAGCTAGTACACCATATGGGTGTGTAGCGGGTGTTTTATCACCAGTACCAAATGTTATTACACTGAGGGGTTGGCTTGTTATTTGGAATTATGGACTTGAGCATCATAAAAACACAGTTTCAGTGACTTTTAAAAATGAGACAGCAATGGCATTTCACATTTGCTAGTGATCCTTAGATATAACATCTGGTATATTTGTTAGTCTCTTTTTACTAGATTTTCCTCTCCTTTTTTTTTTTTTTTTTTTTTTTTTTGGTTAGGGCCTTTCTATATACATTCAAAATAAGTTTTAATTGAATAGTATTTAGAGTTAAGATTTTCATAAGTAAACAGCTTTTCTTTTTAATTGTGGTGACAACTTCTTCAAGAATTAATTGTTGGTCCTAGCACTTGAGGAGGCAGGGGCAGGCAGATCGTTGTGATTTGGAGGCCATGCTGGTCTACAAACAGGTCCAGGACAGCCAGGAATACACAGAGAAACCCTGTCATAAAAAACAAAACAAAACAAAACAATTCATTACGGATAACAGTTCTTAGCAAGTTTCAGTGTGGGATCTCACATTATCTTTGGTCAAACGAGCCACACTTCTGATGATACCATGGCTGCTCTTAACAGGAAGCTACTGAGTGAAAAACAAGTTTGTAGGGGTCTTGAAACAATCTGTGTGAACACATGGCCTATTGCAGAGGGCTGCATTCATAATTTTAAAAAATTCAAAAAATTCAAGGAAGAACTTGTCTTGGAAGGTATGGAATATTTCCTGCAATTTTCATTTGTCCCCAAGCAATATATACTATGGTCCATATAGTTCAGTGACCATATCACCTATAATGATAGACATCCACAAAAATGAAATGAACTCTCATAAAAGAGCAATCTTCAGACTCTGAAGGTATCTCGGTCTGTAAACGTGTGCCTCGAAAGCATGAGGACCTGAGTTTGATCCCCAGGACACATGTAAAAAGGAAGGACATACTGGAGCATGCTTGTCTCTCCAGCACTGGAGAAATAGAAACAGAAGGATCCCTGGGATATGCTGGCCACATCACCTAGTGTAATTGGCAAGCTCCACGCCAATGAGAGTTTCAGTTTGAGAGGAGGTAGACAATATTCCTGAGAATGACAAAAATGAACACACACACACACACATACTCACTCACACACGCACACATATACACTATCTTTCCAAGAATAGACACTAAATACTGCATTGTGACACAGATTTCCTTATAAGTATTTACAAATAATCTGGTTTGAGATTTGCACCCTCCTCCCCTCGGTCATAAGCCTAAGAGAAGGTTGTTATTGTAAACTCCAAGAACAAATCTAAAGTGGTGATGGTCAATATATCATCTGAAAGGTCATGCTCTACCAATATTTCTATACATAATGTAGGCTTATCTTTGTTAAAAGCAGCAACAAAATGATACTAATCTATGTTGGGTAAAAATATTTTGCAGGCCCTCTGATCCCAGCTACTTTGTGCATTTAATTTCATTTAATCTTTTCCAAAACATTGAGATATATAATTCTTCATATCTGTTTTACCGACAGAGAGATCATAGTCCTCAGGGTTTAATTTTCTTGTCCAAAATGACTAGAGATGCTCAAATAACAAATAGCACAATTCAATATCACTTCACATAAAATAATATTTATCTTATTAGAGCTGTCAAAGACATAAAGCAAGGCCTTTTGGCTCTGTTTTTAAATTCAGTATTATGTTTTATCACTTCTATTTGTCAATTTTATTTACTTTATTTAGTCAAGTTTACAATTCAAGTTAATAAAAAAAAATTGGTTTGAAGTAGGTTTCATTCAGCAGAAAGTTTGCTGCCTGCCAGCAATAGTTATATTTTAAACAATATGAGATGACATGAAGAAACCCTTGGGATGGGTATCACTCATTTCGTGCATACAATATTTCTTGTACATTATTTAGTGAGTATATTTGCCTACATGCACACACATTTTGAGTAAGACTCTGTGAATAATTTTAATTTTTCCTTTGAATTAATCTTACTGTGGTAAATGTTCAACTTTTTGTAGTTTAACTTGAAGAAATCAATACACAACGACCAGTTAAAATGATACTGCATAACTAATTTATTTCATGTTATTCTTCTTATGCAACTACCACCAAGCACTAATGTCTCTAAAACCTACCCTGGCATGTCTGTAAAATTTAACATCTCTTCTCTATCCCCAATGTCATGGACTATATCAACCACCTTCCTCCTACACCACCATCATAACATTTAATATAGATGTGCTATTTCTGGTCTCTTCTATAAAAAAAAAAAACCACCTTCTGCCATGTTGGCAGTGCCATCACTCCTTAAAATAAATTCCTTAACACACACACACACACACACACACACACACACACACACACTTAATATATATACACACACATATTTATTTAACATATATGTGTATTTAGTATATGTGTGAGCGTGTATGTGTGTTTAACATATGAACAGTGTCTCTTGTTTCAGAAAAGAAGACCTCTGATTCATCAGCAGTCATTGATGTTCATTACTACTTTATTCACATAGCTTCTCTATCCTCCTTGAATTACATCTGGAGACTTCACTATAATTGTTTCAGGTAGATATTCTAACCAGATGCTGTGGATTGATAGTGAAAACAAAATTTTTCTATCTTGCAAAATGATAATGTTATTTACAAAATACAAGTAACTTGACTTTATTTTTCCATAGGAAAAGGTAAGTGTCAGCTTTAAAAATCCTATATAACATCAGTAAATGTAAAATTAAACAAGATGAACAGAAAATGAAGGAAGCCAGGAGACACTGAGAGAGCAAGCCCACAGCCATATCCATTAACTTGGGACTAGTTCCTTCAAAAGGAAACAGATTCATGAGGGGAAATAGACGTAAGTATTACACCAACTTGCTAAGAGGAACATATTCCTGATACCTTATATCTAGCTTTTCCGTTAGAAAGAGATGCTCAACTTTACCAAGGCATCTTTGGGAAATCATGCTCAAGGCAGGCTCCATCCCATGTCTTCACATTTAAACACCTGGACACATTGTCTCCTTAAACTATTTGTAAAAAAAAAAATACTAAGATATTTAAGAAGTACTCACCTACTCATTTTCAATAATTATAGTTTCTAGGCAAACAATATTCTGAAGAAAATAAACACACTTGATTTCAGAGAATAAGACATATTGAAAAGAGAAAAAAATGGTAAGTGTTCTCCAAAATGTAACTTGATTAATTCAAAGGAGTTCTAAACATTAAAAACAAAACAACAACAACAACAACAACAAAACAAAAACAAAAAAACAAAAACAAAGTGTACTTTATGGTGTATACTAAGATCAACCATATGCTATTAAGGAAACGACTTCTCTTTGGTTTACTGGAGTGGCTGTCCCATGACCTGGCCTAACATAGAGATGAGTAAGACTGTGCTCTGTGCTAACACAGAGGGAAACTCGTGAACTTGGATATCTCAGGAGCCTCACCAGACACTGCCAAGCTACCAAAGCACCTAACCACAGTGCAGATGAGTTCAGATATTCATCACATGTCAACTTCACCATCTAACAAATGTGAGAGTTATGGTGATCACAATCAAAGTTCCCATGGCTTCTGTACATAATGTGAGGGTTATTGTGATCACAATCGAAGTTCCCATGGCTCCTCACATATATACATTTTGCTTTCTTACCCTTGTCCTAGAGTTTGGCTATCACTGCTCAAAAATATATCTCTGTTTCCATTGAGGTTTATTTTCTTTAAAAAATTGTATTATACCCCAAACATTTCTTTGCCAGATAAATCCTTTCACCAACTCTGCAACAAAGCTTTTAAGTAAGATGATTTGGGTAGGCAACTTGAAAGACTAAAAATCTGCAAGGAAAGAACAAAAAAGGAAAAAATGTACTAAATATATACAGCCAAAACCACTAAAATCATCTTTGCTGTCTAGGCATAATGTAAAGTATGGACACCTCTCTTAAACATTCAGGACATAATGGAATAAAAAATGATTTTATACTTTCACTTATTTAACTTGATAGGTTGTGATAATTATTACTCTAATTTACTCCTCTTTTAATTCATACAGGCCAGCCTACTGATCTGAAGTCATCTTATATAATGTCTGTATAATGCTAAAAAAGAAAGAAAACTTTCCAGTTAATTTAAAATTTTAGCATGAAAATACCAAGTTCTTTTTTCCTGAAATGGTTAAATTGGCATTAAAAAAACATTTCAAACTGAGCTATACTTTTCACACCACACTCTGACATAGCTATAGCTGTTTTTTTATGTGCATACTTCCACTAAGAGCTACCACATGTTTTGTAGATAGTAACTCACTAATCAAAAGGGTAACCATGCTTTAAATTTGAATCAATTTCACTTATCTTAAAGGTAAGTGCTATTTTGAGTTTTCTGCACTTTTCAGATTTTTTTTCATCTCTAAAAAGTAAGTTGTTCCCTTCTGGCTATTATAAGCTGCCAACAACTTAAACACATGTTAAAGTTAGGATCTGGGTGGAAAAGAAGGAAGAGGAAGAGTCTTTTCTGATGGCATCAGGTCTCTGGTCTTTTTGTTTCAAAATCTTACCTGTGGCAGTGGCCATTTTGTGGTGACTGAGATAGTGAGCTTGGGGATAAACAACAACAAAATGCTATCATAAGTACTTAGAATATTGCTAACAGACACATGTGTGGACATGATAGCTACTGCCATATAGTTTAAACATATTCAATCAAAATGTATATTAAATAAAAATTAGATGGAGACCCACAGCCAAACATTAGAAGGAGCTCAAGGAATCTTATAGAAGAGGGAAAGGAAGAATTGAAAGAGTCAGAGGGGTAAAGGACACCACAATTCTTACCAAGGATATAAAGAAATTAATTAATAAAAGAAAAAAGAAATAAGAAGCTAAATTTATATATATCTTAAATTCTTGTAAATAGGTACAAAGCACATCAGAGATCTAAAGGCTCCTTTTAAAAGAACACAGTGTACATGAAGTTATGGTAAAATGTCAGAATACATTACCCTGAGAAGAAACACAGAATAAAGAGGAATTTCTTCCCTAATACTTCTTTATTAAATTAAAATAAATGCTTCAGTTATAGCACTGTGTGGGGAAATATTTCTTTACCAGTTATATTTTAATTCCTGATCTTTGTCTAATAAATGTTTCCACATATGCTCTTTTTTTCCCTTTTTTTTTTATTAATTTATTCTTGTTACATCTCTTGGCACTCAGAGGAAGGACAGCAGGTTATCAAGAAGAGACTTGATACCCTATGAACATATACAGGGGGAGGTAATCCCCCTTAGGAACAGTCATAGGGGATGGGAATAAGAGGAAAATGGGAGGGAGGGAAGAATGGGAGGATACAAGGGATGGGATAACCATTGAGATGTAACACATTTGCTCTTTAAATCAAACAAAAATAACAAAATGTATAGAACAAGTTTGCTCAGTGAAAAATTTTAAAACATGATTGTCTTAATGGATCAATATGGAACAGATCATCCTGAGTGAGGTAACCCAGCCCTAGATGGACAAGCATGGTATAAACTCATTTGTAAACAGATGTTAGCAATGTAATACAAAATAACCATACTACAATCCACAGACTTAAAGAAGATAAGTAACAAGAAGGACCCTAGGGGGCGATGCTTGACTCTCATTCAGAAGGGCAAATAGAATAGACACTGGAAGCAGTTGAAGAGAGGGAACAGGACAGGAGCCTACCATAGATGTCCTCTGAAAGACTCCACCCAGCAGGGGATTGAAGCAGATCATGAGTCTCAGCCAAACTTTGGGCACAGTCTTGTGGAAGAGTTAGGGGTTAGAAGGACCTGGAGGGGACAGGAGTTCCCCAAGAAGAGCAACAGAGCCAAGAAATCTGGGCCCAGGAGGCCTGTGAACACCGATACATCAAACAAGGACCGTGCATGGTGAGGACCTATCTAGCCCCCATGCTTAGATGTAACCAATAGGCAGGTCTGTCTCCATATGGGTCCCCTAGTAAGGGGAGCAGGGGCTGTCTCTGCCATGGACTCTGCTGCCTGCATTCCTGTCACTTCCTCCTGGCAGTGTGGCCTCATCAGGCCACAGAAGAAGAGGATGAAGGCAGACCTGATCAGACTTGATAGGCTGGGATCAGTTGGTAGGGGTGGAGGGATTCCCCTCTCTGAGGACTAGGAGAGGGCCATAAAGAAAAAAAAAAGGGGGGGGGAAGATGGCGAGATGGGAGGGGGCTAAGATTGGGATGTAAAGTGAATAAATTTTAAAACAAAAATTTAAGGTTAAAAAAAAAAGTGCCTGTCTTAGCAGACAGGCTACACATAAACCTTTAAAAAGAGGGGAGAAGAGTAATGAGAAATTTTAATATAGCCTTAGCCTTTATATTTATTTTGGGCATTTACTAAAGAAGATTGGGTTTAATACATATAAAGCAAATTTGTGTTATGTATTAATGCAATTTTTTCCTGACAATTGGAGCAATTTAAGAGTAGCCTTCACAGAAAAAAAAAATATATATACTATATTTCAGCTGTATCCTCAGGGATACAGGATATCAGGAGACCTGTTCCAGTGACCTGCAGGGATGTGCTATGTTTGTCTCACTGCCTGAGGGATTAGCCAATTAAATGCTCCCTGTCTGTGAACTAGTTCCCTGCTCAAAGAGATTAAAGTATATAAAAATGCTTGCAAATGTAAGCAATAAGAAGGCAATCTTAAATAAGACGGAAGGAGCAACCTAGTGCAAAAGTCAGAAAGAAAGCTTGATTCTTCATGAATCAATGATAAACCAGTAGCTAAAGGCTAATACATTTAAATGCATCTTACAGAAAAATAGGAGGATTAAATCTACTCCAGCACAGCATTTCAATAAGAATATTTTGCCAAATCTGTTTGGTACTCATTTCTATCAGAAGGTAAACTAATAATGGTAATAATTGCCATGTCTCTAGAGTATTGTAGGGTTATTTACTTAAAACCATATTTATATACAGTGATGCTAACATTACACAAATTTTAAAAATATAAACAATATATAAAAAGAAACAAAATATTTTAAGTAATTTACTCTCTAATTTTGCAAGTTTTACTATAAAAACTTCAATAATTTTAATATAACACTCAAACGTCCATACTAAATAGAATGTATTTTAACATGTAGTCCTAAGAACTGCCATTAACATTTTAGATAAAGCAATATGCCTGAAAATATTTAAATATCTATGGAAGAAATAAACATTTATATACATATATATAATGGAATGTACACATAAGTATTTATATATATATATATATACATATATATATATATATATATGTGCATATACAAATAATTAGGCTAATACTTGTTGAGATTTGCCCTTGTAAAATTTCTATAGCTTTTCTGCAGTTATCCTTAGGACCACCTTAGAAATGTTTTCTAGATATTTATTTGTTGTTGCTGCTGCTGCTTAATTTTCAGATTGAATTTTAATTATAATGTTTCTTCCTTCACTTTCCTCACTCCAAATCCTCCCAAACACCCTATGGACCACTCTCTTTTTTCACTAATTGTTGCTGCAAGCATGCACACACACACACACACACACACACACATTCCTAAATATAAACTGTTGAGTCTGTATAATGTTATTGTGTGCATGTTTCAGGGATGACCATTGGCACTAGACAACCAATTGATGTGCTCTGGAGAAAACCATCTCTCAGTTCCAAGATTTTGGTGTGAACAACAATGAAACTTTTTATGAATAATATATTTACCAACAAAATTTGTAAAATATACATCAATTTTTTTCTATGTTTGACAACTGATTATTTCTCACTATTAAAAAACGTCATCTTGACAATTTCTAGTTCAATCCATTTGTCCACAAATTTTGGAAATTCCTTGTTTTTAATAGCTGAGTAGTATTCCATAGTGTAAATGTACCACAGTTTCTTTATCCATTCTTCTATTGAGGGACATGTAGGTTGTTTCCAAGTTCTGGCTATTATGAATAAGGCAGCTATGAACATGGTTGAGCATATGTCCCTGTTGTGTGGTAGTGCATCCTCTGGGTATATTCCAAGGAGTGGAATAGCTGGGTCTTGAGGAAGCCCTATTCCCATTTTTCTGAGAAAGCACCAGATAGCTTTCCAAAGTGGTTGTACTAGTTTGCATTCCCACCAGCAATGCAGGGGTGTTCCTCTTTCTCCACACCCTCGCCAGCATGAGGTGTCAGTTGAGTTATTGATCTTAGCCATTCTGATGGATATAAGATGGAATCTCAGTGTCATTTTGATTTGCATTTCTCGGATGACTAAGGAGGTCGAGAAGCAAAAAGAGCTAAATGGTATATACTCACTTATATCAAGACACTAGTCCAAGATGTACGTCCCCATGAAAAACTGTACCTACCAGGATAGTGGGTAAGAGGGGAGGACATCCTATTGAAACTTTAGGTGTGAGAAGCCTGGGAGAAAGAGGAAATAGAAGGATCCAGCGGGTCCTGGAAAACTACAGGTGAGTCTGGGCCCTGGGGTCCTCCGCAAACTGTGGCAACAGGCAAGGAAAAAATAGGCAGTAAAAACCTTGAACCCCTACCCGGACTAGTCGATGGACATTCTCCACTGTTGAGTGGAGAAGGAGATCTAACTTTCACACAAACTCTGGTGCCCCATATTTGAACATGTGCCTTGGATGGAGATGCCTGGTGGCACTCAGAGGAAAGATAATAGATCACCAAGGAGAGACTTGTTACCGTATGAGCATATTCAGGGGGAGGAGGTCCCCCTCAGACACAGACTTAGGGGAGGGAAGGGGAGTAGGGGGGAAGAGGGAGGAAGGGAGGAATGGGAGGATACATGGGATGGGCTAACAACTGAGATGTAATATGAATAAATTAATTTAAAAAAATAAAAAATAAAAAAAATAATAAAAAAATTTTAAAAAAAAGTCATCTTTACCAGGAATATTTTAATTAGGTATAATTTCTTTAAAAATTACTTTCAGATTGAATATGATTCAAATGGAATACATGTGTGCGTACATGTGTGTGCGTGCGTGCGTGTGTGTGTGTGTGTGTGTGTGTGTGTGTGTGTGGTGTAAATAGATGTCCCAGCTCAAACATTTTCTTCTCTTAAAGTCTCTTTAAAGAAATCTATTTAAGCTTGTCTAATTTACATACAGTTTTCTTTATTTGAAATACTGAAGTTAAATCAGACCTTTTAATTTATAACACAATCTAAAAACACGTGCCTTAATCCTTTCATTTATATAATGAATTCATGTTTTCACTTTTACATCAAGGGTATCAAACTTCCTTAGAATCCAATAGATTATGCTCATAACTCATTCTATGCTAACATTTTATGTTGAAGGTCATCAGTTCCAGCAATTATAAATTAATTGAACAATTATTTATTCTATTGATAATCATTATGGTTAGAGATGATGAGATAAAACTGGATTAAAGAGAAAGTATCTAGGAATTTTTACAGATTTTTATTAACAATAAATGGTGTCATACATTTTATGGATCATAACACCTGCTAAATAATTTTGAAACAGCCATACAGTTTTTTTTTTTAGTTCATAAGATCTTGCTCCTTTGGAGGTGATATTTCCACTAGTGACTATGTTAAGAAGAGATTTAAATGCAAAATAAAAACCCAATATAAATAATAAGGTATTTTCCTTGAGACAAGAGAGAATGTTTCTAAGGATATATTTTAAATTCACAATAGACAGTCCTTGGACCTTAAAATTCCTAATTAGATGCCTGAGAGCAGGGAGAACAATGCTATGGTACTTAGGGTTAACAAGTTGTGCAGAAGCCACTGCAGTCCATGCCTCTAATGATCACAGAAATCATTTTACTCTAGTAGTCTTAAAGTACTTTCCAAAATTTGAAATGAAGATTCACTTATTTGATACATTTTTGTTTGATACATGTCTGGTGTCAGGCAGTAAGAACATAGTGAAGCAAACAAAAACGCTGCCGTCTTCTTATGTCTTTTAATGAAAACAGCCTTTAACTACTAAAACCAACTGCCCAACTACATATACTTAGTTGGCAGCAGAATGGTTAAAATTAAAGAAAAGCTACACTGACATAGCATTAACAGGAAACATCTCAGCATTTAAAAGATATGGACAGCAAGGGCATTCATGGAAGAGGGTACAATCTATTCGGTGTCTGGCTATGAAGGTTAAAAACCTGAAGCAGGAACTGACAAGAGATAGTTGACTAGTAATCAAATGATGAAAATTGAGAGTTGTAGACAATGATTAGGTACTATTTGAACTTGGTTTTGTTATGGAATATCTTGTTTCTCCATCTATGGTGATTGAAGGTTTTGCTGGGTATAGTAGTCTCTGTTGGCTTCTGTGGTCTCTTAGTGTCTGTGAGACATCTGTCCAGGCCTTTCTGGCTTTAATAGTCTCCATTGAGAAGTCAGGTGTAATTCTGATAGGTTTCCTTTTATATGTGACTTGGCCTTTTTCTTGTGCTATTTTTAATATTCTTTCTTTGTTCTGTACATTTAGTGTTTTGATTATTATATGATTGGAGGATTTCTTTTCTGGTCCAATCTATTTGGAGTTCTATAGACATCTTGTATATTTATAGGCATTTCTTTCTTTAGATTGCAGAAGTTTTCTTCCATGATTTTGCTGAAAATATTTTCTGGGCCTTGCAGTATGGAGTCTTCTTTTTCATCTATCCCTATGATTCTTATATTTGGTCTTTTCATAGTGTCTTGGATGGTTTGGATATGGTATGTCAGGAACTTTTTAGAATTAACACTTTCTTTGACTGCTGTATCCATTTCTTCAGTCATACCTTCTCTCTCTCATATTCTTTCTTCCATCTCTTGAATTCTGTTGATAATATTTGTTTCCGCCACAGACAGAATTCAGTCTAAAAATGGATAACCTTGGATGCAGGTAGAGTTGATGGCCAAACTGCCAACACAGGGTAAGCAAGTTCTCAATAGTTCCTGACTCACAAATATGTCTGTCAGATATATTGGGCCAGAAGGATGAATATGATGCTCCAGTGTTATAGAGAGTCATGGATGACTGTTAAGGCAGCAAACTGTTTCTGTCATTTTTTCATCTTGAAAGCTGCTAACTGCACTTCTGATTTACTGAGGTAATTAAATTTTATTCATTCTCAAGTCTCTGATGGAGTTGAGGATCAGAGAGTTTAGTCTTACAATTAAGCTTAGTTGTTTAAGAGCTAAGAAGTTTTTAGGTCTAGATAGATGTTTTAAGTTGATAGAGATGAGATATAATAGATACTGGTTTACATTCAGAATTTTATATTCACCAAGATAGGAGAGATTTTTTTTTCAAGGTTGCCCAATACAAATAGCCAAATCACTATGAATGTAACATTTACATAATTCCTGATTGTTTTGTGGGTCTTCTTGGTATATGTAGTTTATTTTATTTATGTGTAATAATATAAATATATATGTAAAAAAGAAATATAATTTAAGAAAGAGTTGTTGGCAATGTAGACCTGGAGATGAGAGCAGGGATACATTATCTAGAACTCATGGAATATCAAAATAAACTCATCCTACCATATGAACAATGAGATGTTGTTAAGAATTTTAAATAGATGTCTTGATAAACTTGTGTTTGAAACACACACACACACACACACACACACACACACCACAACAACAACAACAATGGGCAATATGTTTGGAACTGGAAACAATAGCGTTGAAATGAGAATAGTGATTTAAAAAACAAAAATAGGAATGAGAGCTTCACAGTATGAGAGATTATCTCCTAGCAGAGAGGATACATAATACACCAGAAAAAGAAATGTTAACTAATATAAAAGAAAGGAAAAAATAAAAGTAAGTGTACCAAAGGATACTCTAAGACTCAAATAATAACTTGAGGGGACTACAGAGACCCAAAGAAAGAGCAGGGCATATAATTTAAAATATTCTGTGTTATAAGATTTAAAGTCATTATAAAATTGTGCATATTAGTGAGGAGCATTCTGAAATTAAAATTAAGAAAATATTTTCAAAATAGAATTAGAAAACACACTGGCACACACACACACACACACACACACACACACACACACACACACTGAATAAAAGCACTTCGAGGTTTATATATTTAACAATACAAAACAGTGTTGAAGGCTATTAGGACATAAATAAACAGGAAGATATGTCCTTCTCAGAGATTAGCAAACAACAAACAGTGGTATTAGGATGTCAGCATTCTTCAAATAAATCAATAGCTTCAATGACATTTTAGCTAGCTATGTAGAAAATTAACAATATGACATTGTAATTTGTATAGTAACACAAAATATTTCCTTTAAAAACATTCTCTTAAAAATAATCTTTTAAAAACAAACTCATAATTGGATGACTCACACTCCTGATTCTAAAATTTACTCCAGAACTACAATAATCAGAACATGATTTAACTTTCTAAAGAAAGATGTATAGGGAAAGGACCAGAGCAGAAATGATAGCTGAGAAATAAAATACATGTCAAAGATGCCAAGAAAATTCAATGCTAAAAAAAATTATTTTCTTGAATAGAACTGAGACAATTGCGTGTCTATGGGCAGAAAGAAAAAAGAAAGGAAGAAGGGGAGGGGAAAAGATCTTCATCTCAATTCACATACAGGCTACCTAAAAAAGTCATAAATAGAAGTGCAAATGTTAAAAATACAGTAAACAAGAAAAACATTACTGACAATGATTGAAGCTTCTGTTCATAGCTTCTTTGATGAGAAACCAAAACACAAGAGATAATAGGAAAAATGGTGAAATAGCATGAATATTTGAAATATCAAGAGCAAAAGTATTATCAATCAACAGAAAGAAAACCGCCAGACCAGAGAGACATGTTTTCATATCATGTGAATTGAATTTTACCTTAAATACATAAGAAATACAATTCAATAATAAAATTATAAACAAACTAACATTTAAGTGGCTTAAAATGAAAGATCTGAACACATATCTACAAAGAAGAAACAAAAATGCCTACTAAACATATGAAAAGAGGTGGCTGGAGAGATAGGCTCAGGGATTAAGAACACTGGGTCTTCCAGAGGACCCAGGTTCATTTCCCACCAACCATATTCTGGCTCACAACCATCTATGGTATGACATGATGCCCTTTTTTGGCATGCAGGCATACAACGCATGAACTTAAATAAATAGTAAATAAATAAACCAACAATCTTTTAAAAAACACATGAAAAAATATATAACATCATTATCGACTAGAAGGTTGCAAATCAAAACCACACACACACACATACACACACACACACACACACACACACACACACACACACACACACACACGTTCCTGCCAACTATGACAGTGAGAATAATGGACAAGCAATAATAGGATATAGAGAAATAGAATATTTCATATACAATGTTGTACATTCTTTGACAAGCAGATTAATATTTCCTCGATATATGATTCATAGTTACCTTCCATTGTATTTAGATTTTAGCAATAAGTTATTTCTAACATCTCAGATATTTGCAAGGTTGTAGTTGAAGGAGATGACGGCTCCATGTTTTCTCTATTAAATGGTGAGTTTTACTGCCAATCACTGAAATAAGTGCTTTGTTTAGAGAAGGGTGGCATGGATTAAATTTTGAACATGTTAGGTTTGTAATGCCTATGAAATATTTAACTAGGCAGATGAATATACACAGTGAGAATGTGAAAGTTATGGAAATTTGGTGGTCCTTAGCAAGGGGAACCAAGGACTTCCAAATTTGTAGGAGTGCATAGTCAAAGGGTATAGGAACATAGACTTAGCAGTAACGATTTCTGGTTGTAATAGTTAGATTATGGAGAGTAACTGGAAGTATCAAATGACCGGGAATTGACACAAATACATAATTAATAGAATGTTATCTGAAATTTTAAGATGATCAAAAGTGGGCTGATTTGCCTCATCAACATGCAGTTATATGTGGTGAATATATTTAACAGCGTGAAAATTTGTAAACAAAATAATTTATACATGAAATATTTCATAGGCAATTTCCATTCTTTGCTCACCCCCCCTAACATTATAAATGGAGGTATAAGTTGAGAAGTGCCCAGTTTAAATACTATATTAGAATATTAGGAGACTTTTTTTTTTAAATAAAAAATGCCTAAGTATAACTTGATCAGACATTTGGTAAATAAACCATTTCTCATTTTGATAGACTTATAGTTTAAAAAGATGATGCTGGATATGGACTTCTATTCCTCCTGTCATTAAGCTAGTGTTCATGACAGCACAAACAAGTATATGGATGGCTATGCTGCTACTGCCTGTTCACCCTCAAGCCATTACATGTCATCAAGTTATATTTATTTTTCCTGGTCTATAGAATGTCAAAAAAAAGGGAAAGGGCATTTTAAAGGTTAGTATTGTATCACACCAAAGGACACATTGAATGAATTTCTTTTATTTGAAAAAAAATACAACCAAGGGTTATGGCAATGCTATTGTTTCTATTGCTGTCTATTCTACTTTGTTATTTGATCTGGATAGGGTGTGGCAGGAATAGGTCACCTCTGTTGTTATTTTGTTCTGTGAGGAGGTCAGTGTGGGTGAAAAAAAACCCACAACTATATGTCACATATGAGCACAGCTTCCAAGAACAAAAAAATAATACTGTAATTTTGACATTTCATCAACAAATCCATAAATTCTACAAATTAAATTACTATATAATCTAATAACCAAAACAAATTGAGTTTATATAAGATCTTGATCATCAGGCCTTACTGATGGTCCTTAAAATGCCTATCATATTACTAAGGGACAAGTATTGATTTATTTGTCCATGGAGCACTTGCACAAACATTCATTATAAAATCACTATGTACAAAATTGTTAGCATATACAATATAGAAGCATTTGTCTTTTAAATGGTAAGGTTCAATGGGCAAACAGACAGCCTGGGATACCTCTCAGTGGTCTCCCAGCCTCATGTATTTAGTTATAGCAAGCACCACTACATGTCACTACTATTAATGGTATACTAAAGAGGATCTCCTAGATTAATTGCTAATGTCATACAATTGATATCTAAATAAGAACAAAGGATATTCCTATTCAGCTCTGTGAAGGAGAAGGAGAAGAAGGAGAAGGAGAAGAAGGAGAAGAAGGAGAAGAAGAAGAAGAAGAAGAAGAAGAAGAAGAAGAAGAAGAAGAAGAAGAAGAAGAAGAAGAAGAAGAAGAAGAAGAAGAACAGCAACAACAACAACAACAACAACAACAACAACAACAACAACCAATGACAACAAAAAGAACAAGAAGAACAAGAACAAGACTTTTATCACCAGGCCCCAAAGGCCGCATGTAAGGGACTTTCTGCATTAAATAACAGAATACATCAAGACAAGTTAACCTGATCTCTTAGGAGTGTTGGCATATAAGAGGTCAGGATGTAAAGGGACTCTTTACATGTACATATGCACATGACTCTACTTTTGATTTCTTGTTTAGTTTGTTTTTATTGTTGGTGGTGGTCTGTTTCATGTTGTTTCTGTTATTGTTGTTACAAAAGCCTGGCAGTTTAACATGCTACAGAGGTTGTTTTCCTTCTGACAGTAAAGAACCCCTGCTGATGGCCTCCCTCCACAACTTCAAGACTAGATCAAGACATGTTTAGGAACCAGTTAGGGTCCAATGAGGCATCTTTCTTTCCTTTAACTAACTCTACGTTGAGTGGCAGAGATCCTACAGACACATTGAAACTCTTAACCACGAAGAAGTTCAGCTTTGGTTTCTGGAAGCCTCTCCACACACCCTTTAAGGGGTGTCTCTATCTCTATTTACTTGCTGAAGGAACACCTTTCTCCAGTTTCTGATTGTTTCCGCTCATGCTTGCTGTCTTTGAAACTTCTCTGCTGCTACCTATTGCAATCAAGCTCTGTCTAGTTTTTTAATTGTGTAACAGGTAGATAAGACAAACCTAAACAAAACCCCTAGAGGTAACACTCTGAAAGCTACCAGAGAAACAGACGGGAGCAAAATGACAGGGTGTAGATCTTTCAGTTAATAGATCCATACACAGTAATTCCAAAGAAAGAAAATGAAAATGTATAGTGGACCCATATCTCATAACGAAACCATAGCCCTTCACTGGGTGAGCTTGAAATCCTAAAACAATCACTGGCAAGGGAATAAGATTACTGTACTTTATATTCTAAAACTGCTCATATTTAGCTCTGAAGTTCAGACAGTGATCACCTTCTTAATTATAGATATATATATATATCTCCAAATCCAAATCCAGTCTCAGAAAGAGATCATGACTTGGCAGTGACTTTTGAAATGAATAGGTTTCTCCACCTATGCAATAAGCCAATTCAAGCCAAACCAAGAATATAAAGGCAGGTTTTTTGAGAGGCAGTTCTTGAGCAGACTCACCGATCTCACACATGGAGGTCAATGAAGATGGTCGCCCAAACTAAAGTCAGGGGGCTTTTATAGAACTTAGGTGAGGGGCGGCGATGATAAATCAGCCACGAGCTGGGATTCTCTCCATGTATGATCAAAAACTGAGCCACTGGGCGGGCGGTCTTAGATGGGTTTCGGGACACCTGAAGACAAAGTGATGCTAGCCTGGAGTTTTCTCCATGTGGGTGGGGTTGAGTGAGAGAGAATAGACAGGATTTTCTGGCTTGTACAGGGGCAAGCAGAGGTTCCAGTCAAAAAGTAATCTCAAACTCCTAATGACATACTTTCTTCAACAAGACCACACCTCTTTTTTTTCATTTTTTACATACACATTTATTTACACATAAATACAATAAACTACCTATAGCAAGAAGAGCCATGAAACAATCTGGAATTATATAAATGTTACATTCTTAGTGTTTTGACTATTTCTATTTGATAACCTTGAAAAAAAAAAACATCTTCCCTATCCTGGTGCATCTAAAATTCCAGTATAATACAATTCCTGATTGTATGTGGTTATTCTTGTTGTAGGTATTTTATTGTAAATATGTGTCATAATATAAATATATTTATTAAAAAAAAAGAAAAAGAAAAAATTCATCATTTGATGACTGGCACCTATGGTGAATTCACACCTGAAGTTTGCACAGTTTGTTGATCTGCAATGCTTTCCACTGCTACTAAAATAAGCTTCTCTCATTGATCAGGGAGAGCTATAGTAATCTGAAGATATAGAATAAGCATTTTAAAGACCACACCTCTTAATCCTTTCAAATGGTGTCACTCCCTAGTGACTAAGTATTCAAATATATGAGCCCATAAGGACCATTCTTATCCAAACTACCACATATATGCTGACAGAAGCAACTATACTAAACTACTTTAATGAAGAAAAATTACCTATAACTAACCCTTTATCCATGTTCCATTGATTGCTTCAACAACCTAGTCTTTGAGAAATCATTTGTTTGGTCTCTCTCATTGTGCTTGATGTGGTATGAATGGAGGTTTCTTCCCAAGAATCACAAAACAGTTATATTAATTAGTAAGATTCAAAATAAACTAAGATGTGGATCCAAAAGCACACAGTTGCTTGGGTCCACTGTAGCAAAAAGTCTTGTTTATGAATATTGTTTAGTGTCCTTTCTGTGAAAACAGGGCTACTATCTCTGGCAAGAGGAAAGGCTCGAAAGCTGGTGTCATCAGCTGGAAACTTCTGTAGCACCATAGAAAAACAGGATCACTGCTTGTGTGAGTATAATCTTGTTTTGTGAGTCAAAAACAAGAATCATATTGTTAGATGATTCATATACATGCAAACAGTTGTATCCCATATCTGACATACAGATGTAGTAATTCTGTGTGACGCCTGGTGATATGTGTTGTGAGACTGATGATAGTCACACTTGAGACCAGCTTAGAATTTTCTACTACTCCAAGTGAGTCTCCTTACCCAATGTAGTCCTTATCTCCATATTCTTGCCTGTATTATTATGGGTAATTTATCATTCCACACAAATCAAAATAATTTCTCTCATCCACAAGAACAATTTCTGTATGTT
This sequence comes from Acomys minous, assembly GCF_964271855.1. Classification (NCBI taxonomy): domain Eukaryota; kingdom Metazoa; phylum Chordata; class Mammalia; order Rodentia; family Muridae; genus Acomys; species Acomys minous. The sequence continues at coordinate 46,687,612 of NC_140483.1, forward strand.
AATGTCTAAAGATACACTCTTTAATATCATGGAAGTAGCCACATGAAAACAAACATAATGTAATTAAAAAGGTGACCGTTCATGTCACATTGCAAATGTTCAATAATCACAGATAGCGAAGAGTACTATATTGAAGAAAATAGATACTTAGGCCATTTCTGTTATTGTGGAAATATTATTTAGAATATCACTAAAACAGTGCTACAGATGCATTTTTAAGTACATATTTTAAGCAACATGCACTTAAACCCATTGCTTCTATGTAAATGTGGCATCAATCCAGAATGTATTGAATTGAAGAGAGAAGAATTATTTGCTCTTAACTCTTTTTTATATTGATTGTGGCTTTCAGTTTTGGAATTGCGCCAGACAAGATGTTCTAGAGATAGAAAACAAATGACAAAACCTTTCTAAAAACCACATAAATTCTAGCCAAGCATAAAAAAATATTCTGTTCAATGTATAATGAAGCTGTTAAGAAAGGAGTAAGATTAGAGCAATCTCCAAGGACATGCAGAATTGCTGGTCCTGGGAACCACCTTAATAGATGGAGGGAAATGCTGTGATAGAAACATATCTGTACACAACCCCAAGACAACTAGTCACCTCACTTAGTGAAAGAGAAAGATGGAAATGAATGCAGGTGTAAAAATACAACATATAAATGATCTAAGGAGCTGAAGGCTTCCCTGGGAATTTTAGCCACTGTTTTTTTTTTATGTTTTTAAATATATTTTATTAATTTATTCATATTACATCTCAATGGTTATCCTATCCCTTGTATCCTCCCATTCCTCCCTCCCTCCCATTTTCCCCTTACTCCTCTCCCCTATGACTGTGACTGAGGGGGACCTCTTTCCCCTGGATATGCTCATAGAGTATCAAGTCTCTTCTTGGTAGCCTGCTATCCTTCCTCCGAGTGCCACCAGGCCTCTCCATCCAGGGGACGTGGTCAAATACGGAGCACCAGAGTCTGTGTGAAAGTCAGTCCCCACTCTCCACTCAACTGTGGAGAATGTCCTGTCCATTGCCTATACCTGGGTATGTGTTTGAAGTTTACTGCATGTACTGTCCTTGGCTGGTGCTGTTAAGCTCTAAGATGATCTAGCCATTCACATTCACTCTACCAAAGGGGGTTTCATGACTCTAGAATGTGACAGGTGCATATATGAACGCTCCCTCAGGGAAATAAGTTCAAAACCAGACCTCTCAGTATTCCAAAGCAGAGCCATTCCAAAAGCCTGCTGTACACTGGTCACTACTACGTATACTATGGGACACATAAAAAAAAAGAAAACAATGGAGGAAAGATAAATGCGATGACAATGGCCTGATCATAAAGGGTCTACAAAAGATACCATCTTCATCTTTTGGCTAAGGAAGAGCCTATCAAAACTAAAAATGAATGCAGGCATTGTTTCACTCGGAAAGTAAAGGTGATTTTAACTTTTGCTGTTACTTTACTGGATTGATTTGAAGTCCTCATGTCTATGTATAAGTTCTGTGATGTAAATTAAAGCTGATTGCCATGAGATGTGTGGGTGATGCCTTAGTTCTGTCTTCACAGTCCCACACTGGAATTTAAAATAATTTAGCACATTTAATAATACTACTTTTAAAATGATTAAAGTAGTGAACCATATCTAATAATTACTTTCTCATCATAAATATCTTATTTAATATGAGATGTTCTGACTTCCTTATATTTCCTGTAGTATATTGTGGGTGCAAGGTAATATATTAAATGTGAAAGAGCTTAAAATTCTTGTGGCCCAGTAGAATTGAGGCACCTAGCTAACATATATAAATTAATTTAAAGAGATAAATGTAATTGTTATGACACAACTGACTGGTTTATTAGGAATTGTATCAACTTATGAGGTATTATTGCTTTCTGATTTTAGGTATAAAGCTTATTGTTGTGTGTCTTAGTTTGTTTTCTCCTACTAAGAATAAACAACAAATATTTAATCATTCATAACATAGAGGTTTATTTAGCTAATTGTTATGGATCTAGGACATCCAAGTGAATGACACTGCCATCTGGTGATGACTCTTTATCACACAATAACATGGGTCATTCCAATTATTGACCTTGAAACTATTTTAAAAGAGACAATTGAAAAATCTATAACTCCAGAGGTAAGAAAGCACCTCTTCCCTGATGTGCTGCTAGGAGTATAAAATCCTGAGGCTAAAGTTAGTACTTATGCTGTCTTAACTTAAATTCTTAGGTTTGTTTGGCTTGTTGATTTTTGTATTAATTTAAATATTTTAATAGTGCATTAAATTGTATTGGTTACTAATTGGCATTTTGATATCCTTTGTATTTTTCATCTGAGAGTGCTTACTCACCTCTCTCTAGTCCCAGTCTGCTAAAATTATCTTTGATGTTGATACTACTGACCAAAATATCAAAAGAAAGAACAAAGTACAGATTTATTTATATATGGAGGTATATAGAAGCCTCCATATTATAGTGGAAGCATGTAAAATCTGAGTCTAGTATATTTAATTATACATCATTATGTAAGTTAGTTTTTGACTAAAACTCACTGAAAACATGATTGTATACAAATAAATATACAAATGTATTATTTTTAGAGTAATTGCTGAAATAAAAAGAGTCCCAAAATGTTTTGACATATTTTTAAGCCTTTCCATCATTACCCATTTAGGGTTTAAATACCTTAGGAACAATAATTTGCTGAACTATTGATTGAAATATATCTGAATATTCATTATCTTTATTTTAATAATTCATTTAAAAGTTCAATTAGCATCTGTATTTGGGAATTTTCAGTTGGATGGCAGTTGTGAAATATACCACATGAAATTGTGATCCTGGCTAATACTTTTTGTTTTGTGATAATGAAAATACCTTAACAAATAGTTAGTTGCAGGATGGGACTTGGGGATTTTTGCTTTTCAATTTTATCCTCAGCAGGCATCAGTAAACAAAGAGGGAGAGAAATTCTGAAAGTGGGCATATTGAAAGTCACACTAGAAAAGCCATGCCAGAATCTCCATGTAAAACTCTATTCTAAGTTTACAGAACCACAAACAACAATGCTTCATATTTACAGCATTCTATGATGAGTCACATATCACACTGTTTTAATACAAGTTAAGTAATACTTTGAAAGCAAGTAATGTGAGCATGTCACATCACTGCTGCTACACCCGTGAGGTATGAAGCCTCCCAAATCTGTATTACATTCATGTTCTGCAAATTAAGAGAATTAATAAACTTGGTAGTTTCAAGTTCCCAATCCAAACTAGCACAGTAAAAAAAAAATTGTTTGGCAAACTAAAGATCATGATCAAAATTCTAGGACTGCACTGCAGACACAGAAATCCAGGTCATTCTAGAACTATAAAAACTTCCATCATGTATTTCTTAATAACAAAACTAAAATTAATTTACATAATGAAAAAATTTAAAAGTAAAATAAAAATTTTAAACCTGTGTTATTAGTGAAAAAAAAAAAAGCTCTAATCTAGTCTCCACTACAATTTTTTGTGATGGTTAGTACTTTTTATTTTATAAATCTTATTATAGAAACCTTGTAAATAACTCAAAACACTACACACCAAGTTAATCAGACTCAAATATATATAAATAATGGCCTTCTATACAGTTTGATAGGCATTCAGAAATGGCAGTTGTGCAACATCACATTAAATTATACATTTTCAGTATCGAACGTATTTTATGAACCTATTCACCAACCAAAACAAAAGGTCCATGACAGAATAGAAACTAGAACAAAATTAGTTTTGTATTCCCTTTCATAACTTGTGTCCATCACCTGCGTTTAGTCATTCCTCATGCCTTTTTATTTAGTTTTTCTTGTTCTCTATTCTACGTGTTATACTGTTGTGATGACTAAAGTTGATTGTTGACATGACAAGCTTTGGAATTGTCATAAATCTTTGGGTGTCTTCCAAGAACTTTCTTGATTAAGATAAGTGAGATGGGAAAACTATACCAACTGTGTGTAGCAATATTTCTTTTTTATTTTTATTAAGTATTTGATTTTTTACATGTACATTTATATTATTACACATATGTACAATAAACTACCAATAGCGAGAAAAACCATGAAACAATCAGGAATTATATAAATGTTACATTGTTAGTGTTTTGGCTGTTTGTATTTGATAGACTTGAAGAGAACATCTTTCCTATCTTGGTGCATCTAAAATTCTTAATGGAAATCAATATCTATCATATCTTATCATTATCAACTTAAAATATCTGTCTTGACCTAAAAACATCTTAACCTCTAAACAACTAAGATTAATTGTAAAACTAAACTATCTGGTCTTCAACCCCATCAGAGACATGAGAAGGAATAAACTTGATGACCTGAGTATGCCAGGAGTACAGGTTAATAGCTTTCCTAATGAGAAGATGGCAGAGACAGTTTGCTGCCTGAGTAGTCACTCAAAACTCTCTATAGATTTGGAGCATCTTCTTGAGCATTCTGGTCCAATATATCTGACAGACATATTTGTGAGGCAAGAACTATTGAGAACTTGCTAACCCTGTCTTGGCGGAGTTTGGCCATCAATTCTGCCTATATCCAAGCTTGCCATTTTTAGGCAGAATTCTGTCTATGGTTGAAATGAGAACTTTTTTCCCCCAGTGATTTGTTTGCTACATTTGAACTATCTCCATAAGGAGGTTCTACGATGCTTGTCATCCTCTTTGAGGTAGGCTGGGAGCTGTCTTATATCTGAAAAAAATAGAAACTTCTAAAACACTTTTTACATTATGCTGAACTTCTAAAGACTTTCAAATCCTTCTCTCTAGATATACCTTTCTTTGTCATCCAGATAACCAAGGGAGTGTACATTGCTATTTTTCATTTCAAAGCATTTCAGTCTGAACGAGTGTCCATCTCCAATTAAGAGGATTGCACCCTTATCTTAACTACAGATTCCCTAGGATAAAAGTTTAAATTATCTTATTCATGCATGTCTCTCCCCATCTCTTGCTGAGAAATATGTTAAGCCCTTTGCATTAGAGTTTTCATATCTCTTATTATTTTATTTCCAAATACAATATCTAACTCTAATCCCCTCAAAGTCTAGGATAGGCATCTTCATTCGCTTCTTAGTATGTTTACCTCCACCTTTTCGCATTTTATCTAGAGTCATCACATTTTAATGAAATGCAATTATACTCGTTTTTTTGAGTATATTTTATGCCAATTTAGGATCCATGAGCATCTTTCTCAAGCCCACAGAAAATTGTGTAATTGTAGCTTCTCATTGAAGGGATTTTACAACTGGACATCTGAATGTTCCCATCATGTTTCCAACTGTAACAAGTCCACTATGTGTGTGGCATATATTAATTCTGTAATAATTACTGACAGCTATCATTGTTCTTACTTCTGTAATCTCCTCCTATCCAACTCCTCCCCTTTTTTAAGATTAATATCAAATGCTACCTGATACAGGATAATTTTCCCTGACTTGTACAACAGTTCCTCTGAACCCAGAGTGCTGTCTTAGGAAATATACTATGTTCAATCTTTTATTAGAGCTCTATATGAATTTCTCCTTATTCCCATTTGAATTAGAAAAATGTGAATGACATTTTGAAAATTCACTTTATATCCTCTCTAGAATCACAAATAGAAATATTTACTTACAGATATCAAATAGTGATTGATAGAACTTTAATCATTATACCAAATAGCATATGTATTTTCTCATCTGTCTGTCCTCAAAAAAAAAAAAAACCTCACTCTAGAAGCAAGACAAAAGGAAACGGGGAAGATAAAACAAAGAGTTATAATTTCTATTATGACAATAAAAACCATGAAATAAAATTTGGATAACAAAAAGGCACTTTAGTCTTCAGATATGCTCAAGCAGTAATGTATACTTTGTTATTAACTTTAAATAAATGTAGAGGAATTTTACTACAGTAACATGGCTGCTCTGATGAGGGATCATATCCAAAGACTTTCTGGGTCTATGTGATCTAGCTCTAATGCAGAAATGCCCTTAGTATACACCTTTAATCCAGAGCAGTAAAAGTAATATTAGTTTATAGAAGGAAGCATCAACATTTAAAAGTGACTGCTAATTGAGGGGCAGACACAGTGGTAAATCAGAGAACAATTTGACAGAATGGGTGAGAAATAAGATATGCCCAACTCTAGTGAGACCCACACAGAGGCTATTTAAAGTCAGGGTAGTGAGTGAAAAAGAGGAGGAGGAAAAAGAATAGGATTTGTGTGTGTGTGTGTGTGTGTGTGTGTGTGGCAGTTTTACCAGGACAGTGTTACAGAGAAAGGTTGCAGAGAAACAAAGCCAAGGAATGAGAAGGAGCAAGAAGATTAGAACATATTGCCAGAGGTTGCTTGAGGCCAAGCAGAGAAATTAGTCTGAAGCTGAGAGAGAAGCCAGATTGAATCAGTCAACTTGGAGAGGAGTTTGGGCCAGAACAGCTGAGTTGAACCAGCCAGCACAAGATCAGTAAGAGCTGGAAAGAATTAGTTTATTCAGCAGTAAGTCTCAGAGGCTGAAACAATCTAGGCCTAGGTTAGCAGGAGGTTGCAAGCTGAAGCCTTCAAGGTTCCAATTTGTAGAGATTGTATAAAGACTAGAAGTTTCCAGGCCTAGGTCTAGGGATAGTTAGCACAGAAAAAGAAATGATCTGGGCTCAGCCCAAGATGTATGTTTCGTACAGATTAGGAACAGCTCTCCTCTGATCCACTCATCTGAGGAAACAGAAGCAACATTTACAATTCAAAAAAGACACGGATTCCCCAATAAAATATTTAAATAACAAAAATTAAAAATATTAACTACCATTCCTTCTCCACAAAGGTTAAAATTATTTTAACTCTGTTCCCTACTCAGTGCAGAAGCTATCACTCTACCAGTTTTAGAAATGCACATGTAAAAGAATATGACTTTTGCCTTGCGCTCTTTTTGTTTATTGCAACTTCATTCTTGCATATTAGACTCAATAACCCGTTAAGCACAGCAGAAAATAATAGACATGAGAATTTGTAGATGTTTATAGTATTAAAGTAGTTTGACCTGTTAATTTAAATTCTTTCTTTCATCTACAAATAAATTGCGTGTTCTCACTGTCATTGTTCAAGAGGTGGTGGGACCTGGGAGAATGGAGCTGACAAGTGAAGCAGATAAAGTCTCACGTAATATTCCACTTTACTCATAACCATTTATACTCTGAGAGTTAATGAAGGTCACGTGAGTAAATTTCTCATATACAATTACAAGGACAAGCCACACGTGGCAAAAGCATGTTTATACACAGAAGCATATAAAATATGATTTAAATACTTCATTGAATAACAAAAAAAGTAATTATGTGTTGTGGAATTGTTAATATTTAATATTGATTCATATAATTATTAAAGAGGCAATTATCCCTTAAGCCACTGTTTTAGAAATAAATGGACACAGAAACCTGTTAAATTTTTAATGAACCTTAATACACCTGGGGTTGGGAAGGTATTAACCTTCTAAGCTACCCTGTCACTTAATCTAAAAACAGCATAAAATATTTGCACATCCTCCACTTGGGCTGTTCGTGCTCCATCAGACCAGTTCTCAGAGTAAACTGCTTTTGGTCTCCTGGTTCATGCCAACCAGTGACAACCTGCTCCTTCTCTCTCCTCTCTCTCTCTGTCTCTCTCTCTCTCTCTCTCTCTCTCTCTCTCTCTCTCTCTCTCTCTCTCTCTCTTTGTGTGTGTGTGTGTGTGTCTCTCTCTGTCTCTCTTTCTGTCTCTCTCTCCCTGTCCTTCTGTGACCATAAAAAGTCCACAAACCTAAACCCCACCTACCTCTTTCCTTCTTGGCCCAGGTATAGGTACTTTATTTGCCAATCAGGTGCAATTTTGGAGGTTAGGTTTACACTATGTTATTTGGGATATGTGAGTGAAAATTTGCTCATAAGGGACTTGGGGAGCAAGCAATTAACATTTCAATATAGAGTAGCTTCATATCAAGCACAACAGTATGTGTAATATAAATTCACGCCTATCTGCTATCTCTTGGAGAAGAATGAAAACTTTCCAAGAACAATTCTGTGTTTTGAAGAAATGGATAACACAAGACTCTTGTCTTGTTTCCTCCTTTCTTTCTTTCATTCTTTCTTCCTTCCTTTCTTTCTTTCTTTCTTTCATTCTCTCTTCTTCCTTTCCTTTCTTTCTTTTTTTTTTTTTTTTTTTTTTTTTTTTTTTTTTTTTGTTTTTGCCTTTACAGATAGGGTTTATTTCTCTGTGTAGCCTTGGCTGTCCTCTACTCCTTTATAGACCAGCTGAGACTCGAACTCACAGGGATCCACCTGCCTCTGACTCACTGGGTTCTGGGATTACAGGTGTGTGCCCCTCACCAGGTTTTGTCTTGTTTTCTTGGAGTGTTCTCACATGACTCCTTTCCTGGACCATGTTTTGATACTTATCCTCAGTTTTCTTTCAATGAGTGATCATAGCTATTGGAAGAAGAGTAAATGATTAAATTTGAAAATGTAAATCTGTGGGAAGTTTTGTGAAAGCTTATAAATTATGTAGATACCCTATGAGCATATACAGGGGAAGGAGGTCCCCCTCAGTCACAGTCATAAGAGAGGGGAGTAAGGGGAAAATGGGAGGGAGGGAGGAATGGGAGGATACAAGTGATGGGATAACAATTGAGATGTAATATGAATAAATTAATAAAATATATTAAAATTTATGTGGATAAAATAACAATGAACATTTAGTTTCATTCAATATATGACTAAGGTTTATAAGACAGGTATTTATAATGATTAAATTGGTTATCACCTAATTAGGTCTAGAATCAAGTAAAAACCAAGCCAATGGAAACACTTAAAAGGGATTTTCTTGATAAAGTTCTTTTGTTTGGTTGGTTTGGGTTTTGATTAAATAAATCACATCCTACATGTGGGCAGTACTTTTTGGTGACAGCACAGATAAGAAAGCCCCAAAGAAGCTTGGGTTTTTTCAGCTTGCCTTCATACTCACTGGCAAGATCGTCTCCATTCCTGATTCTGCTACTCCTTATACACTATTTTGATGGCATGGGAACCAGTCTCTTTAGGCTTCTACTGAAGACACAGTTCATCAGGAAAACTTCAGGGCTCTCAAATTCACGGGCTCTTTTATTTAGTTTTAGTTACAAATATGCATGTATACATGTATGAATATGTATAATATTCCTATATACATAAGCGCAACCTCCTCAGGATGTCAACACCTTCATGACTACAGAGTACACAGAGGTCCGGTACAGAGTCAGCAGGGGTCAGAAGCTGATAGCGCCTGTCATAAGCCTCTTCTGATGGCAGCAAGAAATTTAGAAAAAGAGAAGGGGGAGGGAGGAACCCGTGCTGGTGGCAATCGGCATAGGCTAGAACTGACTGTAAGTGGCAGAGAGCCAGAGCTCTCTGGACGGGGCCAACGGTGATGGCTCCTGTCATGGACTGCTACTGATAGTAGCCAACAACTAGAGAAAAGGCAAGAAGGAGAAAGGAGACCACACACACACACACACACACACACACACACACACACACACACACACACACACGATGAAGCAAGACAAGCTCCAACAAGCAATCTCCAACCATTTTAGATGCACACATACATATGGGGTAGACTGAGCAAACCTGAAAGGGTTCCAATGAACAAGCTCCCAGTGCTTATACATCCCAGAAAAATCTTTCAAGCAGTACAAAAATCACAACGTGGTTATATTATATTTTTCTTTAGGTGAACAATTACAATGATAATATGTAAAAAAAAAAACATGTTCTTTAATACCCTCATATGACCAAATGTTTTATGTATTATGGGTAAAAAGACAAATGTGAAAAATAAAGTATTCCCAAGAACACACATACATTTGTAACTAAGCAACTTGTTATAGATTAACAAAGTGTAAGCAAGCAAGGCAATCATTTCAGGCAGCTTCTATTTACTGGAGAGGCTGCAATTTGTGGTTATAAAGAAAGAATCAATTATCTTAAAAAGTAATCTTATAACGAATCTTTTTTTTTAATGGGCCCACCAGGTTTTTATAGAGTTCAATGCAAGTGACACCAAGGTGGTGTTGCTGAGGTATAACATATGAACAGTAGTAAGCCCAGTACTTGGGAGATGAACCAGGAAGAATAAGGAATTCTAGGCAAACCTCAGCTACAGACAGTTCAGGTCAGCCTGAAATATATGAGGCCCCATCTCAAAGAGAAAGAAGAAGGAGGAGGAGGAGGAGGAGGAGGAGGAGGAGGAGGAGGAGAAGAAGAAGAAGAAGAAGAAGAAGAAGAAGAAGAAGAAGAAGAAGAAGAAGAAGAAGAAGAAGAAGGAGAAGAAGAAAGAAGAAGAAGAAGAAGAAGAAGAAGAAGAAGAAGAAGAAGAAGAAGAAGAAGAAGAAGAAGAAGAAGAAGAAGAAGAAAAGTGATGTTTCAGTTTGGAAGACTCCATATCTATTCCTGTATCCCAATCCAATGGCTGCCAAAGACAGAAGGGGTTGAGGAGGGTACTTGGTCATAAGGAACACTGCTGTGCCTGGCCATCAGATAGGAACAGGGTTTCACTTCTTTACAATCTGAAAGATGTCTACATCTTCCAAGGTATGGTCCTTACCCACTTTCTGAGGATTCTGTTTCACAGAGAGACCCCAGACCAGAGCACATTTAAATTCTTTGATAAGATTTATGTGAATCTTCAAACTGAAATCTTCCACCATGGTCCTGGAGTAAGGCAGTACCACTGGACATGTGTAATCCGGCAACTGGCCTTTGGGTTGGTAAAAATTCTCAATAGTTTTAGATGGTCCCATATCTTCTCTAAGAGGTCATCAAAATTCAAGCAATGATGAGTAGAAATGGGTACGATGTGAACCCATCCAATTATTCAATGGAGATCTGATCAATTTTATTTAATATGTAAACACAAGAGATATAAACTCTGTTTCCTTTTACCAAGTCAATCAGGTCATCAACTGTGGCATCACTACGTAAAGCCACATCAGTGTTATGAATTTTGTATTCAGCCAGAGTAGTTTTTGCCATTTCAGAATGAAGTTCACTCTGAGGGCAAGTGGCTGTGAGACTAATCCTTCCCTTGTCTTTCTTCTTAAAGTCAATGTTGAAGGGTTTGCTGTGCAAGCAAATCCCAGAGTCTTCCAACTCATTTTGAATGATCTTCTTATGTCCCAAGAGTTTTAGGACATCCAGAACAATCAAGATTAAATTACATGTATGGGCCACTGCAATGACTTGACAACCTCTATTTTCCCATCCTTGGTACCTTCATTAATACTTAGGAGATCCAGGAGCTGGATCTTGGTACCTTTATATCTAATGGCACCAGGCACAGTGGTCAAAGTAGTAAATTCGTAGGCTGCCACTTCAGAATACACTCCTGCCAGGTTACTTAGCAGAGTTGACTTCCCCACGGATGGAAACCGACAAACCCAACTCAAGCATCACCGGTCTTGGCCACATCAAAACCTTCTCCTGGCCCACCACCACTGCCACCTTTTGGAATAATGAGTTCTCTTCAAAAGTTAGCAAGTTGAGCCTTTAAGCAGCCTATGGTGATGTGCTGTAGCCTTGTCCTGAGTCCCAGACATCTCGGTTTCCATCTCTGTGTTCTTCACTAAGGTCCCACTCATAGTGGCAAGGGCTGGACTCCGCACTGGCCTTTATACTAGCTAGATCCCCACATAGATCCCCACAAGAAATCTTAAAGGAGTCATAACTCTAATAGTTTGTGTGTGTGTATATATATGTGTGTATATATGTATATATATATGTATATATGTATATATATATACCAGCTACTTCTACTTTAAATCCTCAAGGTGCACATCTACTCATTAATAATTTTTAATAAATCATATCAGCTGAGGGCAAAAATGGGTATAAGAAATCAATAATTACCAGAACAACCTGTCCAGTTTCAGGGAGACAGTCACATCAGCCAGTGCTAATTTGTGCTATTGTTCTTGCTCTTCAACTTCAAAAAGCCCCTAGCTCAACTATCAAGAATGTGCCTTTCCTAACTTTCAATTGTTTCTCAAGATTTTCTACCTTAGAGCCACTGACAAAAACATCTTACCCTAACTTTCTAAAACTACTTAGATCAAATCATGAATTCTATAAAATCATTAATTCATCTAAACAAAAGTTCATCTTCATATTGATTTGCAGGAAAGTTGTCCAAATGAGTGGGCTGTCACCCAGGAAATAATCATACCAAACTATGGACAGTGAGGGTCTCCCCACACCCAATCATATCATATCAGAAAAATGAGAGATATAGCAATGAGAAACATAAAAAGGCACAGCAGTTGCAAGAAGCAATCCAGAGAAGAAACCCCAGGGGCAATGCCTGTCCATGGTACACCCATAGCAGCCATGGAAAGCAGTGAGCCAGCTCCAGAAGTCACCTACCCACTGCACATCCTCCTGCATGACATCCACCATCAATACAAATAATGACAATGAATGTATATGAACTGAAGGCCGACAACTTACACACATCACACCCTAATCAAGGAAAATTTTTTCGTAATAGACAGGCTATTTGGGGAAAATTACAACCAATAAAATGTAGAGAACAAGAGAATGTGTGGTGCTTGAGGTCAACTGATATACTAACAACACTGTTCCTACACCTAGGACTCAGGAATCATTGTGGAAGAAGAGACAGAAAGCTTATAAGAGTCAGAGAAACAGGAAATGGACTGTTACACTTTGTCTCCTAGTAATTTCTGAAAGACTGAAACAATCAACACAACTGGCAGAATAAAACAAAACATTAAAAAAAAAAATAATAATAATAATAATTAATAATAATACCACCAATGGGCATGCTAACATGGAAGGGACAGTTTTCTTTTAATGTAAGCCTTCCCATATACTCTGCTCCGCAGACTCTTACTAGTTCACTACTCAAACCAAGATGTTCCAAAAGTCAGTGACTTGAGAGAACAGAGCTTCTTTATAGCTCATACAGCAGTCATCAGGACCCAAGTGTCTTTTGTCTATTTCTTGCCTGTTGGTCCTGTTACAACCACAGTTTAGTCAATAGAAAAGAATGATTGAAAATCTAGGGTAAGGAGGTTTCTCATAAAATTAGGCACTAGAATTAACAGATATCATTTCAATATTTACATTGTATGTTTGGCATCCATGAGAAATTTAACAAATAGGCTCAGGCATTTCAATACTTAGCCTCTAGTTAGTGGCACTGTTTGTTGAGCCTTAAGAGGTATGGTCTTGCTGGAAGACATGCATAACTGGAGGCAGGCCGCGAGAGCTCATAGCCTCACCCTACACCCAGTGCATTCTCTGTTTCACACAGATGTGATCTTTCAGCCTCTTGATCCTGCCACAATGCCTGCTATTTGACACCATGTCTCCCTGCTATGATGGATTCTGATCCCTCCTGAATCATCTGCCAAGATAAACTCTTCCTTAAGTTCCCTTGGCCATAACGTTTTTTCACATCAACAGAAAAGTAACTACAAATGCTTAGGGGAATCCCAACCTCATCACTGCACTAGGGGCAACGACAGTTGAGAAAAGTCTTCAGGAAAAATAAAATAAAATTTTATCAATGAAAAGAGAAAATGTTACAAGGCAATTTGAAAACTGACACTCAAATTGATTTCTATGGGAAAAATAGAGAGAAAATAAATAACAGAACAAAACCATTTTTATGAGGATACCGTGAAGCTCTGTGAATGTTGAACATAAATACATGGAGAATTCGAAAGAAAACGCGATCTAAATAATAGATATATGATGATGGACTTCAAAGCTATTGATTTTTACTGGCTAAGAAGAAGCATAATTTTCAGCAGCATTCCTTATTAATATATCAATGCAGTATGGTCCTCTGGCTGAAAAGATTTATACTATCATGAGCAATGAAATATAGAATTTAATTTTATCCTTAAAAGGAAACATCTTTTTTTTATTAATTTATTCTTGTTATATCTCAATGGTTATCCTATCTATTGTATCCTCCCATTCTTCCCTCCCTCCCATGTTCCCCTTATTCCCTGCCCCTATGAAACATCTTAAGCAGGGAAACTGATATAGAAAAATAGGGATTCACCTTAAAATGTTGAAGGAATGAAAATAGGAAAAATGAGATGACTTTATCTGAGAAAGAAAAAAATATAGCATATAATTTTATGGCATGTCTAACCTGCAAAATTAGACTTTATCTTTGTAGAGTAATAGGTGTTGTATTTTTAACTGACTATATTAAAGGAATACTAAGGCGCTTCAGAGGACCACAGTTAGCTTTTCATAGGATGTTATGGGTGATGTTCAAAGAATATGAATCTTCAAAATTGCTCCTTTAACATCAGGCTTAAAGACAAACATTGAGTTTAATGAACCCACAAATCTGACTTCATTATCTTAAATTATTACTAGAGATACTAACTGTGTAAACGACAGTCACTTTGAATTATCACCTGTAGCAATAATAATTGTTACGGTCTAACATGTTTGAAGATACAGAATTCATATTCCTTTTTTATACAATGAACTAGAAATTAAAGTATCGTGCTTACATTTTCTTTTACCTTAATTTATAATTGTCCCGATGCTCTATTAGGAAGACATCATCTCTACATACAGGTGTAAGGATTTGCCAACAGCATAAGAGACTTGGCATTGTTATAGGCCATTTAAATTTCACCAAGCTTTGTCCAAATATGCATATTGTTATTTCTATTGGCTATTTAGGGGAACCATAACTTATCCTACCCATGTTTACAAAGGAGTTAACTCTATATATTAGAGCTGTATATACCATGTATATTATTAAGTGTATATATTAGACCTGAGTTAAGTGAAGAGCAGAAGAGCATGCCACGAGACCTTCTGCAGTTAGGAATATGCTTTGACTCGGCTTTATTAAACCAACAGAATATAATAGGCTGTTAACTTTAAAAGCATTTTATGATGCATGCATCTAATCAGAACTTGAATTATTACTTTGTTCTTTAAAGAATCTTTTATTTTGTTCTCCATTTTCAAAATCTCCAATAGGTATCCTAGATTCAGAAATGACAGTCCCTCTTTAACAACACTCAGCTAGAGGTAGCAGAATTAAGATTTGAAACTCTCTTATGATTCCACACACAGTAATATGCCTACTCTATTGAATTCCTCTAAAAATGCATCCTACAGAAAACACAGGAGCTTTACAATATACACTTCTATTAGCTTACTCGTTCAGTGATTTTTAAGAATCTTTCTTCTACTTGGTTTCTCCACTCCTTTTAAGAGTGACAAGTTCACCAACTCAAATTTTAAAGAGCTCTAAGAAAAAGACTTTTTATGACAAGGTCTTGACCATTAAATTTCTTTATTTTTCTCCTGACAAAATTTAAGTGTGTTAAGTTCCAGGATGTTGCACCAGGACTGTGGCTAAATATAAGAGAATAATTTATATATTTAAACAATTATTTAAATGTTATTTTATAGGAAGCATCAAGAAAAACTTTACATGAATCCAGAAATTTAAAAAAGAATGAAATATTAAGCTATTTTTAAAAAATAAGCTTATTTCAAATTTTCAAATGTATGTGAATATATGTGTGTCTGTGTTTGTGTGTGTGTGTGTGTGTGTGTGTGTGTGTGTGTGTGTGTGTGTGATCTATAGATAGTTAGTTTTCTATTGATGTGCTTCATTTGAAGTAGATTAATTCATTTGTAGTCCAGACCTTTGTGGTAGGAAGACTTACCTTTAATAAGGGTCATGCTTTTTGCAGGAAGCCTATATGAGGTCACAGATGAAAGAAGCATTTGCTCTTTGTTTTCTCTCAACTTGCTAGCACATCCGTTTCTTCACTGGCATTGGAGCCTATTTCACCAGAAGTCCAATATTTTAACACCCAGCCTTGTGGGACTGAGAGCAACTACTAGATTCTTGGAATTTATATTCACAGCTGGCCATTGTTGGATTAGCTGGACTACAACCTATAAGACATTCCAATGAATATACTATATACATATATAGATATAAATAGATATAAATGTGAGAGAGAGAGAGGGGGAGAGAGGGAGGAGAGAGAGAAAGAAAGAGAGAGAGAGAGAGAGAGAGGGGGGGGAGGGAGACAGAGACAGAGACAGAGAGAGAGAAATTCTTTTAGGTCTGTGACTCTAGAGCACCTCAATTAACACACCAATCAACTTAGAAAATTGAGAGTTTAATCGGGCTTATGGTTCCAGAACGTTACAGTCTGTGATGCAGCCATGGTGGCAGACAGATGGAGCAGTGGGCTGAAGTGCTTGAATCTCAATCCACAAGCAAGAGGCAGAGGACGCAGTACAAATGAATCATTTGAAGCCTGAATGATTTTTTTCTCAGTAATATACCTCCTCTAAGAGGGACACTCCCTCAAATGGGAACTAAATATTCAAACACGTGACTCCATGAAGGACATTCTCGTTTATGGCACCACATTCCACTTCCAGACTCCCTCAGGTTTATGGCTACATTGTAATCCAAATTACTTTTAGTTCAAATTCAAAGTTCTTGTAGTCTTTTAGTTTCCACGCTATTTAAAACTCTGAACTTTCAAATAGCTTCTCAGACACAGTAAATGGGAAACCTACTCATGACTATGCTTTGAGAGTAAATGTTCTAAGGAAAATTCAAAAGTAGTAAATGAGTAGGAGAACAATGTAAGGAATGAATTGAAATAGAAGATACGCACATTTAAGTAAATACAAAGAAGAAAGGAATAGAAAGGAATGTATTGGAAAGGAATAGAAAAGGCCAAGAGATACGAAAATGTTGAAAAGAAAAGAAAAATTAAGAGAGCAGAGAATAATCTCCCAATAATGGGAAACCTGAAAAATAAAATTAGATACACAAAAGAAAGAAAAAGTTAGAATTAAAAACATAGTTTTTTTTAAACAACAAAATACTACCATAAGTACTGTCAAAATGGCATAAAAATAAAAGGAATAAAGTTAATCATCCAAAAGTGAAAATATATAAATAAAGTTAGACAAATGCATGGAGGGAAAGAACAAATGGAAACAGTAGCTAATGAGATGGCTTAGTGAGTCTGAGCATTTAGCTGTACAAGCACAGGAACCACTTAAAAACCGAGCACAGCTGCGGTTTTGTTACTGAAACACTAGCAGTAGGGCACTAGGGACAAGGGGCAAAGACAGGTAGGTCCTGAGAGCTTGCTGGTTGGCCAGCCTAATCAAAACGGCCACCTTCGGGTTCAGTGAGAGATACTGTGTTAAAAAGAAATAATACAAAGAAGACAACTTCATCTTATGGACTCTGCATGTACTAGCGCTAGCACACTCACATAAAAGCATACGACACACATATGTATGCTCCGTCCCCCACATAAACACACTACACACCATATACTTTAGAGTACTCAGGCTCCTCCACAGTGACAAGTGAATCCAGAGATTAACCTATCGGTGGCTTTGGGCTCAGGATGATGGAACTCCAGAGTTCTTCTCAGTTGGGGTTGGTTCTAGCAACTGAGGGCAAATCAGCATCCCTAAGAAATCACTTCACTATCTAAGCTGAGTCCAAAGCCACATGAATCTTTTAGTTTGTGAACATCTGGCCCCGGATGATTGTCTCCCTCATATGGCTGTGTCAGATTAAGTTCCGACAGACACTATTTTGTGGATGTGCTTGCTTTCAAAGTATCTGAAGTAGCTCAGTTTAAAACAACAGTTTCTTTCTCAAGATGGTGCCTTGCCCTGGGCATCTAGTCATCTTCCCTACTGTTGACTCATCTTGACAAAAGAATCACCATCTCAACAAAGTGTGCAAGTGAATTTAAGGCTTGTGGGGCCTGAATGCTGGTCCAGAAGGTAGGACTCTGTTTCTGCACCAGGACCCTGCAGCTGTCCTGCTTTTCCTCCCCCGTGCTGAGGAGCTGTGCAAGTGAAGCTCGGTGCTGCTAGGCTTCCTCTCCAAGAGACCCTTGCTGATTTTGCCAGTTTTCTGGGATCTTGTGATGCCTGAAAAGCATAAAAGCCTTTGCATTTTTCTTGCTGCTCTTCCTTTCTCTGGAATAAATTGCTTTCTTACTCTGAGTCTTCTTCAGCAGCCCACACAGAGGGCCACGCTGTCTGTCCATCATAACTGTACATTCAGTTCTACAAGCTAGAACTAAAAAGAAAATGTGGGTTCAGTGTTTGGTGATGATTGCATTAACAATTTCAGTCTGATACTTTTTTAGGGATGTCTAAATTTGTACAAAGTAAGAACACTACTTTAAATAGCATTTTTTGGGTCATAGTATTGAAAAAATGAAGGCACAGTTGTAAGATTTACATTCTCAAAAATAAAGTTAGTTATAAAAATTACTTACAATGATTATAAAATATTTATAATACCCTAGCCCCTTATAAACAATATAGGCTAGAAAAAACAGCTCACCTTTTGAAAAACTCAAGACAAATATTAAATAAATGATTTATGATCATTCAAATTTGAGCTATATAAAAGAAAATTGAAATATGGATTTCACTAAACTTAAATTATGTAATCATTTTCTATCTAATATTTTCTATGTAGAATTTAAACAAATGTTATGTGAAAAAAGCAACAGAAGAAGTAAATGTTTAATATATGTAATTTTTAGTAAATGCCAAGCTAAAGGGTCTGTTGGAGCCTCATTTCAATACTGTTACTCATACACTATTGTTCATAATTATTTTATGTACATGAAAATAAGCATTCTATAAGTATTTTTAGAATTAAGCAACATTTCATTTTAACATTATTAAATAGAAAGGAAAGAAAGCTTTTCTGTATTCCTTTTAGACATATTTCTCTCCAAAGAGTCTGGCTATTTCAGTTGTATTTCATGATAAGACTTGGAGTAGCTATAGGAAATTGAAAGTAAAGTTCAGGCAGAGTATATTCATAGCTGAGTAAGGCACTTCAGCAACATTTTCCCATAGATGCGTCATTTGAACAGCTATCAATGTGTCAAACTTCCTTCCCAAGGTCTAAGGAAGCTCTATGGAAGTCTATAGTGGCACCAAACAGGCAAGCAAGCTGTAATGAGCAGGATTCACATTTCTATGTGTTTTGCCACCAGCTGTGTCATGGCCTATGTGACCTGTCAGGTTTAAGACTCAAGTGTGATTGAGTGTTCAGGCTTTCTGGCTATTAAAACACAACCAGAGGAGAAAAGAAGAAAATAGAATGAATAAGGGGGAAAGCTTATAGCCTTACATTTATAGGTTAGTGCCTATTTAAAGTCTCATTTCTCACATAGCCTAAATGGCTTATTTAGATTCTGTAACTTGCATAAGCTTTCCAGATTTCTTACATATTCTAGAAAAGCATCCAGACATCTTACTCTTTACATATGCCTTTCTTTAATAAAAATATTTTCATTTTTACATCCCAACATCTTATAGTATTTTAATACCCTAATAACATTTGTACAAGTTTATCAAGTACATTTCCCATTTGTTATAGAACTTCTTACATCTCTGATGGAATTAAACAATGTATATTCCCTCTTTATAAGATCTCAATCACAAAAGTGATTTCTGTTCCTTCCAAAGCTCACCATGGGATACCAATGAGTTTGTTCAGCTTCCTTACAGAGGATAGGCAAGAGATACTGAGTGGAATATGGATGACATGAAAGGCGGCCATATTGGAAAGCTTACTGCCCATGCTAGAAAATTCTTTTTTTTTTTCCTCCCTCCAGTCTCACCTTGAAATCTATCAAGTATTCTTGATGAGACCCAATAAAAAATAGACTGATGAGTCTCCTAAAATTTTTATCAAGGCTATTGAGGGCAATTGCACTTTGTTTATTTGTTTATTATATTTCTAGTCTATTTCATAGTTTGTACCCTCCATAGAATGATCTAACAGAGACATGCTTTTGATTTTGTGTAAGTGTAAGTAGTAAAGAAAGAGAATCAGCAGATGCATAACAGAACACTTTCCAATCTATATTTACAACCTTCCCTAGATGCAACAAAGGAAGCCCTGTCAAAACTATTATATTGCCATGACTGGTTGAGAAGCGTCTAGGCAGGAAGTCGTCTCCTGGCATAAGACCATTAGTCATTTTTACTATAGGCATCTCTATATTATGAGATGAGTAATAACTTGTGCTAGAAATAGTTCACCCATTAGCTAGCCTTAAGGACACAATGCCTTTATTCTTGAATTATTTTGTTGTTCTCCTGTTCCTTGTCACAAACTCAGGGGTGCAGCCTGACAGGACAGGGATTTTGGAGAATATTTTGGGATGAACATGCTTGAGTTTGATGTGGAAAGACTAAATCTTAACTTCAGAGGCTCCTTCGCAGCTTTAAACAGCACAGAACGGTAGATATATGCATAAAATAAATTTGCTTCTCTATAAAACTAAACTCAGTGGCTTACAGTGGATAGGAAACATACAGTTGAGCCCTGTGACAACTTTTGACATCCAAAGCACCGGTCCTCCTTATCACCTGGATAGACATGGCCAAATGAGACTTACCTTCTGAGACTAGCTTGGGGAATAGGAACTGACAAGAGACAGACAGCATTTTCTTTCCTTTTAGAGTGCAATAAGAGACAGAAGAGAAGGTTTTTAAAAGCTTGCCCTCTGGTTTCTTTAAGCATTAACGGCATTGGTGTATGGCAATCTGGGCTCATGATCAAGCTGACAGGGGTACGTGTCTCCAACCAGTATCTAACCCGAGATCCTTCCTGACAAGTCTTAGGCTGAGACACTGCTTAAAAACCTGTACTCACAGTGATTGTGTCTAGGACTGACGATGGAGGCAGATAACCTGACAAGCATAACAAGTATTCCTCATCCTGTACAAAACAAGCTTCTATCTGCTTGTCCTTCCTTTGTGCAATGGAAGAAAGGATATTCGGAGATCTAGGCCTTTGAACTTTTAGGCAGTTGGGCGTTTCTCATGGAATCCATTTTTATGGATATGGGCTTTAGAGAAATTCTGTTTTAAATTTGATATCAGCATTTTCTAACTCCATCTTGTAGGTTTTACTGTGCTCCGGATGGAGCACAGGTAAAAGAAAAATTGGATATAAGAAATTTCATGGGAGTCTCCCCCACATTTACAGAAAAGATCCACAAGTTAAGAAAAATTTTCTTCCTAACTCCATGCTCTGATTTTCCAGGAAGCAAGCCATGGGGACCCTGGAGATGGAGTTCATCCCCATCTGCAAAGCAGAGACATTAGAGAGAGCCTGATAGAGGGTGAAGGGTGCATTTTGTTCCTGACAAAATAGAAAGAGAAGTTACTCTGTTGTAGAGTTTCTCTAGTCTCAAGCTCATTTTCTTTATGTGTAAAGCCACAAGCTATATTTTTAAAATCCAGATCAGGAGCAAGTATGAAAAGCACTCATGGTAACTTTCTTTTTATTTAAAGAGGGCTGTCTAGATTGAGAAATCCTCCTTGCAATTTACCACATGTCCACTGGATTCAAATTGCTGTAATCCAGAGAATACTAAACAGCAACAGTATGAACCAAACTCAATATGAGAAACAGAACTAAAAGAACCAAGAAAGTGATGGCATTTGAATCTTTCTTTCTTCCAAAGCACTCTCTATTTTCTTTTGGGTATGACTGAAAAGTGAAAGCAAAGTCAAAGGAATCCAGAAGACCATGGGTCAGGAAAGCAGACATTGAGAAAAATGAACCCGAAGACAAAGCAGAAATAGGGGGCACTAAGCGCCCATGGAGACTACATTCCCAGCCTTTTGTCCAGGGTGATCTCCTGCCTTGGCTGTAGCAGCTGCCTACTGCAGCAGCTTGCACAGCACCAGGCAATTCCTCCTTTCATCCCTGTGGGGATTGGTGCCTTACAAATACTCAGACCCAGGCTGCTGCAAACTTCGGAGTGCTCAGTCTATGTTAGTAAGTCAGTGATGGAGGCACATGGCTTGGGAGTCTTATAATCTTAGAAAATCAGAAATAATATGGTCTAAAACAAAAATTGAAAAACAAAATACAAACAACAATATAATGACCCCCAAAACTACAACCTTGAAAGTCTATTATTTCCTCCTTTGTCAATTGTAAGAAGGGGTGTACTTATGCCCAAGATTAGTGGAAATGGGAAGTATAGTGGATGCTGTTATTTTAGTGTATTACATGTGGATGCTGTGCTAAACAAGATGGCAGTGAAGTCACATAGCCTTTTGCTCTTGTTAGGAAATTATTAGCCTAGATGGCATCCAAGTTACATGCTCACCGTTATCACAAGGAGGCCAATAGCCAAGATGGCAGCAAACCTACTTTCTGCTCATGGTGATTCAGCTTGATGAATTGAATGCATCCTCCATTAGGATACAAATATCTATAAGATGCATACATCTCACAGATTAAATGTGGACCAGTATACCCATTTTCTTAAAAAAAAAAAAGAAAGAAAGAAAGAAAGAAAGACCAAAGAAACAAAGAAAACAAGGCCCCCAGTCCCAGATCCGCCCATCATAATGTTCTTTTTGTAGATTTCTAGGACCCTCTGTATCCTTCTATTTCCCCATTCTCCCATGCATCTCTCATCTAAAGTCCCAATAGGATGTCCTCCCTCTGTCCCACTTTCCTGGTAAGTGAAGACTTTCCTGCTCAAACTATGGCACCAGCCAAGGACAATACATGCAGTAAACTTCAAACCCCTACTTAGATCTAGTCAACGGACAGGACATTCTCCACAGTTGGGTAGAGAGTGGGGACTGACTTTCACATGAACTCTGGTGCCCCATATTTGACCATGTCCCCTGGATGGGGAGACTGGGGAGACCTGGTGGCACTCAGAGGAAGGACAGCAGGCTACCAAGAAGAGACTTGATACTCTATGATCATATACAGAGGGAGGAAGCCCCCCTCAGTCATAGTCATAGGCGAGGAGAATAGGGCGAAAGTGGGAGGGAGGGAGGAATGAGAGGATACAAGGGATGAGATAACAATTGAGATGTAATATGAATAAACTAATAGAATATATATATATATACAAACAAAAACAAGAAACAAAGAAAGAAACAAAGAAAAGGAAAGAAATTTTTTTAGTTAGGTTAGGTTAGTATAGATATAGGAGACAATAGCTGTAGCCTCAGAAGGTAGGCCCTAAATAGCAAAATAAGAACTGGAGGAAGGAACTCCATGATCTGTGTAGCTGTTAGAGTAGCTAGAATCAGTGTAGGTCTTTCTCAGATGGCTTTGATAGGAAGGAAGGAGATAAGCCATACAAATTTCAGTTCAAAACTTTTTCAAGGTTGCAAAGAGACAAGAGAAGAAAGAACACAATGTAGTCCTTTTACAAATTAAAAAAGGTTTGTCTGTCTCCAGATGAAGAATGACTTTCTGAATATATCCCTTTTTCCTTAGCACCTGGATGCTAAAAACTTCTTCCTTACCAGTGTGAGATAACATCTCTGTGGAACCAGGTCCTAGGTTAACAGTGGAGATTTAGTCTCTGTTCACAAAACTTTAGCCACCAAATAGATTCACTTGCTTCCTAAGATACACAGTCATCAAGATGAGAATAAAAAAGCACTCAGAGGACCTTCTTTGTTAGAAAGAAGGAGAGGCTAATGTCGCCTCCGCTGTTCTAGGATAAGGAAAGGGTGCTGGCCTAACAGTCAATACTTCTTATCCTTTCAGATTTGGCATGGTTTATACTTAGCTTGGTGATTTGCTGGTACCCAGAAAAGAGACATCAACAAAATATTACTATCTCAGAGTCCTGACTGGGTTCTTTTTCTCTGCTATTTAGAATTAAAAGGCAGGGAAAAAAATGTTGAATGTAACAGGTATCCATAGAGGAAATCTCAGACACAGACAGAACCAGACCTTAAAAGAAGAGCTTTTATTAGAGGTGAGGAAATATATATACCAAAATACACAGACATAAACATCCACTGCAAAACTCATAGGGAACTTGGGAATTGAAATGTTTAAGTGCTATGAATCACAATCAGCATAGCTAAATGAGTATTGTGCTAAATATAAGGAAAGTATGCAGTAACACTGACTCAGAAGAAATGGGTAGAAAAATTCTTCTATGTGCTTTATGGGTGAAAACAAAGGCATGGTTTCTATGTTGGCAACTTGCTTGTGAGTGAAGTTTAAACGCATTCAGGTATGAAGCTTTGCTATTTTAACGTACAATGATCTCAGATTCTGCATTTCATTCCTTCATACCTTACTGTGATCTTGTCTATTGTCTTCACATGCTATAGACATTTAAAATGCTATCTGTTAGAAGAAAGAAAACTGTTTCTCTATGTTGTGAAAAATCTGAAAGAATCTTAAATCTGGCAAAGCAACTATATTTTTGACATGATCGAATGGTATCAATGACTTCCTGTTAACTCCTGTGAAAAAGTTATCAATATGATTATAAAATAAATATTTTATTCAAACATTGGATATGTACAGAAGACCAGAAAATTAGATTTTCTTTCTGAGTCATGATTTCATTATGTATCCCAGACTATTCGCTCATAGGATAGTCTCAGTTCTCTTGGCACAAGAGACAAGCATCAGACTCAAACCCTCCCATCTCAGTGCCCTGTGTTTAGGGAGTAAGTGTAAAATTCACCATGAGAGGTTCCACACATTTATTATAAACAGCACAGTACAGTCCTATGTAAATACATACAAATAAAAACATAAAACAGTTGAAAATTTTCTAGATGCCTCCCTTAAGACCCATTACATTTGTTATCGTCCTAAAAGCGTTGTTATTTCCCCATTTAAACATACTTTTTAGCTGTCATTGACTTTGCAAAAATGGATTTAAGCTACTCATGTGCATCTATGGCCTGAGTGTCTCAATAGATAAGCTTGTGAGATACATCTAAATTGTTGCAAGTTTCCAATAGTTCATTATTTTCTATTGCTGTAAACTACAATTTAAGAATTCCCTTTTGACTATCAATAAGCATACAGTGTGTCTCTACTTTATACGTATTAACAATGTATAACATTCAGTTGTCCATATTTTGTACATGTTTGTTTGCTTTTCTTGTAACTGTAAATATAGAGACCATGCTATAATCTTGTAAAGAGTTACAAATATTCATATGGCTATACATCTTCAACTAGATTTCCAAAATGTGACATTTTATATTGTCATAAAATTGAAGATTGCTACAGGGCATGATCACACACACACACACACACACACACACACACGCAGAGAGAGAGAGAGAGAGAGAGAGACAGAGACAGAGAGAGAGACAGAGAGAGAGACAGACAGACAGACCGGCAGACAGACAGACAGACAGACAGACAGAGACAGAGACAGACAGACAGACAGACAGAGGTGGGAGGATTTTGAAGCCAGCCTGAGGTACATAGTAAGTTTAAAGTCCATCCAAGCTAGAAAATGAGACCCCATCTTGAAAAACCAAAGGGCAAGAAAGTGAATCTGTGGCAGAGCATGCAGAAGGCCCTAAGTTGAGGTCCAAGCACTGAAAAGGTAGTGGGTGAGTAAGAGCCTATTTTCCAATCTTACCTATCTTATCTTTGACAGTGTTTTTAGACTGCAGTGAGTATAGCGGTTACCACTTTATTTCTATAGTAAAAATGGCAAAGATTCCTTCACATATTTATTTCCACTTAACACATTTTCTTTTACTGTTGCTTGCTTAGCTCTTTCTCACAGGTTTTCAGTTGATCGCTGCCTAACTTTTTGGCTCATAAATTTCCTTGCATGTACTGTTTGCACAGATTCTGTTACATTAACTTTGGAAATGTTTTCTCCCATTCTGTGGCTTGTAATTTTTGTTTGTTTGATTATTGCTGGTTGAAAAAATTCATGTATTTAACACGAACACTTGACATATAGAAAGTGTGTAGAATCAATCAATAAATGATTGGATGTGATCTTTATTAAAGTGTTTCATCAAGGCTGCTTGTCATTATAGCCTAGCACACAGGAAATTAAAGTGGGAGATTTAGAAGTTTAGGGTCATTCTCATCTACATCATAAGTTTGGTATCAGTCTGTGTATGAGGCCGTGTCTCAAAACCACAACAAAACAAAAAGTCCTCTTGTAGTATGAGGACTGCATGGCTAAAGAAACACATATAAACCTGTAAAAAAAAATCACTTAAAATCATTTAAAATTTTTTGAATAGCTCCTACAGTAATTCAATATGTCAGAAAGTTATAGCATTTTTAAGAGATCCTGTTGTTCAGATCTATAAAACTGTAATACATATCACTTCTCAGGTTGAAATAATAAAAGATAGCTAAAGGAATGAGGTGGATAGCCCTTTAAAGACTAGCCTTTAAAAGTGTCATAAACAAGTTTGCCTGCACTAGGTTTTCTAACGTAACCAACTACTGACATCTATTGGCAAAAATAAGTCATACCCAATTGGCTAATATAAAAACAGATGAGATTTTTAAAATTACTTTAGTTTAAATACAGTATTTACTTAAAAATTGTACTTGTAATTAGCTTAGGTTAAGCAAGCTAAGACCTTGATTATTTAAAATACAGAACCCCAAGTGTGGAAGTGAAGTGTGGGGAGTGCTACAGATAACCTCAACTGTCTTCAGATCGAGAGTATAAGTAATAAATAAAAGCACATTTCTTACGAGAAGAAGATTTGGGATTTAAAGTTTTGATATGTAAGAAAGGGAAGGCTAAGCTCAGCAAATGCATGCTGCCTTCAATTCTTTAAAGACATACTACTTTTTTCAAACAACTAACCCTAGTTTTCATTTGGTGTACATTCATGAGCTCTTATTCATATTTCAAATTCCTCCAATTCATCTCTCCCGCCAAATATGACTCCCTTGACTTTTATCCTGATAGATCCCAGGAATCTGTCATTTCAAGACACCAATACACTATATGATGTCATTTCACTAGCAAGATTATGTAATGTGACTAAAGTAATTTGGAGTAAAACAACTCACCCACACATTCAATCATTTTAAATATTAGATGCTATAAACAGTATAATGTATTTTGACATAAATGTAATCCACTCAAACAGAAATCCCAGCTTTCCTGCAATTTAAAAGAATAATAAAACAATAACAGAATACAGAAAATATATAGAATAATAGAAATATGAGAATAATAGAAGGCCTGAAATGAGTTATGCCTGTCAACATAGAGCAGTGTTATTACATGTTGATGGGTAAAATAAAGCTATAAAGAGGATAAAGATAATTAAATTAGGAACTGCTTAATGTCAGCAGTGATGATTGGCTTGGGCAAATTAATCCTTGAGATTGATGTGATTCCGGAGATAGAGTGAGCCATGGGAATGGCCATTGAAAGAGCAGACAGAAGGAGAGAGAAGCAACGGAAAGATGGCAAGGGATGAAGATTTTACAAAGTTCAATCAACCAACTGACTTGTGTTAATGGGAAAGAATGAATATTGTTTTTTATGGAGGACAATACCAGAGAAGTGACACAGGGCAAATTCTACAAAATGATGTGTTCCCTGGAGGTTGCTCTAATTTTGAGTGTGGTAGAAGGACATGTTACCTAAGGTTTCAGTGTGGAAACTGACTTTATATAACGGGAAAACAAACAAAGTTGGCTCAAAGATGTGTGTGAAGCCTAGAGGGGGCATGGCTTGGGTTTGAATTACTATGGTGGGGATAAAGATGACAGGAAAGATAAGACAGTGGGTATCATTTCAAGGTAAATTTATGAATAATAGGGTAACTGAAAGAAAGAGGCATGAAAAAATAGCTAGAGGAGTAAAAGAAAAGTTTAAACAAAATTAAAAATAAGTATTTTCTCTCTTTCCCATTTCCTTATCATCCTCTTCCATATATAGAAAAACAGGCAAAGCAAAACAAATGAAAACCACCACCGCAACAAAACTCTAATGGGATACCCAGATATTTACCAGATATCATTTACTTGCCCTTTCATATAACTTGATGAAGGATTCCGATGAGATTCTAAATTCACAATTTATGTGACCCGAGATGCCACAAATGAAAATGTTGTTAACTTTCCAAGTGTATTTCAGATGCGTAACAAAACGCAGTTCTGATTTGTCACACCACCATACAATTGAATTATTCTCTGAGATCATCTAAAAATTCTGTTCCATAAAGTTTCTCCTTCAGGCAGAGGGCATGGTTTATTAGATCCATGTTCCATTTAACTATATAATTCTAATTGATAAAACTCCTTAGTAACAATGTAATGGTGAAGGCTAAGTCACACATCAATACCATAGTCAGATTTGGTTCTGGAAGGGAGGAATACAGACCTTCAGTGGAAGCCCTCATCACTGGGTTTGCAATGCAGATATTTGGTTTGCTTTGAATGCAGTCTGTTGGCCACGGGACCAAGAGCCACCTCTGTGGCAATTATGAGCTCCAGATTTATAATCAGCAGCTCCATGTGAGACACTGTGGGTGGCACACTCTCATTTCCTTGTCTTCCCTCCAACTCGGTTTACTCGCTGAAAATGGGCCGTAAATACTTTTGAGAGACAGTTAACCCTTACATGCAGAACTCTGTGGAGCCGTGCTTCAACAATTTCGTCCTTGGAAGCATTGCCCTGAACTGCTTGGAAAAAATCATCGTTATCCCAACATGACTTCTGTTTTATTGTTTGTTGCTCTAGTGCTGGGAACAGAGCCCAAAGATTGAAACTACAACTCCTGCATGTCAGAGACGCACCCTGTCACTGAGCTTCACTCCTCCTTCCCCCTCCCCTCGCCTTTTCAAAGGTATGCTTCTGTACTGCTCCTACTTTAATATCATTTCTCAAACATCCCAAACTCACTGCTTGGCCTTTTTGACGACTCTCATATTTAAATTTTATATGCCTAAATTAGTTAGTCTGCAAAAATAAAACTCCTTAAAAGAATCTCTCTCTCTCTCTCTCTCTCTCTCTCTCTCTCTCTCTCTCTCTCTCTCTCTCTCTCTCTCTCTCTCTCTCTCTCACTCTCTCTCTCTCCACGCTCCCCACTCTCTCTCTGTGTGTGTGTGTGTGTGTGTGTGTGTGTGTGTGCGCGTGCGTGCGTGTGCGCGCGCACGCGCGCGCACGCGCTCTCAAGGCGCTTTAAAATTACCTTACTTTCACTTTCTTGTCTCTGACTCTGACTTCCATATCCAATATCCTTTGCTTCTCACTGGATTGTGAATGTGCCCTTTCTCTATGTCTGAAAATCTTTCAACCTTCACCATTCATTCTAAGAATCAGCAATAAGTTATGTTTTTATAGAACCTTTCTTCCAGGGAACAGAGAGTGTTTCATATATATTACCACATTCATCCTTAAAATTTCTCTCACAACACCCATAGCCCTGACTAAAGTATGCCTCCATCGAAACCTCTAGCCATAGCTTTAGTTCTTCCTTCCTTGGCTGCCTTTTCTATAAACTCTGTAAATCAGTTTCAAAACCCAGTGTCTGGAGAAAATATGCATAATTCTATCACTCAGGTGACCTTTCTTCCAACCCTGTGCTGAGAACTCACTAACTCTGTTTCAAGGCTTTGCCTCTTTCCATGGCAAGTATGAGGTTATTATGATTTTGCCACTTTTCTGATATTTTCTTCTATATAGTGAAATAATCTCACTCTATATACTGTGTCTCATTTTTTTTAAGCCATGGCACTTATGTTTGTTTTAAATTCTATTTATACCCTTCTTCATGTTATTGCTTATTAGTAAGTAAAGTCATATCCTAAATTCATATTCATCTTGATTTTGTATTTTAAAATATGATTCATTCAGTATGGATGGCTAACATTTGCTTGTATTTATCATTGTGGCCCTCTGTTTGGTAAAATAAAGAGTGGACTACTTTGTTTACTCCTTACTATAGTTATGGGCCTACTGCCTGTATATCAAAGATGGAACATGAAGCTTTCCAAAGGTAGAACAACTAGGCCTAGGACACACATGCCGAGTGTATGGACATAAATTTGCATTGAAGTACACCTGCACTTGATACTTGCTTGCTTTCTCCAAGCAATTACTTAATGCATTAAAAGCTTTAAGAAAACAATATGAAGTTTCGTTTCTAACAATTTCTCCATCATCTACAATATGGCTACATCTGTGGAGTTAATTCCAAATTGAAAGAGGTTTGGAAATTTAGGCTGACATCTGACTACTTAGAGAAGAAGATCAATGTTCAAATGTGATGGCTTATTGAAACTTAAAAATAAGTTATGCTCTTTAATCGCATATAACATGATTAAAAGTTTTCTCCAGCTGCACCAAGTCCTGAACATTAACTCCGAACCAATATGCATTTTTACAATGGTGTATATATATACATGTTCATTCTGTGTGTGTGGTGCGTGCTTGCATGTGTGTGTGTGTGTGTGTGTGTGTGTGTGTGTGTGTGTGTGTGTGTAGAGAACATGGGTACAAGGATCTGTATAGGTTGGAGGTCAACCTTAGGTGTCTTCCTCAACCTCTTTCCACCATAGATTTTGAGATCATATATCTCTTTGAACCTCATATTTACCAAATTCACTAAATGGTCTGCCCAGAAAACCTAGGACCTTTCTGTCTCTACTCTGCAAGCACGGGAGGGTGTGGGTCCACCTCAAAAAGCTCTGGACGCTTCATGTGGTTGGTAGGGATCCTAATACGTGCACATTAAGCACTTTACTATCTAACACATTTTATTAGATTCTGGTTATGTACTTTTACTGAAAGCTCAAAGCGGTTAGAGCTTAAAAGAAATCTTATTTTAGATTAGTTTGGTTATTAAATTTATATTACATTTATTTATTCTTTCATGTGGAGACAAAAAAACAAATCCCTATAATTAAATCCCTTGTACCTGGGATGAAAACTGAGGTTATAAGGCTTAGAACCAAGTGTCTTTACCCACTGAGCAATCTCACCATGTCATACTTTTTAACCCATGCCATAAAGAACCCACATTGATTTAGTTTGGTTTGTCTTCAGTTCCTAAGTAGAACAGTCAGTAAAGATGTTCTTACTATAGTAGCTGTTATACTGTTGATATATAAAAAACATACTTCAAATGACCTTAATAACCAGTGTGATTGTATATTTCTATTTCATATTTCAAGTATATCCTATTACTCTAAATCTTCTTAAATAGTTTGACAGTTTTCTACATTGTCTTCTTGATAAAGATGTTCTTTTTATGTTGGAAGCTTTTAAGTGCTTTAAATGTCCTCCAGATGCACTTTGACTGACTGAAACTAAAGAATAAGGTATGCATAAATTGAAAGACGAATTTCCCATGCAAACATTAGGATCATATGAAGCCATGCAAATATAGCCTTCAGAAGGAAAAAAAAAAGCTTGACATTATTTTTTTCAAATTGATCTCTGTAGTCAGAATACAATTGCAAAATAATGATTTACATTTTTTGACTGAAAAAATTTACATATTAGAGGGTAAGTGACTTCATAGTGTGAAAATTCCAAGACAGACATTCAATCAGTAGACCATTAAAAAAGAGACTAGAAGATGTGGGTAATAGGTGAATTTGATTTATTGCAGCCTGAAAGAAACACTACCAAAATCATTGAAAATATAATTTAAATATCTTGAGTATGGAATGGATTCAGTGGTGTCCAGAAATTAAACTAAAGAATAATGTGATTATTTGAAGGTTGTTTAGTAAAAATAGGTGTTAAGGGCCATGTTATAGAAAAGTTACATATTGGAAGAGAAACCATTTAAGAAGCAGGAATCCTCGCATCTGCCCTGAGAGCAAGGACCACATCAAGGAACAAGAAGTGATTTCCCCTGCAGCACATTTGTGTGAGTATGAAGCGATTTAAACTTTGTTATATATATATTACTACAAAGAGGAAACGGATGACATTTAAAGATAAAAATTCATGATATTAGATTGTATTCATCATACTCAGCAAGTTGAGAATCGTAAAATGAAAAACTTTTAATAGCTAATCATTTGGTAACATTCACACAAAATAATACATTGTCACAGTCTGTCAGAACAC
The DNA here is from genome assembly GCF_964271855.1 of Acomys minous. NCBI lineage: Eukaryota > Metazoa > Chordata > Mammalia > Rodentia > Muridae > Acomys > Acomys minous. Next base: position 46,719,589 of record NC_140483.1, read on the forward strand.
TGACAGTCTGCCAAATAGTTTGATTCAAATTTGAAAAGTAAAATTGAGCAGAGAATAATATCAGACTTCACAGGAGGGAAGAAGAGACAAGATGCAGAATAGCAGAGTCCGAAGAATTATAGAGCAAAGATGAAAGTAAAATATAATCTTTTCCCCATCTAAGAAAAAAACTAGGATAATTAAGTAATGAAGCCTTTATCAAGGACATAGGGAAATAATTACCAAACCACAAAATAAGTTATTTTTTAATGTGAAGATAGAGTCAAAAGTTGCATATAGTACATACTTAATATAAAATTATATATATATATATATATATATATATATATGCAATTTAACTGACTTAGGAAAAACTAGAGTACCTTTAAAATGCATAGTCTGAGTTATGTATGTTAGTCTTTTCACCATTTTTTCAGTTTTATCCTTAAGATATCTGAAAATCCATCTTTATTCAACACAAAATTAAAACTCTGATGAAATCTCTAGTTTAAAAAATATTCCATAAGCAGGTTCTATGATGCTCATCATCCTCTTTGAGGTAGGCTGGGTGTTGCCAGGAGTTAACCTGACTCATTGTCAATGAATCTTTAAAATAATAAAAACATTTTTAAATGCCATAGTCTGTATGTCTCTGAGGTTTTTGAGGACTTTATCTAATATTTTACCTTATCTTTCTATAGAATAATATCTATCTGCCACACCTAAAATCTATATTCTTGTGATTAAAATTAGACTAGAAATTGGTATGACCATGATTTGATCAACTAACAGTTAACTTGTATAGCTTATTTATCCTAAACAGCCTGTAATAGCACTTCCTAGGTATTGGAAATAAACCTTGTATTATAATTGAGTTATATGGATATAATGCCTTATATTAGATATTGATTTACATTGAGAATTTTAGACGCACCAAGATAGGAAAGAAATTTTCTCCAAGGTTGCCAAATACAAATAGCCAAAATACTAAGAATGCAACATTTATATAAATCCTGATTGTTTCATGGTACTTATTGCTGTAGGTAGATATATGTAAAAATAAAATATTTAATAATAAAGGAAAAATATTTCATACATGTTTAATCCTCATCTGATAGTCAACACCTGCACTCTTGGTTCAAGATGAAATGGCTCATCATATTAGTATTTATGTGGATGCAATTACATGTTAGAAGTTTACACCATGTGCCAAATTTCTGACAGCTCTTTTTATCTCTTATATTTGTTGTATTCTAAAGCAATAAAGTAATAATTACTCTATTTTTATGGTCTGTTTTTAAGAAATCAATAGAAAATATTAAAGTATTGTATTATTTTAAAAAACAGTTAATAACCCTAGAAATATCAATTATACCTTCAGGTATTCTAAGGGGATACTATGACTGTCTATATGACTTCAAAATAAATCAAGCAACTACAGAATTCACAAAGTAACAGTATTACTTACTTCTGCTAATTACTTCTGAGCAATTGGGAAAGAAGTAAAACTTAAGTCTTGGTTTGCTGAGGGACACCACAAGCTCCCCCCATCAGCCCACTTATAGCTCCCTGTCTCCTGTGTCTGGGCTATGACCATCCCAGAGCAATGAAACATGTTAAAATTTTTGTGTTGAGTTCAGTTCTTCATTTTGCCTGTGCCATGATATTGTTCTCTCCTAAGACTTTTTTTTTTTTGGTCTAAGGAGACTAGAAAACACAGCCTTAGAAACACAGGGGTATGACTTAAAAAAACCCTCCTAAGTCGGGTATAAGTTACTTCCTAATTAAGCTACTTTTCTGTAGGTGATTTCTTTCAAAGGTCATTCCTGTGCCTTACCATAAATGGATGCTGATCCTACCCAAGAAAAAAATTATCTATTTTAAAAAGTAAGATTTTTTTATTTAACATTGTCTCGAAACAGTAACCCATTCAAGAATGATTACAGACATTTGTATTTAATAATTCTATGTCATCACCATCATCATAACTATCTGCTGACAATTATGTGTAATAGTAAACTGAGGGCAGAGGTAAAGTTGGGGCAGTCATGAAATCTATCTGTAACCAGTAAACAAATGGGAGGCAGCATCAATGTCTAGAGTGAAATAAACTTTTAATTATGACAGCCTATTTTGTAGTTTCATAATATTTTTCTAGCACAATCAATTCATATACTCAATAAAACATAAAATACATAATTCCACTTCTTCTTGCATTCATTTGTTATTTAAGAAAATGGGAAAATAAACATACAAAATTAATGTTAAAGCAGGCCTCTCCATGGAGTTCTGGACTCTCCATGGAAATGTTGTTAAGGCTATGTATACAAAGTCGAGTTACATTAACACCTGTGTAATGCAGCAATCTTGCTTTTTAAAAAATTTTATATTGGTAAAAGTGAAAAATTGTAATCTGGTAGCAGAAAGAATCTGAGGGTAGGCATTTTAAGTAAATACTCGATCTGATTCTGCAACAATTCTCACTCACGAACAATGACATCTTCTGATTAGTTAGAAAGGTGTCACAGGGCACTTAGCTGGGTAAAGTCAAACAAAATTCTGCTACAATGCATCACAGAGAGTTGACATTTTGTAACTATTGTTTCTCTTTCCACTTCAGTTTTGATCAGAGCTTTTATCCATTAATTCCATATTCTGTGGGTTATTATCAGACTAATGTAATTCAGATGTAAACTTCAGTCATTGAATTATTCTTCTTTAATCTGTAAGCAAATATTAGTGCTAGTATAGTAGTTTCAGATCATACCATTCGAAATATATTTCAACTATGTTCATGGCTACCAAACCAGAGCTATTCACTGTAAAGGCTGAAAAAGTGGTGGGGTTTGTTAGCAAACTCCAAGGTTTTTAAACATTATTGTATAATTACAGTAAGATTACAAACTGTTCATGCCTTCTACAAGAGTGTTGATAGAGGGGAATCTGAAGTAGTGTGTTCATATTACCTGTAGTTTCTGTGAAGTAAAATTATTTTTGTAAACAAATGCTATGAAAGATACTCTCAGTAAAATAGAGTGTAAGAAAAACACAAAAACATTGGCAAAGCATTGTCAAATGCACACGGGTGGTTGAAACATGTTAAGAAAACACAATGAAGTTCTTTCCATAATGCCACCTGTTTAAATTTGTCTATGACTGAGTGAACAATAACAAAACACATTTTGCAGAAATACATGCATACAGAATACTCCTCATTACAATAGTGGCATGGGAAGCTGAGAATCAGAGCACCCCATCTTGAAGAAGCTCAAACAATAAAAATGTAAACAGAACTCAGAGTGTACAACAATGAGTTGTATATCTCCATGATTTCCACATTAGAAAACAAATGGGTTCTAACAGAATTACTAAAGATGGATTCAAGACACTTTAGAACAAAATTTTTATGATGTAATACGTTGTTCATTTAATATTCTGTAATTCCATTAGCATTTCCAGAACAAAATGAAAATAATAAATAACTTTAGAGGCAAGAAGACACGTTTAGAATTAGCTAACCGAATAAAAATACTCAAGATTTCTTTTTCAATTAAGCAGACTTTAATCATTTGTATTCTTTTGAGTCTGGAGTGAAAAAAAACATAAAGACTAATTATAACACTTAAGAATTTACAAAGATTTAATCTCCATGTCATTTATAAAGCCTTCAATTAGCATATTTTCAAAGAACAGGCTCTAATATTAACATTACTACCTTTAATTCAGCAAATTAAATACCTGTTTTGAAATTGAAATCACATACTAATGAAGAAAGATCCTAATATTTAAATCTAGAGCAAAAACTTCACATATTTGAAATACATATTTTAATACTTATTAATAAAATCAAGTCTATATTCATACTAAATTTACTTGATTCTATTACATTTAGAATTCTGTTCAGCCCCATTTTCTACTAACTAGTTCTTTTGAAGATAAAAGAACAATGTGCCTTGATTTTCCAAGAGAAATAAACTCTTTGAAATTGTCCATCAACTAATAAAACCACCAATTTAATTACTTTTCCATTCTTGAGACTATAAAATGATCTAATTTATAACTAGTATTATGACAAGGACCTAATAAACTTATAATGACTTGACATTAGGGCTGAATTTTCATTGGAAATAGATGGGAGGTTTATGACTTGGGGAATTTCTAATCCCAAGGCACATTGATGAAATGCAACTCAAGTAAGATCCTCCTGATCCTTGCTGTTTTCTAATTATAACTTCAGGTACTAAACACTAAAAAGACCAAATGACTGAGGGAGTTATTAACACTTTATAAGAAACAAGTGCTTATTGATTTTATTTTATCCCTTTTAAATTGCTTTCATATAAATTATTTGCATATTCATATATTATAAGACCATGATGATAAGAAAAAGACTTATTAGTTAGATGTAGAAGCAGACTAAATCAAACTACTTCCTTATGAATTCTAAAAAAAATAAAAATAAACCATGCTTTTGTATAACAACAAAAGCCTGATCAGAAGATAATGAGCATTTAGGATGTAAGTTTTTCATTTCTAACAGTTAAGCATTTTTTAATTTCACACTATATCAGAGACAAAGATGTACTTTAAAAATAGAGCAAAAACATAAAATCAAATTCACACATATTCTAGCAATAAAGCTTGTGTGTGTGTGTGTGTGTGTGTGTGTGTGTGTGTGTGTATAATATTTTATTTTAAAGGCATTTAATGCTGTTTTTTTCCTTATAATATACTCACAGCTATATAATATGTTCCCAGGAAATTAAAAGTGGACCTGCTAATCCAATATCCTGACTACAGGGTCTATAGGAGATTCTTCAAGGGAAATAGAAAGCTACACAGATTTTCCCCCTCAGGATAATAAGGAGATGACTCAGACAGTTGACCCCTACTGAAACCTGAAAAGATCTATGTAAACACAGATATACCAAATTTGGACTGTTAAACTTAATTATAAATTGTGTATAATCAGAAACAAGACCCAATTAGGAGGTCTTAATCCAACCTAATTGCTCCAAAACTCTGAGTACCAAAGCCCACTCCCTTACAAATAGGTCATCCAAAGGCCTCACAAAGAATCCCTTAGGAGGGAATTTGTAAATGTGGGCCTCTAGTCAATGATGTGTGTTTTATTGTTTCCAGATATTTTTAGATGGTAGAATCATAGATGTATTTTTCTGAAATATAATTGAAATACTTGTGTTCTAATGTTCCTCACATTTGAGATCCCCTAATTTAAGGGCTTCAGGTATTCCTGGCTTTCCAGAATTCCCAAAAGGAAAGAAACTTCAAGCCCAGAAGCCCATACCCATCAACCCGCCCCACACATTGTAACTCCCTAAATACGTTGTCGTTTGTGCAACTTTCTAAAGGGTATATAAATGTACATTTTCAATTGCTATAGTCAGTTTTTCCTACATAAAGGAATAATGTGTTTAAGCACTCTGAATTAAATATTGAGAAGAGAAAAATAAATCATAAGCAAAACAAATGAAATAGGAATGAAATTTGGAGTAGAGATAATGGTAATATACCCTGAGTCCTTTTTAGCTTCAATATACAACACGATAAAAGAATGTTAAGGGATAAAAATGGATAAAGGGTAGTTTACACTCAGTATCAGCTTTGCAAACTCCATGTACAACTGAAATTACTCAAATGCACTTTTGTTTAAAAGCTTAAGTGATCTGGGTTTTTTTTTCCATCAAGAATTCAACTTGTTAACATAAAACAAGCACAAATATATTCAATGTAATGGTGTTGCAAAGCGAGAAGTTTGTGCTGGACACAATTAATCTCCCTGCTTCGCCCATAAATCCAGCTGCCTCTCTGTTTTTGCATAAAGGTTGGTAATGAAGGAAATTGCATTACTTTGCATGACATCTGGTCAAGGAATGACATTAGCTCAGATTTGTTTTGCAGAAAACAGAAACCTGTTGCATTATTGGGTGTGGTCTGTCCAAAGGGGAGAGTGAGTCCTAGATGGGCAGCTAAGGATCTCTTGTAAAAATGTCAGGCAGACCTTTTATTCTGGTGAAGGGAAAGACAAGACGAAATAAGTCATGAAATATGAAAATAAATAGAATATGTTGAAAGAGAGGAAAGGGAAGAAAGTGACTCCCAGATACTTGCTCAGAATATTGAGTAGATGGGGAAAGTGACTATAAAGAGCTACATAAAAAGATGTTATAATCAAAGAGTACATAACACAAAAAGAAAATTATCAATAAGAAAGCCAACTCTTTTTACAATGAATACATGCAAATTTGAATGGGAGGAGCTACTTAGATAGTAGCAACCTTGATGAGGAAATTAAAGTGCAAAGCCAGTGAAATTTTCAAGTATTGCTAAAAAGAAAAAATGATCAAGAGTGTTTAATTTACATAGGAAGACAGAATACTCATAACGCAAGGTTACAGATCTAGTAAAATTACTTAAGTACTGAGATTACCCACAATGAAAACATACAATCAAAAGGAAAAAAAAATTAAAGAAGTGAGGCGTAAGACCACAACCAATAGATTATTTACCATAATATTTATTAGAAAGATTATAGCATTAAACTAAATAGTTTGTTCCAGAAACAGATTTCTATAGGGAAAATATTAGTATTTAATAATCAAAAAGATGTCATCAATTGAGAGGGAGTGAGTGTGGGACATGGCAGGTGTTGTAGGAAGGACAGGGAAGCGAAGAAGTGATTACCGTGTTTATATTATATATATAATCATCCCCAACACAACTGTAACTGATAAAGCAAGTATCCTGCTAGATACAAATAAACTTAATTATAAATTGTGTATAATCAGAAACAAGACCCAATTAGGAGGTCTTAATCCAACCTAATTGCTCCAAAACTCTGAGTACCAAAGCCCACTCCCTTACAAATAGGTCATCCAAACAGGTTACTTATAGATTCTTTATACAGACATTAGCATAGGAAATGAAGAGATGGCTCCATAAGTTAGAGACATAGAAGTAAAAGCATGAAGACTGGAATTCACATCCCCAGAACTCACATAAAAAGCCAGGCATGTCTATCCAAACCTGTGGCCAAGTATTAGAGGACATAGTCAGACAGGTCCTAAGAGCCTGCTGGGAAGAAAGAATAAGCAACAGAGTTTGTTCTAGACCCTTCTTCAAGACAATAAAGAATAGAGCCATAGAGAAAGAGAGCCAACAATTTCCTCCTTAGCTTCTTGTGTGCACGTGCACACAAGCATGTGCATGCGCACGCGCGCGCGCGCACACACACACATACACACACACACACAGGCATTCAGTGCACACAGTTTTACATATACCACACACACAAAGAAAAATCAAAGGAAATCAAAATAACTTCTCTTACAAGTAGATGATCAATGAGTCTTGTCATGAACATTACTTGTAGTTCCATTTTGGTTAAAACAAAGTTAGCCAAGTCACGAAACAAGAAAAAAGTTCTACAAGATACTAAGAGAATTTTCTTACTATATGAATATTTATTTGGAGATAATTATTGCTCTACATTTGAACACAATTTCTCCCTTTCTGAGGATTGCCATGAAGATTTATTTCACAGAAGGTTTAGGCATTGCCTGCTGCATTTGACTGAGATTTTCTGTTACACTGCTTACAAAATTGAATTGAGAGTCAAGAATAAGACTCTTGTTTCCTAAAGAATAGTATTTTACCTCAATATGAATTTTTCACAGGGAAATAGCATTAATGACTACTTTGCACTTGGAAATCGAATCATAACAAAATAACAATATTGCATTATATTTGTATATGTATATATATATATAGACTATTTTTATCCTTAAAAATGTATATCCATAAAAGCTTATGTTGGTTTGATGTACTTTGAATACCTTTCATATTTTCTAACCTTAATATTTAAAATAAGTTAAATTGTACCATGCCAAAGGCAAGCACACACCACCTATTACATGCCAACAAATATCTTCATTGCACAGACAGTCATCAAAAGTTGGATGGAAATAATAGGAAACTGAAAGGTCTAAGAGTGGGTAGGGAAGGCAAGACTTCTTTAATGGTGGTAAAGACTTATGTAATGATGATATATATATAAACGTAGCCTCTTTGCATTTTTTGAGGCAGTGTCTCACTATCTAGGCCTGACTGACCGAATCTCTCTATGCAGACCAGGCTGACTTTCAACTCACAGAAATCTGCTTGCCGTTCCTGAAATTACCTCTTCTCTGTCTTTTATTTACAATGATACAAGAAAGGACATAATATAGGCTAAATATCTTACCATTCAAATTTTGGTCTATTTGCTATGACTACCTTGGGCAAACATATCCTGAAGGAAGACTATGACTATCTTAAAGTTATGGTGTAGAAAGGAGTAACGCTCTATATGAGAGATTGGTTTTATGCATTACAGAGATTAAAATATGGCTATTCTATGACTAATAATTATTATCATCACTAGCTATGGATTCTGCAATTACTGATCCCTAGTACCAAGATGATGGAATGATTATTGACTTTATTGATTCACAAGAAGTCTGGATAGTCTTTTTGTTACTGGAATGTAAAAATGCTAAGCATGGTATTAAAGTAATGAGATGTCTTTTAATATTATATAACTTGGAGGAATGAAATTGTTTAAAATATTTAATAGTTATGAGTAAAACAAAGATGCACTATCCTGTGTTACTGAGTACAACAGAGAAACAATGACTTCAGTATAGAGTCCCCAGATTACTGCAATGTGTATCTTCTAATTCTAACTGTATAACAGCCAGTTTTTTTTAACCTTAGTGTGTTAATGTTTTCATATCTAAAAGAAGCATAAGTATTAAAATTTACTTCAAAGTTATTTTATGGTTTTCAAGTGATGATAAATAATTTTACAAATTGAAATCTATTATTTTCACATGAAAGATATACTAACATACTTTGAATTTACAATATACTCATTATTCACCCTTTGAGTCTTGTTCATGGAGCTGTTGATACAGGGTCACTCTGTACAGTTTAGGTTGGCCTGCTGGGATCCTATTTTTTTTCTTCCCCAAGTGTCAGGCTTACATGCATGTGCCACCATGTCATAAGCCCAAGAAGTACCCTCTTCATGTGTATCTTCATCACATAAGTCAAGAGGGAAAAGAACTGTATCATCCTGGTTCAGAGTAAGTGAATAATATTAATTGGTGGATATATCAACACATTTCATACATGACTGTGAAGTCACAAGAGTCCTTCAAAAAGTAGTAGCATACTCTAAAATTCCTCAGTTGCCTGTAGGTCTTTGTGTAAGGTTGAGGCTTTGTGGACTTTTCCTCATTTGTTGTGGCATCATGCTTGTTCAGATCACATTTAGGCAGTCATGTTGATGACTCTTTGTGGCTGTAATGTGGAATCAATAGGAGACCCAATCTTACAGCAAACTCCCCAATCTTCTGGTTCTTACAGTTTTTCTTCCCCCTCTTCCTTCTCCAGGAATGAGCACACTAATTTGTTATCTACCAAACAATCAGCCATAAAAACATACATAGGCATTCTACAGACTAAACAGGTTATATTTAGAAATATATTTGCATATACATACATGAACTTAAGATAAAAGAGGCCACTATATTACAAAAGAGAAAGAGAAGTTGTATCAGTGGTGGTAAAGGAAAATATGATGTAATTATAGTCTCAAAAAGATAAAAACAAAAATCTCCTGGCCTTCTCCAGTTCTAGCCACCATTGGTCATGACTCACGTGATACTTGGAGATGGGAGAACAAACCTTTTCTTCTGACAATTATCAATAACCATGTGATGATATTTTCAAAACAATAATCAGCAATTTCTTAAAAAATAAGAGAATCTCATTTCACATAAACCTTTAAATGTCCATTAAACATATATTTTTGTATCTAAGTTAATTGCAGACCCTATGGCTTGAGGCCTTAATGTGGAACTGGAGACAGAGGTTAACAACTGACAAAGAAAAAGGACTACAAAGGAAAGTAGAACGACCCAGTGGGGCTGCACAAACTGCTGCACCAACCGAGGACAGTGCAGGCAGTATATATACCTACATCCCTGTTCAGTTATAGCCTATGGACAGCTCATTTTCCATGGCTGTGGCTAGAGTCAGAGCCAGGACTGCCTCTGACATGAACGCTGGTGCCCCAAATCTGATCACTTCCCCTTCAGGCACACAGAGGAAATGATGCAGGCTATCTGCATGAGATAGGCTGTGGACATATAGTGGAGAGGACGCCCACCCACTTCTGTCAGGGGTCTAGAGGAGAGGAGTTGGGCGGAGGAGCAAGAGAGTGTGGGAACAGGAAGATACAAGCGAAGGGATAACAACTGGGATGGAAGCTGAATAAACCAAAACAAATTAACATTTAAAGAAAGAAAGAACAGCATGGGCAGGGTTTAGGAAAAGACCACCAGGTCACTGTACAAATTAACACCAAAAGCAAAACACTCATTGCAACAAGTGGGTTCTGCAATGCCACAGATTATATAAATTCAAGAAAGTAGGAACTTATAAAGACAAAAATCCTGAGTCTAAACAAAAATATATGAATGAAAAATCACTACATTTTACAAGGGAAACAAAGCATTTTTAAAAAATAGTTTGCCATCTGGAAAGCAAAGGCCTACTAAATAATTAACAGCGCATTTGGTAAATATAGAAAGTCTGTTATACCCAATCGCATGCATAAAATGATTAGAGAAAAGGGGATAATAGGGTAAAAACTTAAGGCTTTGCATTCAGCATATGTAAAATTTAATTAAGGGTGTTTACTATTTTTAATTCATATTTTCACCTTACCAATAAAGTGACCTTTAATTCAAGGAGTAAAATCCAAGTGATTGGCATTATAATTATTCCCCATATGAGAAATCAGTATAACTATGCTCAATTTTTAAAAAGAAAGGCATATTTAATGTTAGTCTTATTGGAAGTCATATTAATTTCATTTTTAAATTACTTGATTTACAAGACTTGAGATATAAGAATTAAAGTTATGAAAATAAGGGATAAACCTTAAACACAGACGACTGCTATTTACACTGAATAAGTTGATTTTATAATTCGTAATTTAAGTGCTTAGTAGTTGTATGATAATTTGTCTTCATAGTTTCTAAATTATTTTTTAATTCCAGATAAGAGTCCCAACAAAACAGGAACTGTGTATCCCATGTGATTTCATCGATTAATCATTTTTAAAATAAAATTTAATTGTTAGAAAATTTTAGAGAAATGTTCCATATAAGAATGCAAATCAGTAAAGTACTTCTAACTAACCATTTACCAACAAGCATCCATATAAATTTGAATAAAATTTTATCTGGCAAACGTATTTCTAGGAGTATGATGACATAATATATATGTACTAGGGAATATCTATTACAGTATTACAATAGTGAACTAGGAGAAACATTAAAATTACACATAGAATTAATAAATTATTAAATTATTTTTAGACATCCCTATCATTAGTTTTGACAATAAATAATTTCCACCAATATATTTGCTAGTATAAAAGTTTAGAAGCCAATATTATCAGTATTATAGACTTTCATGTCATAAAGATGATTAAAATTAATTAACTCAATTTGAGAAATTGTTGTGCAGTTGAAAGTTATTTCTGACATATCAACTCTTACAGTTTCCTTGGCCATTCATTTTTATCCTTTGATATGACAAGAGAGAAGCTGACTTGTAAAATAACACACACATAACCTGATCCAATAAATCGCCAGTTTTGTGTTACTTGTTTCCAGTAGACTTTACAAAACCTCACTACTGTCACAGTCAACTAGAAATAAATTGACAACTCCTTACTAAATTCAAGGAAGTTAAATACTAACCTCCTAAAATATACAGGACCCACCTTACTAATATGAACAGAAAATCAAATATCTATTCCATTTCCCCCCCTGAAGATATTTTAGCTCCATTGTAAGCATAAGAGAAACATCGTTCCTTTGTTTCCCAAAGGCATTACTCTGAGACTCATCAGATTCCTATAACAGTTGCTGAAGCTAACCTTTAAGAATATCTAGTTCTGTACTGCCCATTTCTCTAGAGAATGAAGTGTAAGATTTTTTGAATCATCTTATTATTAAGAGAAAAATGAAAACTTCTGTCCATAGGAAATTAAAATTGTGAAACCACTTATCATTCTGAATTAAAGAAATATCCTAATAAGAATTTACTAGATCTTATAAAGGAAGAAGATGCCTTTCAGATGAGGTTTACCATGCAATTGATGTATCCAAATCTATGTCCTCTAACATCAATGCCTGCAGCAAAAATAAAAATGAGAAAAAGAGAGGTCAGCATGGATAAGAAAGTGAGAACTATTAAATCAGAGACACACATATCTTTTTCCTTTTGTACAGTATGAACAGGATGAAATATAATAATCTATTTACTTAACAATAAAGTTTATCTTGTAGCCATGTTTGCATCAAGACATAAATTACTGCCTGGCTATTGAGCAAAGTGAAAATATGATTTTTCATTGTATTTTATTAAATTATCTTTTCATAATCCACATCATTATTAATATGATACCTCATCTGATAATTTTATTGTGTATGGAGTACTGTGTTAGATGTTGAGGAATATTGAAGACTGAGTAACTATTTATCTAATTCACAAGGATTAAGAAATTTATAGTAGCAGCTGGAGAGAGAGCTCCATGGTAAAGAATACACTCTGCTCTAGCAGAGGACCTGAGTTTAGTTCGCAACCCCCACATCAGGCAGTTCAACAACCTGGACTATAACTCTGGCTCCAGGGAATCAAAGCTCTCCTCTGGCCTCCTCAGGCTCCTGTATATGCAAGGACATGCAACACACATATACATAATTAAATTAAATCCTTTTCTTAAATCTGAAAGGCACGATAAGACATGGACATGTACTTATCATAACACACAAGATAGAATGACTAAACATCCTACAGATATGATGAAAGGTCAGAGGCTAGTGTTTACTCCAGCTCCATTGATGAGAGACAGAAGAGCATTCAGACCAAAGTGTGAGCAAGGACAGATATCAGATTATAGCTGCTAAGGAAGAAACAAATTCAGAGTGAAATTACTGTGAGAATTAACCTACAGAATTCCATTTAACCTTGCTCATCCCATCTCAGTTGTTTGCCTTAAATGGGACGGACCTACATTGAAAATTTAAAATTTGAAGAAGAAAATAAAGAGAAAGAACTTTGTGAGATGGTCTACAAAATTAGATCAGAACCACGTATTGAGAAATGTGAGAAATCATAAAAGTTTTGTGTAAAATGTGCAGTCTTAGTACAGAAAGTTCTGGGATCATACCTGCCTTCCAATAACTGTTTAAAAGTGTGCAAAATGGACTTGAGTGAGAACAATATGTTTAAATATTAGTTAAATAAAATCATAGACATGAATGAAAGCATTTCAACAAATGGTCTAACTGGATGGCTACATGTAGAAAGATGCAAATAGACCCATAATTATCACCCTGCACAAAACTAAAGTCTAAGTGGATTAAAGACCTCAATTTAAAAACCAGACACCCAAAATCTGTTAGAAGAAAAAGGGCAGAAGAGCCTTGAACACATTGGCACAGGAGACAACAACTCGCTGAACAGAACACTCAGGCTCTAAGAACAACAATTAATAAATGGGACCTCATGAAACTGAACAGTTTTTGTAAGGCAAAGAACACTGTCAACAAGAAAAAAATGACAGGCTAAAGACTGGGAAAAGATTTTCAGCAGATTTATTTTTAATAGACTAAAAATTTAGACCACCAGTATTCTTCAAAAAGTAGATGATGAGATAATATAACCACAATAATAGAACATTAAATGATGAGTATTAATAGGGATATTCATATGAAAAACATTATGATTTATCTTCAGAATGATGACAAGAGGACATTGTCATATACTATATGACACCATTTATAGAAAATTCTTGAGATGACCAAAAATAACGATGAAGAAAAATTAATGATTTGAGATTATGAAGATGGGTGTCCATAAAAGCTCAGCTTAAAGGATATTTTTGAGGCAATGGAATAATTCTCTGTCTTGATTTCTATGGTGGTTAAATAAATACAAGTGCTATTTTTTAAATGAAAAAAAAAACACAAAACAAAACAGGTACACATACACCAGCGTTAATTTTCTGGTTTTGTTACTGTGTGTACTTAAATACAGTATGAACCACCAGGAAGGAGTGATGAGTCTCAAAGACCTTTTGGTTCTATGCTTCCATCCTGTTACGAATCTAGAGTCCTACAAAAATAAATGTTTTTTTAAAGACTAGGAATGTAGCTGATCAGTAATAGGGCACTTGCCTATCTTCTATGCAGCCCAGGGTTTGACCCTAACACCACAAAATATAAATGAATAGTTATAAATCAAATATACTGTTAGAAAATAACAGAAAAATCAATGTGTATGAGAGGAACAAACAAAAAGTCTATATTTTTACAAAAGTAACTTGCAAAATATTGTACTAAGAGTTTTAGACACAGTAAGAAAACAATAGGAAACTGGTGGCTATATGTTAAATGATTGCTAAGGAGACCACATCATTCTGATAGCATCTAGGGTAACAAATTGTACACTATCCTTTCCTGAGGAGCATATTTTCTAAAAACCAATTGATTGAAAATTAATGCATGTATGACATTTCTGAATTTCCTGTAGCCAGTCTATAAGTCAGGCTTAAGCACCACTAACCAGAAGATTAAAAGGCTCGACAGTCTGAGGATGATAGATTCAGTGGGAGACTTGCTACTGTCTGATTCCCGGCAGTGCACTTATTTGATGACTTCCTGCCTTCTTCATAATGCTGAAAAGGGAGTTCTTTCAGCAATAATCTACAAATTAAGAGAAACCCATTTAGCCTGTCAGAAAAGTTGCATGATTGAGTATCCCTAAGCAGCATGCCAGATATTTAATCAGTACTTTACAACACTGTGAACAGTTCTTACTGCCTTTGCTACTCAAGAAAATTTAATTTTTCTAATTTTAAAGGATAAAAAATGTGAAATCAAAGGTAGATAACTGAATGTGAACAAAAAGTGAAAACAATCTTATGTATTTTGGAAAAAGGGTAATCGGCTTGAAAGTAATTTTAGGAACATTCATTTTTTATTAGGGTTAACTAATGAATAGGATAGCATAAGTTAGCCATCTCAGAAATATAAATTTTATTGAAATGAAATAAAATAAGCTTTAAGATATGTCATGTCTTATATATTTTGTTCTAATTTCATATACTAAAGCAATTGAAGCTGTTATCATATAATGTAAAACAGAACGTATACAGTGTTTTAAGTATATTGGGATGTTATCCTGAGTGTGTGTGTGTGTGTGTGTGTGTGTGTGTGTGTGTGTGTGTGTGTTTGAGTGAGTGTGTGTGTGTGTGTGTATTGTGTATTTCAACACATGTCTGCTCCTTTAATGTTAGAGATATATGCCTTCAAATACAAGGAAAAATCTAATCAACTTCTTCTAACTATCATTCATTATTAAGTATATTATTAATAGTTTACAGAGAATTGTTCTTTTCAATATATAAAAATTTCACTGCAAAAAGGTGAAGCACATGAAAAATAACAAAGTAATTTTGTCAAAGGATGTACTTGTCGAACTACAAGCTTCTTTTAATATTATATTATTTAGGTTTATGAATATTTCCCAAGACTATTACCTTGCTTTGCATATTTTTGCATTGAATATTAAGCTTTTTACCAGAGAGTTTAAAGTAAAGGGAAAGGTACCTCAAGAGAAGAGTTAAACAGATGCTGCATGTATAAAATGGCAATATAGATATTTGAAATGTGGGAGGGAGGAAGCCAATTAAGGGTGTATGTGTAGTTAGAATATTCAGGAACAGTAAGGAAAGTTTAAAATTCAAGAGTCCAACTAAGAGCAGATATTGTGAGACTATTAACATAACATAAAGGAGTCAAACTGTCTCCAAAATATACTTCACTCTATCATCTCAACATGTCTCCCATGAAAATTGAATTTAGGAAAAATAAATAAAACAATCATACATAAATAGTAGCATGAAAACACGCTGACTTAGTGTAGCCCGCATTACTCTCATATCAGAGCTTTGTACAATAGATATTTGATTTCACAGAATGATCCTCAAAGAGGTCAAGTTACTGTGGCAAACTTTTAAAAGTCAGGTCTATCTATGAAATCACTGGTATATACCTGAAATTTATACGTATTTTATAATATGCCTGTCTTCTTCTAAAAACTCTAAAGGGGTGGATTTCCCAGGATATATTGGACATCTTTTGCTGCTATAAGAACAAGCCACACACTTCATGGCTTAAAACAACACAAATTTACTCACTTCAAGTACCAGAAGTCACAGCCCAAAGTTAGACTCATTGGGTTAAAGCAGCAGTGTTCTTATGGTAGACCCCTGGATGATCTGAGGAGAGCGTTGGTTTTTAACCCTTTGTTCAAGTCTGGATGCCATTTGAATTCCTCAGCTCTTGGCTTCTTCTCAACTGCTTCAGTCTCACACTGCTTCTACATGCATCCTTCTACTCACTGGAACCCCCCCCCCATGCCTCTGAAGTGACCCTCCTATTATCTAGGTTGTGGGGTCACCCCCTCTGGAAAGACAGTATTCAACCTTCATTACTAAGGGATAGCTCTGATACCAAAGGAGAAGCCACTGAATTAAAAACCAGTGATGTTTAGAGGCCCAGGCAGTATCTTCATTGGCCAACTGCTTGTGAGAATGTTTTGAACACTGCACAAAAGCAAGTACCCACAAAAAAATGTTTATTCGGTCTCCTGCTTGTTTCATTATGGAGCTTCATTTTGATAATTAAAAATTCATTTTAAAACTTTCCTAAATAATGAACAGAAGCTTTTTAAAGGGAACTGAAAGTCATAAGTAAGTAAGTGGTGGTTATGAATTGGAGAAGGATTTATGAAAAATAATAATTTCACTGAACACAAAGCATAAATTTCAATTTTGTCTTGATGTTTCAATGAAAAAAGAAGCTTATTTCTATCTCCTATTTCTTCAGTATTTTGACAGATTTTACAAAGAAAACATCTAAATTTTACATTTATTTTTTAATATAATATATATTGAAAATGACTTCAGACATACATTATAAACTTAGTGTTGTGCTGTCACCTACCAGCAAAACAAAAAGTCAAAATATGTTTAATGATTCAGTCTTTGCATATCATAATGGTGCTTGAACTAAGAAAATGAATTGAGTTTGTTGATGATTTCACTGCTTAATGATACCCTGATAGTTTAGGTCATAGTTTCTACTTTCATTAGACTCAGAACTCCAGGGTCATTCAAATATTAAGAATTTTTGTAGAGAAACCATATATGGATCTTTCAACTCTAAGTTAAAAGGAGGCCTACCTTCACCACTGTTATGGTTGTTACGTAACAACCAAAGCTTGACAAATCATAGGGTCACCAAATATCATTTACTAAAACATCAGCATATGGAGTTTATTTTGATAAATACATTGGTATTATTATTTTAAGCATCAGTGTCGGATTAGAATATATGGGCATAAATTTATAAAATTTGTAGTTTTAAATATTAGAGAAATTCAGTAGATTAAGCCATGAGCAGCTGAACAAATTACAGGCAACAGAATAATGCCTTTGCTACAACATTTCTGTATATCAGCAAAAATTTTAAACTTAAGTGGTTGTTTAGGTGTGCTAAAAGCTAAAGCCCTGCCTCATAAAATCAAAGCATAAGAGAAAATGAGTGATCTTTAAACATACCACAAGCATAAAGGTAATTATTAAGCATATGTTATAATATTAAAATATTGACCATCTTGAGAATACTAGGTGTCATAACAATGAATGCATATGAAATTTAGCAAGTGAAGTAGAAAAATTATTATTCCAGTGGAATATTTATCTTTTATGCCTGACTCAGAGAAATGTCACATTTATTCAAAAAAGTATTTGTTCTTTAGAAGTTAACATGTTTTGACCAGAGAAGACTTAACAAAATGATAAAAGCTGAGGCTACTAGCATGACTTAAAAAATGCCGATTTGTAACCCAGGGATGGGTATTTGCATACTAATTGTAATGTTCCTGCTGTCATGTTACCTTCAGCTTGAAGATCAGTCAGACAGAGAAACTGCATCATCTGTGACAGGCAGACAGTGGGACGCAAAATGCCAGTGAAGTGAGTTGACGTTTAAAGCTCTTTTTATCTCCGAAGATGTATAAATGAAACACTTGAATCTTCAGTAGTCTACATGACTTTCTACTTTTATTTGTGATAAAAAAAAAATGTTAATTGCTCATACTGAGTTTCTTGCTTTTCTCTATTGATGCTTGCTATTAATTTATTAATTTATTTATTTCTAAGGCTGTGTCAGCATTGTGTGGTTTGCTTCAGCTCTACGTTTTCTACTTGCTAGATAAAGAACATTAAAGTAAACACAAAGTTGACCTTTCCATCGTGGTTTTCTAAACAGTGAGTTAGAGATACAACAGATATGATCTTTGTAAAAAAATATTCATTATCACAGTACTTATTAAGAAACTTTTGCATGGATATTAAGTGGTGGGTAGGGAAGCAGCTGTCACTTCCTCAGGCACATGAACTCCTTGCTTGAATTTTCCATTCTCCAGCACACTGCTAATTGACTGTGAACAGCTAAGTTGCTGGATCCCACATTTTTTAATGCAATACAACTGGTTCTAGCTGGCACCATTAGCAAGATAACTGGTAGCTTTCACGCCGTTCCCATCTGGTCTGGCTCTTCTCTGGACATATAATATGGGTACTGCCGGCCTTGATGGCACTGGCTTAATGAAGAAAACAGACAGGAAATCGGCCAAAACCCCATGAAATACTAAGTGCAGTTTTGGCTCCAGATACACAGTGAATTTCTTGGCAAATCATACACACATGGAAAGTTACTCTGATGATGCCCCAGAATTTTATAAAGTTCTCTCTCGCTCTCTCCTCTCTTCTCTTCTCTTCTCTTCTCTTCTCTTCTCTTCTCTTCTCTTCTCTTCTCTCTCTCTCTCTCTCTCTCTCTCTCTCTCTCTCTCTCTCTCTCTCTCTCTCTCTGTCACACACACACACACACACACACACAAGCACACAAGAAAAGACCCACATATACCTCCACTGACTTTATAATTAAAACACAAATAAAATGAAAAACAAAAATATAATAATGAGGAAATGGCAAGTAAACCTTTTATTTCAGGTAACACACAAGTTAAACAATTCATGAAGCCCATACAGTTTTCTTATTCTTTAATTTTTACTTAATGCATTTTATTGATATTTCTATAGCTGCATTTTATAAAACGTGAGATTGTAGTTCTCATGCACAGCTAACTTAAGATATTTTCTGCACTTATTTTATAATTTAAAAGTCTTATGAATGCTGGCATAAACTTTCTATTGAGTAATTAAATGCCACAACTTACCTTTGTAAAAGGCATCTTGGTGAATTTTGTAACACTCTATTGAAGGATAGCTACTACATGTGTTCCAAAATGAACAGAAATTGTTGCCTTATGCATTGGGGGAAGATGTTTAAAAAGAGGGTCTTAAGCAGACTTGTGTTAAATAGTAACTGAGGCTCCTAGTATCTGTCTGATAGTGTACAAGTCACCAGCATTTACAACCTATTTAGTCACTGATATAGGGAGAATTCAATACACTATTATTGTCAAGTTAGCTGATAGAAGATATGTGACACGCTTAACTCAATGCAAAGTATATTAGAAACATTCAAAGCATGTTGAACATTTTAGTGTTCTAATAAAATATTAGCTTTTACTTCCTTTATCAGTACCAAAACTTGTACTTCCAAAGAATAAAAAAATCACATAAGAAACTCAAATTAAAATTTGTAATAGTAGGAAAGATTATTCCTATTGCACTATGCATAATTTTAGAAAAGAAAGCACTCCCTTTCTCCCAGCTCTAAGAGTATAATAAATATTCAATAGTGAATTATGTAGGTAAGAAGCAGGTCAGGAAAGTGAGCATTCCAGGCATCTTCACAAGCAGGCAGGGGGCCAGGGTGAGGGTGGGGATATTTCCTCTGAGAGCTGAAAAGCAGCTTACCCCTTTAGATCCAAGTCAACATTTCTTGACCTGAATTTATAGTAGAACACTCTAGTGACTCTAATTGTAGAATGTCTAATATTCTACGTGTCTATCTGTAGAATACAAAGCACTTAAGTGCATCTCTGTAATTCAAGACATTGTTCCTACTATTTGTTCATAGTTCCACATTAACTTGCAGACTTTTTTTTTTCTTCTGTTTTTCCTGTTTTCACACAGTGAGGCAAACAATAGGAAAGGCCACTCCTCCTTGACACACCTCCATGCTCAGACTCTTTTACTTCCAAAAGTGTCTTCTTGGGATGTTACCTTTGCTCTCAGCTCCAATCCTTGCTCAACATAAAGGCTGTGTTCCCTTTGCCCTCACTTCCCTTGACAATAACAGTAAGGTCCTGCTGTTCAGAGGGTCTCCAGGCATGCTGCTACACTCTGTCTCTGTTTCCTTTGCCCATAGCACTGTAGGATGTTCAAGCTGAACCATTTACCTAATCTTTTTAGTAACCTTTTTCATTGTATTCTCCCAGCATCCTGAAAGTCACATCTCTTTTTAATCAGTGGTTTTATTTACTTATTTGTTTATTTACTTATTTAGTTAATATTTATTTATTTATTATTGTCTAGATTTGATCATTAATTTCTTAGCCTAGCCACATTCTTCTGGGTGCTAAAAACAAAAAAACAAACAAACAAACAAACAAAAAACAACAAAAAAAACACTACTTTTATTTGATATTAAAGAACCTAATGTGAATAGAGAAGTAGACTTTTGTACTAGAATATGGATTTGCTGTTTCTGTGTTTTACCCGATGGCCACTTCTCTTTCAGAAGGATGCCCTGCATGGCCAACCTCCTCTCTGCCCTATGCATAAGCATGCTCCACAGATACTGAGTTTCCTATCATTTAAATATGACATCAACTGCCACATTTCGGTTTGCAAAGACGATTTTTTTTTTACAAAAGTACAATTTAAATGACGTTTATGATAATTTTAGAATTCTGACAAAACTTAGTATGAGAGCAAATGTAATACAACATAATCTTAGTAAAGTAACAGGGTATAAACGCACAAAAGCACTTCAGTGTGAAATTAAATCTAGGATTAATCCTAGCAATTTATGAACAATGAAAACTAAACAATGCAAATCTTTTCTGTCCATTCCAATGAGACACCACTATTGCAAATGTCTCCTAGAGAATATGTACCTTCAAATGCTAAGAAGCAAAGAAAACATGGAGCTCTAGAATCCATCACTTAGGAAGGAAAGTTGAGATAAAAAATGTCAGTAAGAGAAGGGAGTAAAATGAATTCCCCTCAATCCTCTTATTATATGAAAATGCAACTAATATTAAAACAGCAGAGAAACACGGTCAACCCTTTTAAAAGCATATAAAAGCTGCTTAAAATTTCAAACAGACCATGAAAGCATAAACATTTCACATAACCATATTTAGCATTATCGGTATGCAATGCAACAATATGAATCACAATGCAACATTTTATGAGGATAGCTAGAAGTGAGACTGTCTCTGTTTTATTGTCAATTGTTCTAATATAAGTTTTAGTTAGCTCATACCTTTCCCTTTTGTACATAACAACCACAGAACCAAACCCTTTGGCCTGGAGTGGATTCCTGTGGATAGCGGTCGGTTTCAGCAAGATCTTTATATGTTAAGGGGAATAACACATGTTATATTTGTATCTCATAAAGATTATATTTTAAAACTGATTTACTATTTTACATAATATTCCCCAAAGTATAGTTTCTTCAGAGAACTGGCCTCCATAAATTTTTAACTGCTTTGAAAAACCATATACCCTTTCTCGGCAGATTCCTACTTTTAAGTAAATCAGTGAAGAACTAGTCTACCAGTTTATGAAGAAAAAAAAAATCTGATGCAGAGAAGAGTAAACACAACAAAAATACTAAAGCCAAACATTTCCATATCATCACATTAGAAATCCTTAAGGCCTTTCTATACTTTCTAAATATTCATAATTATTAAACTGGTAAAATTTGTATGTTATGAAAATATCATTCATTGACTATGGTTGCTATCAGAAGAATTTTTCAATAGGACAAAGTGACATATAATTAGCAATATATTCCAAAAATTTATAATTGCTTCACAGAATATATCTCTGGTGCCACTAATGTAATTTCATTATTTATAAATATTAATTCTATTGAATCAATTGATAAATAATGTTTTATTATCAAATTGTATTTTTCATTATGTTTCTATGACAATCCACACTGGAAAAACACTGTGATTTTGTTGACATTTGTTGTTTCATCAATAGCTCATTTTACTGATGTAATTAAAAAATACCTTCAGCTCAAGTATTACTATAAGTTATCAAAGAAAAAGATCACAATGCTATTGTCAAGGGTAGATGCTGTTTCAACAGGTCTCCAACTACAGAACGACTGGCATGGTCTGAAAATATGGACTCACTCTTAGCTAATCAAGGTAAGATTCAAGCAATAGTCCATTTAAAGATAATTAAATATAATTTATTAAGCCTTGAAAATGTCTAGTATTTCCTGAAGTATGTTATTGTTCAACATAAAAATTTAAGGACCCAGAGTCAGAATACATTTACTTTGAGCTTAAATTGCTTTTGTCAAAAGTTCAAATATAAATACAGGGGAAATTAATTATAACTGATAATCAAGCAAGAAGCTTCTATTTTCTCAGCTGATAATTTGATGTATTTGTTCACTGCTTGCCACTGGTACAAAATAAAAGAAATATGCAAATGATAAACAACAGAATATGTAAACTATCCACTTCTCTTTCAATCTCATGAAAAAAATAGAAAAATATAAGTGAATTTCATCTAAAAAGTCTTCATTTTGAATGAATACAAAAACATTTGATTATTTATTAAAATGTGTTTATGTATCAGAGCATGGTTCCATATAGCAATAGTGACCAACATGTGTGTATAATATTTTATTGACATAAAATTTTGTACACAAAATAGTCACAAAGTTTTCTACAGTTTCTGTTTGTTTGATGAACACTCTGGTTCACAGTACATCAACATTATCCAGAAGAAAAGGAGGGACTATAGATACAATATAGAAACATATTTATAGTGTTCATTGTATTCAACAAATGGCAGATCTGTTTTAAATTAATGAAGAATCATAAAAGCTTAAAATAATAAAAACTAGCACATTCTGCACTGCTGTTTGTTCATATTTAAATCTAGAGTGAATTAAATGCATAAGATACTCTGAATATTTTACCCTTATTGACTACATCCTAAAGCAGAATGTGAAACAATCTACTTAATACAATTACAACTTAAGTACAACTAAAGATGTTCGCTAAAAATGTTGTGCATATGAAAAATTTTTTTCTAAATTAGAAATGGGAAGTTTCTTGTGTTCTTCTGTGTGCAACCGAGGGAACAAGTCAAGTTTGGTGTCTCTTAGAATCCCTCTACTGCTTGTCATGTGCATGGTTCCTTCACTGCAAAGGAAATGATTTCTGTACAAGAGCCATGGAGAATATAACTGAAGAGGGCCCTGAGATGGAGGCAATTGCACTCATATACACACTTTCTGGGTATTTATTTAATACTCAGATAAAAGACCAAAGCCATAGATTCATCAACATAAATAGCTAGGTGATACAGCACTAGCGTACCACTTACCTATAGTAGTATACTGTATTTGTAACCCTTTAAGTACCTAATCAACTGGCAAACTACCTAAACATTTTACCAGCTTTGCCTCTATGTGGACTTGGTTTTCCTGGTAGCTTTCATTTCCTACCGTCTACCTCCTCCATTTAATGTCCTCTGTGACTTCTGAACAGATGACACAGATGATGCCATTCCTTCCTGACATGAAGAATGGGTTTTATTGCATGTAATGTGTTAGTCTGGACTCATTTGCAATGTTTTAAAATTAAAATGTGTCTAGTAGAGTATAGTTAATGAAATACTGAATACAAGACAGAACTTCTAAACCCCAGAGATAATTGTTTATTTTGAGCTTTGGGTGCAAATTAAGGTATGGAAGGAGTGTGTTGTTCAGGCCAGGGCTTACTAGAAACTGAAGAGCTACAAAACACAACATCGTTTTTTATTACTAATGTCTGTTGTTCTAGGACACATTCGCATAATTCTTGAGGAGAAAAGCTTGCTATGCTCTAATTACACAACAAAATATTGTTAAGCAAGAATAGAAGTGTTACTTCTTTATTAATAAATGCTTTATTTTATATGTTTGGATTTCAAAAGTGTGTCACAGTTTGGATTACTTACAGAGAAAATTTATGTTTTACTACAAAATTTTAAATCTAAAATTGTGACACAGTTAATTCGTTTTTCATTTGGTTAATGATAATTTTCATTCCTTAATGACAACCACACTCTCTAACATTTATTCTAAGAATTTTAATTATTACATGATAGATTTTACCATGAATATTCATTTATACATTACTTCACATGAGAACAATGTTGTGCCCCTTTTATTCAGTGTGTTAGCCACTAGAGATTTTGTTCCAGCAGCTCTGCTTTAGTTTTCTTTCTAAATCTGACTTTTGTTTCCCACCTGCAGCAACCTGTAAAATTTTGACAGGTCCCATTCCTTTCATATTGTCTATTTTATAGTCAATCTTTCAACCCCCAGAATTTTCATAAGCTTACTTCTTCCAGATGATTAGGCAAGAGGGGGTAACTCTTCACTTGCAATGGGAAAACAAGTATTCCGGGCACCTACAAAGGGACCTTTATGGCAGCTGGAGGAGAAAGCCACCAGTGTTTCAGCAGCAAAAGTGATGAGTGACAAAGCCCTGAAGAGCAAGTTCCTTATCCAACATAAAGCCTCCTTTACAAGCGTATCTGCCTAAACACAAACTGCAATACTGAATACCATGACTTTAAGAGAGCAGAACAGTCTGGTCAACACATGAGATCTGAAGATAATATTTCTAACGTGATACATAGCTAGAGGCATACTTTCACCCATACTTAGCTCAAAACACTGAGCAAGAATCACTTTTTAAAAATTAGCTGTAGACACATCACAAAAGAATTCTACAAGGCACATTTTGAAGAGGATGACAGCAAAATAGAAGTCTAAGCAAGAATTCAGAAACATATCTATCAAAGCAACACATAGTGCTGCATGTTTATACAGATGTATTAAAGCACATTATCAAAAACATATGGCTGGGTTGTTATTTTTCTATATATCCATATCCTAGGCAAGGCAAAAGAAATGAGCCTATAAATAAGTGGGTCGTATGCAACCCCTTCTTCACAGTTGCCAGAGAGATGCATGCTCACAAGAAAATGAGAATGTTAGGGAAAATATGAGGCACCTCACGTTGAGGACATTGCTTAAAGCAACATTGGGAACACCCCCTCCTTTTTTAATTTCAGAATTAAAATTGTCCAAACAAGATAATAAACACTCAACTTCCAAATGTCCTGCAGGCTACTCTCTTGGTTTTAAGATCATATTTGTCCAACATAGTCACTACAAACCAAGTAAGGTCAGCATTGTTCTTCTCTTTTGAGCATAAAGCAACATAACATGTTATCTCATAACAAATTCTGTCTCAAAAGTATATAGCAAAAATATTCTTACCCTAGTTAATATAACATACTTAACCAGAGCTAAG
This sequence comes from Acomys minous, assembly GCF_964271855.1. Taxonomy (NCBI): domain Eukaryota; kingdom Metazoa; phylum Chordata; class Mammalia; order Rodentia; family Muridae; genus Acomys; species Acomys minous. Next base: position 46,745,317 of record NC_140483.1, read on the forward strand.
TATTTCAGTAGCACAAGGGGTCTCTTACCCAGTAGTCCTCAAAACATTCTATGAAACATTAAGTCAGATCTAGAAGTATAGCATTTTCTTTGGTTAATGAAGTTAATTTAAACGTATAAATAAAAATATTTAGACTTATGATTACTCACAGAAACTTTTTTATAATTTGGAAGTGAAAATATATAAATATTACTTTAAGCTAGACAATAAATTTTTTTTTACCAGAGCTCATTTGATGCAATGGACTTATTTGGGGAATGTTACTATCTTATAGATGATGTAATGTTACTATCTTATGGATCATAGCTTTCTTAAATGTGTTGTAGCTGGCTTGGATGCTTTCCGAACATTTCTAAAATCAGAATATAGTGAAGAAAATGTTGAGTTCTGGCTTGCCTGTGAAGACTTCAAGAAAACAGAAAGTAGAGAAAGGATTGCTACCAAAGCTAAGATGATTTACTCTGAATTCATTGTAGCTGATGCACCAAAAGAGGTGAGTGAAGTATTTAAGGATAGTGAAGCTGCACCCCACACCCACTTTTCACACTTAAAAACAGAGTTAACTCTATCTGAAAAGCAAGCTAATCAATTCTTTAATAGATAGATAATATCAGTAGACCCCAATAAACACATTATTCAACACTGTTATATTTTGGAAAACAATACATGTGAGGGAAAACTATCTAACCAGTGGAGTACAGCCAGCTTAATTTTTGAGGTCTTAGAAATCTGCCTTAGCCATTTTGCTGTGTGTAAGATAGAATCTCAGAGTCTTTTTGATTTGTATTTCCTTGTGGCACTCAAAGAAAGAATAAGCAGACTACCAAGATGAGACTTGATAGCCTATGACCATATAGTAAGGGAGGAGGTCCTGCTTGGTCTTAAACCTAGGGGAGGGGAATAGAGTGAAAGTGGGAGGGAGGGAGGAACGAGAGAATACAAGTGATGGGATAACAATTGAGTTGTAATCTGAATAAATTAATTAAAGAAAAAAAAACTCTGCCTTATAGAATGTAATGTCCTATGTTCCAAACAGAGGTGTGAAACTTGCGTGAAAATGAGCCAGAGGTATTTAGGAAGTTAAGTCAATCCCTCGTGTACAACTTAAAGATCATCAAAATATAAAGGGTTATAAAGGGGAATCTAAATTGTTCTGACAATATCTCTTGAAACATTGTTTATTTTTTATTTTAATTGTGTACACATGTGTGTGTGTGCTCACTCACATGCATAGATGGGTATTATAGATTCACTCCATTTTGTGTGTGTAGAGGCCAGGCATTGACTTTCTGGCATTTTACTATCTAACCATCTACCTTAACTTTTAATTTTTCTTTTGTTTTTGAGATTATAATAGAATTATATGACCCTGTCACCTCTCCTCGTTTCAAAAGCTCACATGTACCTCTTTTAGCTCTCCTTCAAATTCTTTTTTTATTTTATTTTTAATTTTAATTTTATTTAGTTTATTTAATTTATTTTAAATTTATTCAGATTATAACTCAATTGTTATCCCATCACTTGTATCCTTTCATTCCTCCCTCCTTCCCACTTTCACCCTATTCCCCTCTCCTAGGTCTATGACCAAGGGGGATCTCCTCCCCCACTATATGGTTATAGGCTATCAAGTCTCATCTTGGTAGCCTGATAGTCTTTCATTGAGTGTCACCGGGCCTCCCCACTATAAGAGGTGGTCAAATATGGAGCAACAGAGTTCATGTCAAAGTCAGTCCTCACTCTCCACTCTCTGTGGAGAATGTCCTGTCCATTGGGTATCTGAGTAGGGGCTCGATGTAGGAGATGGGGAAATAGAAGGACTCAGAGGGTCCTAGAAACCTAAAGAAGAACATTGTGATGGGTGGATTGGGGCCCAGGGGTTTCTGCTCAAACTATTGCACTAACCAAGGACAATACAATAGTAAACATCCTTCAAATTCTTGTCTTCAATTTTTTATCCATTCTAAAATGGACAGGGAAATTTTCACAAGGCGTCAAGCCTACATGAAGAAATATAGGTAAGCAGAGAGGAGAGATGGTCTTTCCCAAGGAAGAGTACACCAATCTACTGTCACCTTAATTTTGAGACAAGGTCTCTAACTGACTCTGAAGCTCACTGCTTTGGCTAGACTGGCTGCCCCACTAGCACCCAGGATCCATCTGTCTCAACCCCTTCAGCTTGAGGGTTATACACCTGCCCAGCATTTACTTGGGGCTGGAAACTTAAATTCAGATACTCATACTTGTACAAGAAGGTTTTTCATTGAGTCCTTTAATTGTATTTCTGATATAGAAAGTTTTCCTTAGTGTTTGGCTTTTTTCCAATACATCAATGCAAAGACTGGATAGGCCCATAGTCTACGATTAATTTTAACCAGTATTTAAACATTGTAAATGTTAAAGTTGATAAAGATGCCTTGAAAATATGTAACACAAAACAAAAAGCTTTGAGAAAACAGACAGCTGGTTTAAACTAGTAATAGCAAAAATTAGCTCACAGAACCAGTGTTCTGATACATGCATCACTAATAGTCACAATATTTTCTGATCCAACGTTAGGATTTTTAGCTGAGAGAAAAGTGGTGGTCTTATAGGTACTGAATAAGTCAAGCAGAATGCAAATACGTTGATAAAAATCAAGTACAGAAAATTATAACAAGTTCAATTTTTAGATGGGCATTAATTGCTGCTGTTACTAGTTTGGTGTAACAGACATAAGAACCGCTGAAGTGAGGCTTGACATTCTCGGGGGTAGAAAAGAACTTTAATTCCTGTGGAGATACTTCAACTTTCATTTAGAAGTCACCACGTTAAAAATCAATGAATGATTCTGGAAAATTGGAATTGTAGTATGTATGATTTGTCAAGCTGGTTAATGTGCCATTTGCTAACGGGTTTTGAAAGCAACCCTAAAAAAAAGTGTATTTTATTGCACTTCTCATTTGAAAGACAGTGTTTTTTTTTCTTCCTTACTATTCTTATTAGCAATGGTTACTTTAAGATAACATTAGTAAACATTTATGAAAAAAAATCTAATGGAAACATAGTCTTAAAATGGCATCTGGGAGACTGAAGCGGTGGCTTGGCACTTAGGTGCACTCAATGCTCTTGCAGAGGGCACGAGTTCAATTCCCAGCACCCACCAGACAGACCACAATCTGAATACCTCCTCTGGCATCCAAGGGTTCTAGGCACACATGTGGCACAAAGTCATATATACAGACAAAAACCTTCACACATCTAAAATAAAATTTGAAAAGGTAAAACTGTACAGCTGAAACCACAGTTATAGTTAACAACTATGATAAAACAGTTCTGTTTAATTTTCCTAACCTTTCCTTATGAAATGAACATCCTCAGTAATAATTTAGTTAACAGTGCAATTACTGTCTTAGTATATAAAACTTCTATAGTTTTTAATATTTACCTATCTAATTTAAATAAATAAAATATAAATAAATTCATGGCTCCTTTTCAAGTAATGGTTGTATTGTTTAAAAATCACACCAACCTATGTAATGAAACATGACAAAATTCATTGCTATCAAACTGTGTGTTTGTGTGTGTGTGTGTGCGCGCGCACGCGTGTGTGTGTGTGTACATATAAAACCATTCTTCTATTATTTACCATTCACTGTTTCTAATGCAACAGGGCACTTGAATGTGCTGTTAACCAACTAAGTTGTCAAAGTATTTATTCTCTTTCAATTACATATTAACAACAATACATTTACTAGTAGGTTTATTTATTAAACAGAACTTTTGAGTATATGTTCACATAATAAATTCAGGAAGATAGAATAAATTGACTTGTAGGAGAGAATTTAATTATAAACACACTCAAAGTTAATATTTTCATAGTAGAAAAGAGACAATATAACTACATGGAAAAACAGAGTAGATTTGTAGAGTGACTCACCAATTAAAGAGTCAGATCATTAAAAATAAGTCAAATGAAACTAGAATATTTCAGGATGAAGACATACTGCTTTAGCGCTGTGATATAAAGCACTGAAGTATTTTCACAAATTACAAGTATTTTGATATTTACAATGTCAACAGAAGGATGGAGGTTTGAGATCTTTATCTCCATTGTTGGAGATAAAGAAGTAATAGGAAGGATTCTAGATTCATCTGGTAAGCAGACTGATGAGATTATGTAATTATTTTTATAAGGAGGTTAGAAGATACAGTGATTTTCATAAGGAGAAAATTAATTTTATAGGAGTTCATGGGAAACTATTCTCTTTTCTTGTTCAGCTGAAGCTGCATGGCTCTAATAAAGACTTAAAGTATAATCAATTTCCTTGGTAGAAATCCCTCCACTGAAGAATAGTGAAGAATAGTGAAGAAAAGATCTATTGTCCAGGTGTGTCTACTAAGTCTTTTTCCTTTCACACACTCATGTCTTTATTCCTTCATCTGTAAAATTGCTACAGATTTAATCAATTTTAATTGATTATATCTAGACTGTACTAAACTTAATTATTGACCCCTGTCTGCATAATGGCATTACATGGTTGTCAGAATACCGCCCTCACAGGCAAAAACTACACACAAAAACTGGCCTTTCCAGTTTCTTTGACAGATTTAACCATCTCAGCTTCATTTTTGGCCCTCTCTTTTATAGTGTCACCTTCCTTCTGGCTCCCCCTTTAACTATGAGATGCTATAACATGGCACAAGTCTAACATTTGGATATGTCTCAAATTTGGACTCAAATCCTGGTCCCCATTTTTGTTGTGCAGGCTTTTCACCTCTGGGATTCACTTTCCTAGTCTAAAACAGAAAAATAACATATGTACACAAGACAGATAAAAATGGTGAAAATGAAATATTATAATTAGGAATTATACTATGTGAAAAGTTGTTGGTGTTTTTGTTTTTTACTTTTTTATTTTTATTGTTTGGTTTTTTCATTTTTTGTTTGTTTGTTTTTAGACAGGGTTTCTCTGTGTAACCTTGACTATCCTGGACTCACTTTGTAGAGCAAGCTGGCCACAAACTCACAGAGATCTGTCTGCCTCTCCTTCCCTGCATGCTGAGATTACAGGAGTAAGCCACCAGGCCTGGCTGTCAAAAAGCTTTTAAGATAGTTTAGTTACACTTTTCTATCAGCCTGTACGTATGTGAGGAGTTAAAGTTTAACATATTGAAACATCACTTGAAGATTTCTGTAAAGATGTAAGGATTTGGTAAAGTAAATGTGAACATATATTGTAAAAATACATTAACAAATCATCATCCTCCATTCAAAGGAGAAACTCACTGAAGGAATCCCACCTTGATGGGCTAAGGGGAAAGTGTTTAATGAAGAAAAGTGTATGGCTTAGCCATTTTGAATAAATGGTTAAACATTCTGAATATTTTAGACAATTATTTTATTATTTCACTAGTTTACATGAAAAGTGCTTGATAGTAGCAAAGAAAATTTAATTCTAAATATTGGACTTATTCATATTTCAGTTTGGACCATTAATTTCATACATTTAAATATTTTAAGTCAAAAATTAATTGGCTTTGAGAAACTGTCTAAGAAAAAATTTAAAATGCTATCTTCATTTTTTATCAATGTATTATATGTCATTAGTAAGGAAATTATTGGGAGATGGAGAGTTGACTCAGCAGTAAACACACTTGCTGCTCTTGCAGAGGACCTGAATTTGGTCCCCAGCACCCACACGTTAGCTCACAACCATGCTATAATCCTCTAGTTCCAGGGACCCCTCTCCTGACCTCCCCAGACACCAGGCTCCCATACACAGATGGAGACAAAACATTTATATACATAAAATAAAACAAATAAATCTTTAAAAATAACAGCAATATCAAGACCACTGTTTTACCCACTATTACTGGTAACCAGAAGGCCACTACAGTTCTGTCAGATTAGAAAGCACAGCAGTCACACCACAACATAATGTCTATGAACTATATAACTTCAGAGGTACAGCCTTCTGTCAAATTGGTTAATGAGCATGCACAAGGCACGATTGCCAGCAACTGAACTAACTGAACAAATAAAAAATATTTCCAAGCTCCGATTGATTTTATCACCAACCAAGTAACATTTCCTTTCTTTATTTGAATTTTATATTTTCTATTACTTTCTAAAATATATTTTGAGGTGGGGCTGGAGAGATGGCTCAGAGGATAAAAGCACTGGCTGCTCTTCCAAACATCCTGAGTTCAATTCCAAGCAACCACATGGTGGCTTACAACCATCTATTTGATCTGGTACCTTCTTCTGGTGTGCAGGTGTACATGAAGGCAAAACATTGTACACAAAAAATAGTAAATCTTAAAAATGTTTGAGGTAATTTCATATATGACTACTGTATTTACATCATGTCCCATTTCCTTTTTCTCTCCTACCCCTCTTCTCTCTTTCTCCCTCTCTCTCTCTCTCTCTCTCTCTCTCTCTCTCTCTCTCTCTCTAATTAATAAGCTGCTCTTTAACAGCTTTAAATTCATTATTTTACATTTATATAAATATGCATCCTGCTGAGCTCCTTTAGTATTGCTGACATGTGCATGTAGTTAAGGCTGACCACTTGATATTGGATGATCTTATGGGATCACATCCCCAAAGAAAACTGATTCATTCTGAACAACCATTGATCGCCTATATTTCTTCATCTAAGGGTAGTACCTAGTGAAATTTCTCCCAGCCATGTTGTCATGTAAACCAGTGTTGTCGATGGATGCAACTTCTCTGTGATGTTGAGAAGACACTGTCTTGCAGCAGCAGGTGTGCTGTACTCTGGTTCTTACAGTTTTCACTCTATTGCTCCAGTGTCCGCTGAGCCTTAGATGCAGGTGTTAGGGGATCGCTGTACCAGTAAGGAATAAGCACACAACAGTTAGTTATTCTCTACATTTTCACCACATTAAAGGAAACAAGTTTCTTTAATGAAGGGTAAAAGCTACATTTACCTGTGGGTATAAGGATGCATAAAAATTGAGGCATTTAATTATAAGTTTCTTCGGTTTTTAATTAGAAATATGGCTATAGACACAATATTAAGTACAAACAGATGAAATTTCATTACATCTGGACAGACATGATGATTCCAACATAGGGCATTCGATTGTTCTTTATTTCAAATAAAGCTGGTTTGAAACTGAAGTGTGAGAAGTAATCGGTGTGTTGCTTGTTAGTAGAGACAGGTGTGCAGTCATGCTTCTCTCTGTTATTATAATAATACTTTGTATCTTACATTAAGTTTTACATAGCATTCACTGTCAGTTCTCCAATGTGATGAAGCCACTTTGATAATTATATTTTCGTTACTTGTTGACAACAGTTCACTCTCAACTATAATTACCTCCAAATATATTGGATTTGCTCATTTCTTAGTTGTCGTCCATATTATTGATTCACTTACAGTTGTGTATATATTGTATGCTCCACACATTTTAACATCTATCAAAAGAGACAATATCGATTCTTAAGTGTATGAGCTACCCATTTTGGAGGGAAGACTTTGGACTTGGGGAATTATTGTAGATTTCACAAGCATTATGATGGAAATATACAAAGTACAAGGAAATTGGGTAACAGAGAACTTGGAGTCTAGGTAATCAGAAAATATGTATCAGAAAGATTAATTAGTAAACCGGGACCAGAACTTGAGAAAAGAAGGAAATAAGTAAAACAAGGAGGGAAGAAGAAAGGACAGTAGAATGAGATAAACAAAAGTCAAGGAAAGGACCATCCAATCCTAGAGCAAGCTACCCAAGTAGTGACAGCAGCTTGGGGATGTGTGGCAGGGTGTAAAAAACACCAACACACCTTCCCCATCACCTTGAATTCTGCACAATCACTTAATCTATATTCAGTTAAAAGTATCTCTTTAAAAAACAGAAGAGTGTCAGATGTGACAGATGATGACAGACAAATGGATAGATAGATGATAGAGAGAAACATAAAGAAAAAATGATAACTAAAGAAACTAAAGTCGTTGTCAAGGACTTTTATGTAGACTGTCTTGTTTTATCAGCACATTCATTCACTGCCTCAGAGAAATGTTACTAGCATCCATGGTACAGGAGAAAAATGACCCGAACTTCAGAGAGGTGAAAAAACAAAAAACAAAAAGCAAAAAGATAAGCCTCTTAGCTACCAGGATGCATGTGGGAAGCTTCTAAGTTTCAAATTTCTTCTCTAGATCTGCTACTCAATTTTAAGTTTTTATGACATGCCCTGGGAGCCTTGATATTTATCATAAAGATAGAATAAAACATAAATAGCCACACAAAATCTATTTTCTTTTCTATGAAATATTCTATTTTCCTTCACATATTTTCTGTAATATGTGTGGTATCTTGGAGTATAAAGTCCAGCTTCAAATACGTTATTTAGGAGACAAAAGGTGACATGAATTTTTCTTACAATTATACATTTGTTCAAAACAACAATTTATATGTTTCAAATTAAAAAAACCATAACCCTCATGTATTCTTTAATCTGCCCTGTATTCTTATGTCTTCTAACCTGGAACAAGCAGGTTGATGCTGGTGATAGGAAGCCATCAGTGTGACTCCCTCCCAACTGCACTAACATAAAAAATAAGCCCCACATGTATATTTAGAAATCTGTGTGCATCGTGATTTTTATATGTGTCATCGCCTTTTCCCACAGAAGCAAAAGAGGCATCTGGTTCTTATTCAATTCCATCTTTGCTTTGACTACGTGTCTAATTAATCAAGGTGCTTTTTAATTCTATTCCCTGCCTTTCTCTAGACCAATTTAATGTGTTAGCAATGCCTCCCAACTTATGTCATCTCTTTCTGTCACCAACACCGCTGATAACAAGAGAATGCCGTCTTGAGCAGGCATAGATTCCTTGTAGATGCTGCAAAAGAATATGTTTTCTTTAATTGCAACACTTGAGACTGTTTTTCAGGATATTCATTTGCCTTTAATGATGCCAAATCTGAAGTAATACAAGAAATGTTATTGGTGATTAAATAGAATTAAGTACCCTAAATCATAATTACAGACGGCTTTAATTTAAATAGTAATTTTTAAGCATGGTCGTGAATGAGGTCTAAGATGGTACATGGTCAGGTTTTGTAAGGTGTTTTACTTATGCGTGTTTACATCCTTGGCTTAAGGACAGTCTTCTGCTACACTATACATTCAAAATGAGGAAAGGCCACCTAATTTGAATGTAAGAGCCAAAAGGAAAACTTTGCATTCAAATTGCATTTAAAAATATATAAAGCACAGCTTCGAGTCAAAAGAGAAAACCAACAGGTACACTTTAAAATATACTCTTCCTGTGAAAACAATTTGTTGAAAGGTGAAAGAATTTAAAACTGCTGCTATAGAAAAAAGGAATTTGACTTGCATAACTTTGGACTAACCAAAGCTCATGAATATTAAAATATTCTGGATCCTATAATAAACAATATTTTAAGCAACTACAACATCCAGACAGCTATCATCTCAATACAACGAACTGTTTGTTGTCTGAGTTAGCTGTGCCAAGGCCATTTCAAAGACCAGCAGGATTTAAATACCTCAAAATGGTGGTGAATATACCTCAACTCTCCTTTCAGAAGAGCAACAACCTTGTGTTCTGCTTTTAAGATTGGCAGTATGGTAGTCTGAGTTATATAAGATAACTTTTTTTAAACTTTTATCTATTTTTATTTTATGTGCATTGGTGTTTTGCTTTCACATACGTCTGTGTAAGGATATGGGATCCCCTGGAACTGTTACAGACAGTTGGGAGCTGGGGATTGAACTCAGGTCCTCTGGAAGAGCAGCCAGTGCTCCTAACCACTGAGCCATCACTCCAGCCCAAGATAACTTTGTGAAATATAGTCAAATAAAAGACTATATCTGAACGTACCTAACACAAACGATTACCTATACAAACAAAAAATATTCATCTATACTATTAAAATAAACTATTATATATTTACTTTGATATAAACAGTATATATTGTTCATATTTAATATATAATAATTTAATATATATCAAAATCAAAAGATGAGTGCTAGTTCCCACTTAATTTTTTTTCTTTTTTAAAAATTAATTTATTCTTGTTACATCTCAATGGTTATCCCATCCCTTGTATCCTCCCATTCTTCCCTCCCTCCCATTTTCCCCTGATTCCCCTCTCCTATGACTGTTCCTGAGGGGGATTACCTCCCCCTGTATAAATCTACTGGTATCTTTTAAAAGTTAGCTAATGTAAATTCTGATTGGCCATCAGAATGTAAATTCTGATAGATCATTGTAAGCCATTTCTTCATTCTTTTCCTCTCATCTTTCATTTCTAATCAGCATTTCCTATCATCTTTAGAATATTGCTCAAGCCTAGCCATTCTTAAGATGTGCTCTCAGGTCATAATAATGGCATAATAAGTCCGCTTTGCTCTATTTACTAATTGTGTTTGGAAAATACATATTACATCCCTGGGGCATCACTCTCGAATCCCTCATCTATTGCCTACAGATCTGATAAGGTTTCTAGCTCATCATCCTCATTTGCAGACCTTGTGATCAAGGCCACTCAGAATCAGTGAACATTGAAACACCTGTGGACATTATTATCTTACTAAAAATTCTCATAACTCTCGTGATACATCAAAGAGTCATATAGTGCTACATGGTCTGCCACCTACTGCGCTCACCCAGGTCTTGTCTTTTCTCCTTTGAAGCCCAAGAGACTTCTTTCAGTGAGTCCTCCCTCAGGCATGTCCCAGATTTCATATTTCTTACTCATTTAATATTTTAAAAGCCAGTTTCAAATCTGAGTTTCTTGGGAGAGACCCACTTCTAGACAACATATTTTTTCTTTTGAATTGCCTTCTCAAAATCTGATTTTTTAGTTGACTTTTCATTGTGATTTTCTTGGTGTCTGCAGATTTTAGCCCAATTTTATACAACAGTTTGTTAAATTTCCTAAATGACTTAAACTCTGGGAACAACATATATAAAGGTTAACTTCTAATATATGATACAATTTTAAACAATGAGGAAAGTTACTGTAATCACCTTACAATTATATGTACAGTTCACATAAAAGATTCACAATGATTCACACTAATAATTAGAACATTGTTATTAATATTCCACTTATAATCATTTTCATATTAAAATCATCTTTATATATTCTTGCAAGTTGGAGTTGCTAAGAAAAATAAAACTGGAAAGAAAAGAGAGAACAGAATACTGGAGATGAGTATCCACTCTGCTAATATTTTTGAGATCTATAGAAAATGAATAATTAGAAAAAAAAAGGAAGAACAGCTTAAATTTAGTTCCCTGAATTGGTGATTTCTTTTGTTGTAACAATTTCCCTATTTCAGATAATCAAAATTAAACACTTAACCTTAACTAAACATTCTACTCAAATATGTTTAAACATAAACCTAATTTCTTAAGAATTATACATCCAAAGTACACATGATAACAAGAAAGTAATAGAAACATATTTATGTGACATTGGAAGGGTTCTTGGGTAATACTCATTATAATCTCAAACATACAGAGAAAAAATGCTATATGGGATACAATACTCAAAGCAAGGAAGGTTTAGGTGGGAAAACAATTTGAAAAAGAATTCTGAGAGACTCACTTTGGGAACAGAGAAGACACCTGAATGTTTGGAGATAACACCAGGGACAATCAGGATGGTGAAAACAAAGAATGAGAGACTCAGATGTTACAATGCGGTGTCTCATATGCATATCAAGAAAATAAATGGAATTTCAGATAAATCTTCATGTGATAAACCGCATTTTGGTGAAGTTGATATGGTTTACAGTCCACAGGGTTGAGAGAAAAAGATTTTATAAGAAATATCAAAGAGGAAGGGAAGAGGTTAAGTGGTAAAAACCAAACTATAGACACAAGAGTGAAAATAAAAATCATTACTGTGAGCTCCACAGACACAGAAACACACGCACATATGATCAGAAAAGAAAGAATTGTCAGGGATGACTCCTGTGTGTCAAGATTAAACAAGTTGGAGGAAAACAATGACATTTGTATAACCATGTGGGTGTGATGTTTTTGTCACCAATATTAAACTGAGTTACCAAGACATATCTTCATAAAACTACTGGTTATCTCCTGGGAACAAAGATCTGCTCATCACTGAGGTATCAGTAGCTGAGGTTGGCACTTCCTTGGAAGGAGAGCAAGCAACTCAGAAATGAATTCATCTTTATAGTAATATTAATTAATATTAACATAAATAAATGCAATTATTTTAAAATTTAGATTATTTTGAATAAGCATACAATGACTTCTTCACTTGAGTTTAGCAATATGTATTTATTAGGTCCTTAGCTTTGTAAGGAACGTAAACAGTGTATATATCTGGCAGACTCTGTGTGAGAGAAGACCTTTGTAAGGTCATAATGTTTTAATCTATTCAAAAATCCCAGAAGGAAAATGTCACTTGAATTTAGCCTTAAGGGCAAAAAGTATTGTGAAAGACTGCCATGAAAAGAGTGATTTAGTTAAGTGGAATGGTACCTAAAAATGTTCAGAAGTAGCAAAACATAAAGAATATGCTGATAAAGTTCTAGTTTGTGGGAATAAAAGTTTCCACAGAAGTAGAGGAGGTACATCTCAGTGGTAGGGCTGTTGGCTGCACGGTGGACATAGAACAAAAGAAATGGATACCAGGACAATATCACAAAGGATGGGAATGCCTAAAGAAGACATGATTATGATCATGAAGATAGTGATGATGATAGTGAAGATGATGATGATGATGGTGATGTGTGATAACAGTGTATATGACTATACAATAGGCACCAATTTGCCCTAATGTCAATCAAACCTCTTCTGAGAATGGCTAAACATAACAGGTTAAGGTGTTCAATGTAACAGTAGGAAAATATAAATCACTAATGATGCTGTTGTTATATTCATATATCCCTATAACTTAAGATACACACATACATACATACATACATACATACATACATACATATGTCTATACACACACACACACACACACACACACGTTAGCAAGGGTGTTCACAAGACAAATTCCTGATAGTAATCACTTGTCATTCTACTATAAAGAAGTCTAAATTTCTTATCACAGCACATAAAACATATTAGATATGGCTGGGCCCCCCCCCACTTCAAATTTCATTCACACTTCTCAGAATTTGAGTTTCTTCTCTTGCAAAATACACTGCAGCTATCCAGGCAAGTAATTCTTTAGAACTTAAAATCTTTGCTGTGTCGGAATTCTGCATTGTTTATCTGTTTGAAATATTTCTCTAAATTTTTAAATATATGACGTTTTATTGTCACCTTTTAACTATGACAAATTTTTTTGCATAAAATGTTATCCCTCAAAATAAAGAAAACGTGCAGCATGTAATAGACACCCCCCAATAATTTGGGAAAATCAATCATTGTATCTCCCATCAGTGACATCATCTGACTCAGGCTATCAATTGACTAATGTAAGGAAGCAGAAGCTCAGAAGTACCCAGATCCATCTCCCAAAGTCACCAAGGCACCAGTGTTAGAGGACAGATTTTAATGGCATGTGGCCTTTTTCATGAAGAAGGAGCAATTGATTCCAGGTTCGGGGATGTATAAGGAAGTTTCAACATTTTACCTGAATCTTTGAGGAAGGACCAAAGAAACTATTCAAAATGATGGAATTTTAAATGGATCTGGAATTAGTGTCTGAAATCCTCATTAATGGAAACCTCTGAGAATTAATCATGAACTTTTTATTATTCCTATCCAATTAATTATATTTCATTATTTTCTCCATAAAATATTATTCACTAAAATATTTTACAATATTTATTCATTAATAAATAAAACACTTTAAGGTAAGAGCCCTTACTGTTCACTTTTTTGCCTTGGAAATTGAAACTAAAGATTTTATTTTCATATACACACAAAAGTTTAAGAGCTGAATTGAAAAGAATAGAAAAGCAATTCTTTGGGAGCCTAAGTATATGGAGAATGATAAAAAAAATCTAGTATATTATAGTTATTACTATGTAAAGTACACATCTGCAATTAAGATAAAAATATTAGAAAAATGAGATGATATAAAAAAGGAAATTTCAAATAATAAGGTGTCTTGTTTGAAATTTCATTTTGCCTTTTTGAAATATTAAAAGTCAGCTTTAGATGTATGTGTCAATGCCACCCTTCTCAAGCATGGGTACATTTTTAACAAAAAATGTGTTCATGTCAAAAATAAATGCATGATCTTGCTTCTGTGTTCCATCAAGTAACTTTTCGCTTGAAAAAATTCATCCGTAAATATAGCTAATATCCTGGTAAGACATGCGTGTTTTGAATAATCACATGCAATGACATACAACTTTTGTTTTCTGCAGATTAACATTGACTTCAGCACCAGAGACCTCATCTCAAGAAATATTGATGAACCAACACCAAAATGCTTTGATGAGGCCCAGAAATTAATTTATAGTCTCATGGCCAAGGATTCATTCCCTCGTTTTCTAAAGTCAGAGATTTATAAGAAACTGATAAATAGCCAACAGGTTGGAAATCATAAAAGATGGCTGCCTTTCCTGTGAAGAAGGTAAATAAAAACAGTATACTAGAAGGCTACAATATTTAAGATGTACAAACAATTCAAAACATTTTAAGGTTTAGAAAATATTTTTCTATTAAATTTATATGTGTGTGTGAATATCTAAGTCATGTGTTATCAGTTTATACACTTTATTAGGTACTTAAGAGTTTATGTAGATAAATATACTTTCCAACACTAAGTGAATATTTTTGTACATTATAATTTCAAGAAAAATATACATATCATCATATCACAGAGTTGAAGACTGCTTAGAATCATATATAGCATTTAAATATCACTTGCATTATTCAAAAACCTCACTTCTGTAAAAATAAAACTCTGAACCTAAACATAATTTTTCATTTGCTGGATTCTTCTATTCGTTGTGAACTATAACTGATAATGTGATGATTATCTGAACTCCTGTGGCTTTAAAGTTAAAAGGAATAAAGTAATGGATGTGCATATTTATACATAAGCCTGATAGTGCCAGGGACCGAATTTTTCTAAATCTATTACTTGGCTCAATAATAGCCTGACATAGATGTGTATGTGAAAAGGGCCTTGTGAGTCATGGTTTTATATTCTTCTATGAAGAGGAACAGAGAGGAAGGAGGCAGAATCAACTGCAGATGATGAATAATGTATCAATTACTGTCCCATAAAGTAAAAAGTTATTGCAGCCTCATCTACCCATTGTAGGTTAAGATAGGTCTATTTGCCCACTCAGTGCTGTAATTTCTCATAATAGCCCCCAAATTTTTTTAATTATTACTAAATTATTTAATGATGTTAATGTGACAAATATCAATTTTTCCTGTATGTATGATGTTGTAATGATTCAATATATCATTTGTGTTTCCATTTTGTTTTCACAGATTTATTTCCATTCACTGCCATACTGAAAAATTTTAAATAGAGGAAAAACATCAGTGACTTATTTTGCTTCCCTAAACTATTCATTTGGTAGACAAAAATCTTGCTGCCTCCTCCTCATGAAAAATCAACACTTAAACACATGCAAATGGACTATTCCCTGTGCACTTGCAAATTCTTCCAAGCTTGACATAATACAAATGAACTACTGTTTAGGGAAGTTGTACACTAATGTAAAATATCTATCCTATACTAGCATTAAACCCATTTTTTAAAATGAGATGTTTTATTTATTCTAGGAAACGTAATGACAGGAAGTATCCAGAAATCATAAAATCATACTCTTAATTCCAAATAGAAAAAAAAAACTGAAAACTCAGTTGTTTCTTGAGATCACACATCTGGTGAGTGACAGAGCTGTAAGTGCAGTAAATGCCACCACATTGTCACAATGATGCTTGATCCAAGAAAGCAGTGTGGTCCCTTCCCACTTGAGTTTCACGGAAGTGTGGAATCTAAACTCCAACAAGCCTCCCACATGCTGGCAAGGAGCCACAGACGTTTGAATCATCTCTACAGTCAGTTTGTAAAATTTTATCACACAGCCAAACTTTTATCATTGGTTCTCAGAGAGTGAAGGAGCCCCCATTCCATGTTCACAATCTTGAGGCCATGGGGGTTTGGTATAGTACATAGCAATATACTGAGATCGGCATGATTTGTTTAAAACAGAATGTTAAATGGCCTCTTATGGATTACCAAGCTAAGATTTGACATGGCTGAACCCTCCTTCTACTGCTTCTACTCACTGTCCACCGTGAAGCATAATTCTACAAATTCCATTTTAATAAATCAGAAAACAAATCAATGACAAATTTCTGAAATGTCCAGTAATGTGGATGTTGGAAAAATATCATGAGCACCTCATACATACATGATTCTATTTATGACCTTTTTCACACTACATGCTATCTTGGTCAATAGTTATCATGAGTCGTTATATAAATATAAATGCAAGCAGAAAAGATTACAGAAAATGTGAAAAATAATATATATATCTTGATTATGAAATTAAATATTCAATAATGTAATATCATTATAAAACATTTTTCCATTTATTTTTTTTCTCCTTTATTAATTTATTCTTGTTACATCTCAATGGTTATCCCATCCCTTGTATCCTCCCATTCTTCCCTCCCTCCCATTTTCCCCTTATTCCCCTCCCCTATGACTGTTCCTGAGGGGGATTACCTCCCCCTGTATATGCTCATAGGGTATCAAGTCTCTTCTTGGTAACCTGCTGTCCTTCCTCTGAGTGCCACCAAGTCTCCCCCTCCAGGGGACATGGTCAAAGGTGAGGCACCAGAGTATGTGAGAAAGTAATATCCTACTCTCCACTCTACTGTGGAGAGTGTTCTGTCCATTGGCTAGATCTGGGTAGGGGTTTAAGGTTTACCGCCTGTATAGTCCTTGGCTGGTGCCTTAGTTTGAGTGGGACCCCTGTGCCCAAATCTGCCTATCATAATGTAATTGACTTAAACATATGAAATTATTGAAATTTAAAACAGCATTAACAGTCTAATAAAATTATAAGATAATTGAGCAAAATTGACTTTCATATTGTAAGAAGCAGATTATATTGTTTTAGTTCTTGCTTTTTTGAGAGAAGGTCTCTGGTTCCACCCTGCTGGCCTCAAACTAACAATTTTCCTGCTTCAGTCTCTTACTACTGGGATTATAATCATAAACCATCCTGCCCACATATTTGCTTTTTCTATTTTCTCACACTTCTTACAGAATATGTTTCAGCAGGACAGACTTGCCAACACTAGGTTAGACTTAAGAAATTTAGATGATCTATTTACTAAAAGAATCTTAGGCTTATGTGTGCTATAATTATACATTTACTTTAACCTCTTTTAATTGTTTGCATATCAAATATTAATAATTTAATCAACAGATTTTTCTACTTTCACAAATGTAGTTTCTTAGATTTGCCTAAGAAATATCTATCTCAATTTCAAAATATAATCATCCAACTTTGTTTTGTTTTCTGCCTACTGTAGAGAGAAGCAATTCCTTCACTTTCATTGCTTCATTTTCTCTACAGCAGTTCTTAGTTTTTCGAGACAGGGTTTCTCTTGTAGTCTTGGCTGTCCTGGACTCACTTTGTATACCAGGCTGGCCTAGAACTCACAGAGTCTCTGCTCTGTCCTGGAATTAAAGGCGTGTGCCACTATGCCTGGACTTCTATAGCTGCTCTTAATTTGTGTGGTCTAGCAGCTCTATTGGCCCATAGTGCTCTTGAGAAGAGTACATATTGCTTAATAAAAACAGAGAAATGGTCCTTCTGTTTCCTCTCCAATATATTTTTTTCTTCTCTCTCTCTCTTTTTTTTTCTGTTGTTTGTTTGTTTGTTTGTTTGTTTTGGAGACAGGGTCTCTGTGTAACAGCTTTGGCTGTCCTGGACTCTGCAGACCAGGCCGGGCTCGAACTCACAGCGATCTACTTGCCTCTGTTTCTGGAGTGCTGGGATTACAGGACTGCACAGCACCTGGCTCTTATTTGCTTTAACATAGATTAGCACCATTTTAGCTTTTTAAACAATAGTAACGTTCAGGGTCAGAATGTTGAGAATAGTCTAGAATTTTTTCCCTAAACGTTTAGGAAGCATTCATGTCTATTACCCAGAAATTGAAATTTAGAATAAATTTCTTCTTTACTCTTATTGGCAAACTCAATGCATTCCAACCAAAAATCATCAATGGTGAGCCTTTCTTCACTCCCTTAGCACACATGATAAGTGTTAATTTTGTATCTCCCAAAATAACAATCAGAAAAGAAAACCTTAGGATATTCTTTAAGTACTTATCAGATGATACTCTCAGTCATGAAAGCTCCACTTTCATGTTCACATTATGGTCCCATCACCGTAACATAAGCAGTCAATCTGAGTCAGGACTAAAAATCAAACATTCATTTTAAAGAGAGAGAATGGAGGAGGAAAGAGAGGGAGAAAGGGAGAGAGAGGGAGAGCATTGGTGGGAGAAAGAGAGCAAAGGACAGGAGGGAGAGAGACAGGATTCTCTTTGAAAACTAAGAGAGCTTAGATCCAGCATCACCAGTGTTCTCATATTTACTTCCTATACAAAAAAAAAAATCTGTTTCTAGCCTTCACCCACATGAGCCCTATATAGCAATTTGAATACAATTATGTCTGATGCTGGTCTGTTTTTACTTTCTAGCCACATAGTAAAGCAATTTATTTCATAGTGTTGTCAATTAATTTAAAATGAACTCTTTATGGCTATGTAGAAAGGTGGGGTGTTGTCAGAATAGTAATCAATTATTATATGAATAAAGAGTCACGCAGACCATGTGCCTCTTTTTGTCAGATGTTCCATTGCATTTTAATGCGGAAGTAACAGGAATGAATGTTAAGTGGTAGCTACTTGCAGAATGCCATTGAATAAAAAGAAGTGTGTTCTTGTAATTGCTATTTATAGATTATATTAGAATACAGAATATATACACAATTACTTCTAATTATAAATGAGAATACACTGGGATATTTTCAACTGAAACAAAGGCTGTTTTTCCTCTTGTTATTAGTGTGTATTAGCTGAACAAAGCTCTGTTTCCCTGAGGTATTTTCATGCATATGTATAATATATTTCGATTACATTCACCCTCCACTACCCACGCTTGTCCCATCCCACTGGTCTCTTCCTCTTCCCCAAAGTCTTCTATTTTCAAAAAATATTTTAATTTTTAAGAAACTACATATTTTTTTTTAAAAAAATGAGATTGGCTGTAAACTGTATACAATGGCGCATGTCATTAATTCTACCACTTGAGGCCTATGGCAGGAAGAGCTCAAGTTTGACCACTGCCTGAGCTAGACAGTGTGTGTGTGTGTGTGTGTGTGTGTGTGTGTGTGTGTGTGTGTACACATATATATGGGTGTGTCTACATATATGTATGTGTGTGTGTGCATATATATACGTGTGTGTGTATTATAACAGGAAAATTTTTAATAACATTTAATCAGGTTATTATTTTGCCGTTGAATAGCTATGTTTAGTATTATATCTAAAATAAGGTTTTGAATGTTCCTAAGAAATAAAAGTTACCATTGTGTGTATGGGTACACAAGTATATGTATATACACTTCTGTATATGGAGATCGGAAATGATGTCAGCTATCTTCCTTGGTGATGTCTCACTTTAATTTTTGAGAAGGAGATCTGTAACTCTTCAGTTAGCGAGACTGGCTGGAGCTGCCTCATTACCATCCCTGCAAACCTAAGGCGTACTGAGGAACTGAGCTCCAGTCCTTCTGCCTGTATGGCAGGCATAATTCGGAACTGAGCTAATCTCCACAGCCGTGGAAATTATTTAACTCTGGGTTTTTTTTTTCTTACATAATTTTAAATATTCATTTCTATTTTCAAAAGCAAAATTTTTTGAAATTTCATTTCAAAAATAGTATAGATTCTTTGTTAAAATAACTCTACTTATGTATTTGGGAAAGATTTTGTAATATTTGAAACGTTAATGTTGAAAATGGTGATGACTTAGATGCAAATATAATAAATGGCTAGCTCATTTAATAAAAGCTAATGAGAAAACGTTACAGTTTTGTAATTTAAGTATATTGAATGCAAACATTTATTTCCTTTAATATTAAATAATAGAGTTGCTTGTACAGTATCAATATAAGCCTTTACAAAATAAATATTTTGTGCATAATATCTTTGAGTTATTTCTTTCATTCTGATTTCCGAACATGTAATGTTTACTCTATAAATATATAATCCTAAATTCAGAATCAAATGTTTAACATGAAATTCTAAATATAGCTATTGGTAGGTAGGAAAAACATGACTTCAATATTAGTCATTCAAATAACTAATTTGAGTGTAAATATTCTATGGAAATATGCCACAAGTCTTGGCTTTAAAAACACTGGACATTAGGAAAGATTTACGTTAGTGAATTCACAATTGGTATACTGAAATTTTTACTTAAAATATTGTTTCATGTAAAATAAAGCCACTGATTCCTTTGAAGCTTTTATTTCTAGAAGCAATCTCTTTAAAAATTAAGGTTACAAATTGACCTTCATCAATGTTTTAAACAGATAAAATTTATTTCTCCAATGTGGCGTTTTAAGTAGAGAGTTGACATAATAGCAATGGCTTTAAAAATTTGAAAAACCTGTTGAAAAATCTAAAAATATATATATTTATGAACAACATATCTACTCAGTTGGTTCTGCCTAATTTTCTAACTTTGTGAAAGTATTGACTTCAATTTTTATAAATTCTAATTGAAACAAAAGAAAAGCCTTAGAAAATCATAAAATGAAACAATATTATTCAAGTCATAAGATACATTTTCCCGATCAATACCTTTCTTAAGAGATGATAAAGAGAATCTAGTGTATTCACTTCATTGTTCTATTAATAATTAAAAATAATTATGAATTGTAAATATGAGATCATTTCTCGTCAATGTTAAAGACATTTACAGTATGCTCAGATGTATTTAATAACTCCTATCTAACTATTCTTTTTTTAAGTGATTTATTCAGATTACATCTCAGTTGTTGTCCCCTCACTTGCATCTTCCTGTTCCCCCTTCCCTCCTTCTTTCACACTATTCTCCTCCCCTAGACTTGTGACAGAAGGGGACCTCTTCCCTTACCAGATGGTCACAGTCTATCAGGTCTCATCCTGGTAGCCTGCTCACCCTTCCTCTGAGTGCCACCAGGCCTCCCCACCAAGTGGTCAAGTAGGAGTCACCAGCGTTCATGTCAGAGTCAGTGCCTGCTCTCCACACAGCTGTGGAGAATGTACTATTAGCTAGATCTGAATAGGGGTTCTAGGTTTATTTAGTGTATTGTCCTTGGTTGGTACAATAGTTTGAGCAGACCCCCCTGGGTCGAGACCCGCCAGCCTTGATGGCCTTCTTGTAGCTTTCTAGGACTCTCTGGATCCTTCTATCTCCCCATTCTCCCATAAATCTCTCATCTGGAGCCCCACTAGGAAGTCCCAGCATCTATCCCAAGCTCCTGGTAAGTGAAGACTTTCATGGGACATCCCTGTTGGGTTAGTATATACCATGTGAGTCTTTCTGAGTCTGGTTCAACTCACTCAGGATGATCATTTCTAGTTCCATCCATTTGTCTGAAAATTCCAAGATTTCCTTGTTTTTAATAGCTGAGTAGTATTTCATAGTGTAAATGTACCAGGGATTCTTTATCCTTTCTTTGACTGAGGGACATCTAACTTGTTTCCAGATTCTGGATATTATGAATAAAGCTGCTATGAACATGGTTGAGCATACGTCCTTGTTGTGTGCTGGAGCATCTTTTGGGTATATTCCAAGGAGTGGAATAGCTGGGTCTTAAGGTAGCCTTATTTCCATGTTTAACTATTCTTAAGATTTTTTTTACTAAATTAACAATTTTGAGTTAAGCTACAGAAATCAAAAAAAGATACTAAAAAGCTTTAAAAGTATACCACAAACAAACAAAATAATGTCATGTGTTATTGTTCAAAACATCTCCTCAAAGAAAAATCTCTGAAAAACCCAAAATAAACAAAAGCAATTTCATAATATACGTGAATCTAAATTTTAAATTCATGTTGCTACCTCTCAGTATATAATAATTAAGAATAGATTTCATTTAAATGAGATGAGCTGATAAGGGAAATTATGAATCCATGTGTAGCAAATACAATGATTACATGGAAAAGAAAAAAAGAATGCAAGAGAAAAACATGGGAAGATACAGGGAAAAGTGTATAGAACCTTGGAAGTAGAACAGAAAGTACAGGAAACAAGATGTAGAACATGGGAACAAGGCTATAAACCACAGGAAACAGAACAAAGAGGACAGAAGCGAGACATATGGGACCAGAGAGTTGGTTCTGAGCAGGAGTAGCATTGAGATGTGTACAAACTCCAAAAATCTCATCCTGAGGTCAGCAGGAGCAAGAGCACACAGGGCCTGCATGCCTCAGCGCATGTCACCCTGTGCAGACATCCTTGTCCTCCTGAGGAGGTCACACTGCCTAGCAGCCAGGTTAAACTTCCTTTCCAGCACACCTGGAATTCCTCCTTATGGAGATGAGGCATCCTCAACACCATGGCCCCAGAAAATGATGTATACTTGCACAACAGCCCCTACCGACATCGCAAAGGCCTTTGCTCCCCCTAATTACAGCGGAGAACTGTCCCACTGAAACCTGTCTCCAAATAAGTCCGTTTTATGCAGCACTCACTGCCACCTGAGGCTTCTTTCACCCCAAGCCATTTATTCCCACCTCTTGTTTCCTCCCCCTCAGTAGCTGGGGCTCAGGTTGCAGTACAGCTGTGCTGGGTGCTGGAATGGGTCGGGGAAAGGAGCCCCAGTGACAGGAATATACAACACACGACACAGAATACAGAGTGCAGGAACCAGAGCATAGAGGGCAGGAAACAGAGTATAGAGGGCAGGAAAAATGGCACATTGAGAAAGAAATAATGTGAGTGAACAACAACAAAACCAACCAACCAAACAAAAAAACCACCCTGCATAAACCAAGAAAGTCAAGCAAATGTTGATTCCTAGATTCTGTCTCTACGAGAATGGAAGACTACTGCTAGAACTATAAAGAACACTCTTCAGGCCTGCAGTAGCGAGATGGTATCACCTGGCAGGAGGAGCATTGAACTCAGTGTGTAGAACTGCTCTGTTCATTCCTTCCTCATCTAACAAGGATTCGAAAGAGCTGAGTGTTGTAGCTAGAATACACACCTTTGTACGCAGGTAGAAATGCACCCATGATCCACCTCGGAGGGAAGAAGCTCTCCCTTCTTTCATACACTTGGTCACTGTTCTATAACTGTCCTAGTTTACACTTCATAACAAACATCGTGAAAAGTTTGTGTACATGCAGCATTCTCTTGTTCATCATGAACCCATTATCTATCTTAATGCGTGCTTAACACACTTTAGGTTCTTTGCACTGACTCATTTTTTTTTTCATTGAAAATAATATGCCTTTTGGGAATAAAATCACCGGCAATTTTTTGTGATACCATTATGAGCAGTATGGGTTTATTTTTTAACATAAATTATTTCCTTCTGAAAAGTCCATGGACTGAGTGTTCTCAAGCCCTACTTGAGCACTTCCTTTCACTTCTTGGTCCTCTTCTGTCTTCTGCATTTTCCTTATGCTCCCCGTTCTAGCTTTCCAATGCTATTCCCATGTTGGTCTCAGACACAGATTTTTTTTTCTTAAAAACACCCATAATCGAAAGGAAGAAGTCAAATTATTCCTATTTGCAGATGATATGATAGTATATATAAATGACCCCCAAAATTCCACCAGAGAACTCCTACAGCTGATAAACACCTTCAGCAAATTGGCTGGATACAAAATTAACTCAAAAAAGTCAGTAGCTTTCCTATATACAAATGACAAACAGGCAGAGGAAGAAATTAGGAAAACTACTCCCTTCACGATAGCCACAAGCAAGATAAAATATCTAGGAGTAACTCTAAGCAAGCAAGTGAAGGACTTATTTGAAAAAAAAATTTTAATCCTCTGAAGAAAGAGATTGAAGATGACATCAGAAGATGGAGGGATTTACCTTGTTCGTGGATCGGGAGAATTAACATAGTAAAAATGGCCATCTTACCAAAAGCAATTTACAGATTCAATGCAATCCCTATCAAAATACTACAAAAACTTTGAAGATATTGAAAGATCAATTCTCAAACTCATATGGAGAAATAAAAAGCCCAGAATAGCAAAAACAATCCTACACAATAAAAGATTCTCCAGAGGAATCTCCATACCTGATCTCAAGCTGTACTACAGAGCAACAGTAATTAAAACAGCATGGTACTGGCACAGCAATAGGCTGGTGGATCAGTGGAATCGAATTGAAGACCCAGAGATGAATACACACACATTTGCTCACTTGATTTTTGACAAAGTAGCCAAATCTATTCAATGGAAAAACGATAGCATCTTCAGCAAATGGTGCTGGTCTAACTGGATGTCTACATGTAGAAAAATGCAATTAGACTCCTATTTGTCACCATGCACAAAACTCAGGTCCAAGTAGATTAAAGACCTCAACTTAAAACCAGAGACATGAATTTAGTTAGAGGGAAAAATGGGGAAGAGCCTGGAACACATAGGCACAGGAGACAACTTCCTGAACAGAACACCAACTGCCCAGGCCTTAATGTCAACAATTAATAAATGGGACTCCATGAGGCTGAGAAGCTTCTGTAAGGCAGGAGACACTGTCAGCAGAACAAAGCGACAGCCTACAGACTGGGAAAAGATCTTCACCAACCCTTCATCTGACAAATGTCTAATATCCAAAATATGTAACAAACTCAAGAAATTAAACACCACAAAACCAAACAACCTAATTGTGAAATGGGGCTCAGAACTAAACAGAGAATTCTCAACAGAGGAATATCAAATGGCTAAGAAACACTTGAAGAAATGCTCATCCTCATTAGTCATCAGAGAAATGCAAATCAAAATGACACTGAGATTCCATCTTATACCCATCAGAATGGCTAAGATCAAAAACTCAAGTGACACCACATGTTGGTGAGGATGTGGAGAGAGAGCAACACTCCTTCATTGCTGGTGGGAATGCAAACTAGTACAACCACTTTGGAAAGCTATCTGGTACTTTCTCAGAAAAAATGGGAATAGGGCTTCCTCAAGACCCAGCTATCCCACTCCTTGGAATATACCCAGAAAATGCCCTACCACACAATAGGGACATATGCTCAACCATGTTCATAGCTGCCTTATTCATAATAGCCAGAACATGGAAACAGCCTAAGTGTCCCTCAGTAGAAGAATGGACTAAGAAACTGTGGTACATTTACACTATGGAATACTACTCAACTATTAAAAACAAGGAATTCCTGAAATTTGTGGACAAATGGATTGATCTAGAAATGATCATGAGTGAGTTCACCCAGAAGCAAAAAGAGACAAACGGTGTATACTCACTTATATCGAGACACTAGTCCAAGGGGTACGTCCCATGAAAAACTTTACTTACCAGGAAAGTGGGTCAGAGGAGAGGACATCCTATTGAGACTTTAGGTGAGAGTAGCATGAAAGAATGGGGAAAGAGAAGGATCCACAGGGTCCTGGAAACCTACAAGAAGAACTTTATGACAGGCGGATCTGGGTCCTGGGGTCCTCCCCAAACTAAGGCACCAGCCAAGAAGAATATAAGCAGTAAACATCGAACCCCTACCAAGACCTAGCCGACGAACATGATATTCTCCACCAGTGAGTGGAGAGTGAGATCTGACTCTCACACAAACTCTGGTGCCCCTTTTCTGACCATGTCCCCTGGATGGGGAGGCCTGGAGGCACTCAGAGGAAGGATAGCAAGTTACCAAGAAGAGACTCGATAATCTTAGAGACATGTCTCAATCAAAGACATAGGGGAGGGGAGAAGAGGGGAAGTGGGAGGGAGGGAGGAATAGGAGGAAACAAGGGAAACAATTGAGATGTAATATGAATAAATTTATTTAAAAAATGAAAAAAAACCACCCATAATCCTCAGTCTCCCCAATCTATATGTTTTGACTGTTAGAAAATTTAAGTCATATGAATTTAGACCCTTACAGAACATAAAGAAAACTTTTCCAAAAAAAAAAGGAGTACAAAGTTGAGTCTAAAATTAGTGTTTAGAAAATGAATATATTGGACAGGGAGTGTATTTTAACCATACAGCAGTAGTCTTCCATGTATGTGACCCTGGATCCAGTCCATTACGCTAAACAAAGTAAGTTCATGCAGAATTCACAATGATGACATGTATTTCCAGTTCCAGAAGACAGAGGGATGAGTTAAGAAAATTTCCCCACAGCCTAGTCTCTTTTTTTTTCTTTCTTTTTTTTCTCCTTTATTAATTAATTCTTGTTACATCTCAATGGTTATCCCATCCCTTGTATCCTCCCATACTTCCCTCCCTCCCATTTTCCCCCTATTCCCCTCCCCTATGACTGTTCCTGAGGGGGATTACCTCCCCCTGTATATGTTCATAGGGTATCAAGTCTCTTTTTGGTAACCTGCTGTCCTTCCTCTGAGTGCCACCAGGTCTCCCCCTCCAGGGGACATGGTCAAAGGTGAGGCACCAGAGTATGTGAGAAAGTAATATTCCACTCTCCACTCTACTGTGGAGAGTGTTCTGTCCATTGGCTAGATCTGGGTAGGGGTTTAAGGTTTACCACCTGTATTGTCCTTGGCTGGTGCCTTCTGCCAAAGCGAGCACCAGTTTCTTTTGCATACAATTCAAACTCTGTTTCTCTTCCGTTACCCAGATACTTCCTCTCCAGGCATCATAGGAAACTTGGCTCTGCAGCCACAATGCCAGGTGAATTGATGCAAAGATACATTTGTGTTGAAGGGCATTTCTGAACCAGGGTGGCCAGCAGCAACTCTATTGTCAAAGGAAATCACTAAAACATCAGAACTTTATACCAAGCCTAAAATAACATATTAGGCTTTTTCTTTTCATTCTAAAATTGTCCTTAAACTCGAGTATCAACAGCGGAGAGTGGAAGGAAGTCAGAACCAATAGTGAAAGCCATCTTTGACACTTGTATTTAATGTTAACGTTTAAAATCTTTTTAAAAAACAGCCTTGTGTAAAAACATTGAAAAGACTTTCATTGTAAGCACACAGTTACAAACTAAAGTTATTTACCCAGATGGGACAGCTAGCTATCACTCAAACACTTTGAATTATGCATAACCGGAAGTGATTCACCGTCTTGCTTGCCGTCCAGAACATGTATGATATTCTCTGGCGTCCCTGCTTTTGCCAGCTACCTATCACCTGGTTTCCCAAGCTTACCACCAGTAGTCAATTTTACGTGGTTCAGTATTATTCATAACTAATGACAGGTACCACTGAATGTCTACCTTTCTCTCACCTACGGTCCACCATAATAGGCGTGTCTCATATTTCTTCTTCTTTTCTAAAGACTTTCCTAACTACCTTTTTCTCTGCCACCCTTAGGATGTTTATTATCTTTTGTTCTGTGCTTAAGAGTATGTTCTGAGCTGAAAACATTATCAGGTCTTCTTCTTTCTTGAACTCTTAAGTGGACACTCTATCCTCAAGATAGTTCCTAAGCTTTTAAATCTGAAAAGTGTAATAACCTTTCCTGTGATACAAGTCCTGCTTCTTTCACCTTCTCCCTTTGACCCTGCCTCCACTCCTCTTCTGCAACATCCAACTGGTATAAAAATATGACCCATATCACTGCTTAAATCATTTCAAGTATCTGTGGCTACTGTCCCTTTAATATCATCATGTTAAATTTCACTTCGTTAAATTGCTATGATCACTCGGAGAATTGCAAAATTTTTTTGCATGCGACCACACCATGCTGACCTGGATAAAGGCTTAGCAAATGAACTCCTTCTGCATCCTCATAATCAGCGATATCTACAACTGAATTCTATGTTTATATTTAAAAATCCACTAACTAGATGAAAACTCACTGCTGCCTGAAAGTAACTGTGATGGATCAAAGTTTTCTTTCCTGTATATAAAAGCATCAGTTGTCTTGCTAACTGTTGCATGAGAGATAATGATAATGAGCATTTCTTATTAATAATATGCCAGGTAACTGTCTTGAAGACAACAATTAAAGAAGATCACAAAATACCTATTTTAATGCCTTTATTCTTCCTAGTAATTATGTTTCTTATCAGCCTGTGAGACTCATTATTAAACCTGATTAGCTCCAGATAGATTAGGAAGCAATAACAAATTAGTAAGTCGCATGTATCACTTACAGCATGATACTTACAAGGTGAGTCCGTGCTTTCAGCCTCAGCATCACAGTGTTTAACTCTTGATTTCATGTCAGTCATTTAAAAATGCTCTAATTTGTAGGCATAACTCACTTTAAAAGAATGAGAACTTGAAGAAATAATCTGAATGTAGAAATCATTACAGGTCTTGTCTTTCAAATTTACCAGCCCAATCTAGTGTAGCATTAGCACTTCGATTAGTCATGCCAATTGCCTATGTTCTAAACTTGAGAAGGACAATATGCTTGGCATTCAGACAGAAAGGCACACATCCCCCCACCCCGTACCTTCTCAATCATCATATGTTCACACAGCTCTTTGAGCTAATAACCCATGGGAGAGAAATGCCATTGTATGAATCTCAGTGAAACCCAGTTAGATCTGGTCCCTTTCTAAGAAAAAAAAATGTGACTCTCCTGTTGTCACAATACAGGAAAACAAATAAACTTTCTAGATGCCACTCATCCAGTAATAATGAACATTTTCACATTTAATAAAGGTAATTTAAGTACAGTGCAGTTGTTTTCTAAAATAAATTCTCATCAACAAAAACTGGGTCTCAGCCCAACATCCCAATCTTTTATAAAGGCTTCACTCAGATTTAATTGCACAGCAGTTGTTTTAGCAATTCACCATTATTGAGTCTTCCTAAAGTACTTAGTTTAGTCTTTATTGAATTAAATTCCTGTTTTCACTAATTTTATCTATTAGTACATTATCTAATTAAAGTGTGCAGTAACAGTATAGATTGGAACTTAAGAAACAGTAAACTGTGCTTGTCTACTGAAAGGCATGCAAGTCTACTGGCATGAGCACATGGACCACGGCTATAAGGCCTCACTATTGCTTGCAGAAGCAGCATTGCCTGAAACAATAAGAACATCAAAGTCAGATCCAATGTAATCTCTGTACTTCGGTGTTGGTAGCCCATTAACGTAGGCTCATCAACTGTAGTAAAGGCATCACGTCAGTAGGGACTGAGGGCCGCTGGCCTTGGGAAATGCTCTTTATGTATGGCAGGAGGGAATTCATGGGAAATCTTTATAACTCTTTTTCAATTTTGCTACAAAAATAAATTGCTCTGAAAAATATAGTATTTAAAAATATTTTAAAAGATCAGAGAACACAGAGGCCTTAATGTGAATTCTATTAAGGAAATGCCTGGACTATAAAGTAGGTAATACAGGAAATTTTACACTTATTTGTCTAAAGCAATGTTGTTTTTACAATGCTGAAGACTGAATACTGAATAGAATAGAGTGAGGTTTTTAAGAGTTAAAAGTATGATTCTGATGCAAATATAAAACAATCAAGTCAGCAAAATTGTTCTACTTCTTAATGGAGTAAAGCTATTTAAAAAGAGAATAAGAAATACTGAATGATTTATAGGCAATTAAAAATATGCTGAAATATTCTTACAAATAGAGAGGAAACTGGTAAATGTCTTTGAAAGTAATGCATCTTTTACCTTTAAGCTTATCTGACAGGTTTATTTAGTCAGTAAAACAGTTTGTAATTTATCAGTCTACATATTTCTATCCACCCTGAGTCTGAAATCTGGTCAACAACGAAGAGTAAAGGTGGGTTTATTTCTATCAAATGTAGATGATAAATATTTCAGTATTTGAAATCTCTTTCCCTCACCTTTGTATCTTTTTCTTTTAAAACATTGTATAGAACCATAAAACCCATTCCTTCCTGTGAACTAACCAAACTTGCCTTTGTTGGATTTCATCTGCTAATCATAATTAGTTAAATACAAGCCTAGACAATACTATTATCTTGAAGACACAGTTACAGAATGTTCTATCTAGTATGATGGCAAAATTCTCACTGTCTTAACTTCCTTATTTTCAAGTACTGGAAATTTTTCTAACTGCAAATAGGGAACTGGAGACAGAAAGAGTCAGTTCCAATCTTAAAGCAAGATGTAAATACAAAAAAACTGAGCTTGACACTTAAGGCTTTAGACCCATATTACTTTTTAAATAATGTATATCCATACAGATACACACATGACTATATGAAGTTTTAACGAGATAAAACTTACATACGTTTCCTAGTTGTCCCTGTCACATTACAGTACACAACATGCTTTATGAACAGCTCACCTAATATCATACGCTAGATTGCATGATGGACAATAAGTCAGAATCTATTCTGACAATGTTGATGCGGACTGAAGATTTATAAGGTTAGGAAGGAAGACAGAATATATACAGAAGAGTAAATGGAAGCAGAGAAACAAAGTAAATATGAAGGACAAGACAAGAAGAACCAAGGAATGAGAGGAACTGAGAAGACCAGGCACAACGTAATGTAGTGCAATTAGATTTTTTTAAGTGTCCCTCAGTAGAAGAATGGACTAAGAAATGTGGTACATTTACACTATGGAATACTACTCAGCTATTAAAAACGAGGAATTCCCGAAATTTGTGGACAAATGGATTGATCTAGAAATGATCATAATGAGTGAGTTCACCCAGAAGCAAAAAGAGACAAACGGTATATACTCACTTACATCGAGACACTAGTCCAAGGGATACGTCCCATGAAAAACTTTACTTACCAAGAAAGTGGGTAAAAGGAGAGGACATTCTATTGAGACTTTAGGTGAGAGTAGCATGAAAGAATGGGGAAATAGTAGGATCCACAGGATTCTGGAAACCTACAAGAAGAACTTTATGACAAGGAGATCTGGGTCCTGGGGTCCTCCTCAAACTAAGGCACCAGCCAAGGAGAATATAGGCAATAAACTTCGAACCCCTACCAAGACCTAGCCGACGAACATAATATTCTCCACCGGTGAGTAGAGAGTAAGACTGACTCTCACACGAACTCTGGTGCCCTTTTCCGACCACGTCCCCTGGATGGGGAGGCCTGGAGGCATTCAGAGGAAGGATAGCAAGTTACCAAGAAGAGACTCGATACTCTAAGAGCATATATAGGGGGAGGAGGTCTCCCTCAATCACAGACGTAGGGGAGGAGAGAAGGGGACAAGTGGGAGGGAGGGAGGAATAGGAGGAAACAAGGGAAGGGCTAACAATCTAGATGTAATATGAATAAATTAATAAAAAAAGATTATTTATTGTGTGTGCAATACTCTGCCTGCATTACACCTTCAGACCAGAAGAGGGCACCAGATCACATTATAGATGGATGTGAGCTACCATATAGTTTCTAGGAATTGAACTCAGGACCTCTGGAAGATCAGTCAGTGCCCTTAACCTCTGAGCCATCTCTCTAGCCCCCACAATTAGATTCTTAACACCAACCTTTGTTTCTACACACTGAAAGATGGCAGTCTTGAATAAAACAAATCTATGAAAGGTGGTACACTAGAAAATATTTTTACAACCTATAAAATGCATGTAGCTTGTTCAACTCAAACATTTGTCTTGCCATTTAGTAGTGTAATTATCATAGGATGTGTGGTAAAATTAATATTAGAATATATTAACTTTCAGAATGAAAATCATTGTAACCTACTGTATATTCCTCAAATAATTCATTCAAAATCTTAAGTATAACACAAAAATTGTCATAAATTTATTTTCCTAAATCTAGAATATAAAATGAAACACTTGAGTCCTCATTTAAGTAATAAACAAAATTTTATTTCATGAAATATGTGCATTAAAAATACTTGAGTTACTTTTAAATGTTGTTCAAATTAGACTTAATGATTAAAAGCACACTCCCAATTTAATAATGTCCTATGAATTTGAAGTAATAAATAATAGTAAGCCATTTAGATTATGGCTACTTTTAAAAATATAATCACATGTGAAGGTAGCAAACACAAATTTTTATTAAGTATGGCTGTTTCATATACATAGTTGGGGAAAATACAATTTATTAGACACATTTAATATAAAAATATAATTAAAGAATTTAATGATAGAAACTATGTTTTAAGTTGATAGTGATGAGATATGATAGATATTGATTTACATTTAGAATATTAGAGGCACCAAGATAGGAAAGATGTTTTCTTCAAGGCAGCCAAATACAAATAGAAAAACACTAAGAATGTAACATTTATATAAGTCCCTATTGTTTCATGATTCTTCTTGCTGTAGGTAGTTTATTATATATAGGTGTAGTAATATAAATGTATATGTAAAAATTAAAAAAATAGTTAATAAAATGAAAAAATTTAAAAAGGAAAAGTTCTAATTGCAAAGCCCCAGGTTATTTTTTCTCATAATTTAAATATGAAGCGTATAGAAGTGGCAATCTTTTTTTAACAACAAAATGAAAAACATTAAACTGACTTTGAAGTGCTATGCAGTACATTATGCTGATGATATTTTGCTCTTACTGCAACACTGAATAAATGCACATGCCATATCATAAGGAAACACTCTTCAATGGTAATCTAACTGTGTGACAGTCTACCATTAGCAAGAACTGCAACATACACTACATAAAGTATGTGTCAAAGTGGAAACATTGATTAATTCCACATCACAGAGTTTGACAGGATGCATCAACTTGCAGCTCTCACTGTGAAGGGTAGGAGGGACTGCACATTCTTCAGTCTAACAAATTCATCTACTATGATTTGGGTATACCAGAAATATAAACCATTAGCCCAAAGACAAAAAAACAAAAACAAAAAAAAACAAAACAACAAAAAAAAAACCCACTACTAGGAATAATAGGTATTACCATTAATCCACATCCAGAGCCTCGGTAGTTTTGAACCCTGATTTCCACAGAGCAATAGACGTAGGCCAAGGTGACCTCTGTGTGCCTGCTGTTTTGTATTTTCAGGAGAAAGTCTGACCTTTGGTAATCTAAGGTGTTATGATGGGGGAAACACTATTAGCATAGAATTAAATTTTTAAAAATAGCCAGTGCTTCTGCTTATACAATGGACAGAGATGTGATATGACTGTAGAGAACTGTCCATTAACAAACACCCAAAGAATATTTTTAAAAACCAATCTTATCTGAAAGACTATAGAAAGAATATTGGGTTTGGTTTGGTTTGGTTGTTTTGTTTTGTTTTGTTTTTTTCAGTTTGTTTGCTTGTTGTTTGTAGTGGATAGTGAATTTGACTTTTCCAAAAGGCTTTCACAGAGTACGAGACAATAGTCAACAAAGAAAAGGCAGTTGTCTTTGGCTGGAAAGGAAATTCTCCATATTAATACGAGAAGGTACATTATTTTGTAAGGTAGGATTAATTCTTCAACAAGCTGAGTTCAAATGGCTAAAGAGAAATATCCTGGGAGAGGCATGCATTTTTTTTTTTTGTCTAAATGCAGTCAGATTTTAGGTTATGCATTTCAAATGTCCCTCAAAAGTGATTATCAATTGAAACATCACTGTGTATACACCAACCATTTGCTGTCTTCTCATAATAAGCCATAGTTGTAAATTTTAAGTTCGTCCTGTATAAACATATCAGTACCAAACCACTTGCAGTTCCATATAGCAGCTAAGCAATGCTGCAGTTGGGCAAGGTTGCCCATTTGAAAGCCAGCCTCAACCAGCAAGTTATATTCCCAAGAAATCTAAGCCGTGAGACATCAAAGCTAGATTCTATATCAATTTAAATCAGTTTATGTAAATAGAGTGTGATAGAAAATTCAGATGTTATAAACATGGTCAAAAGAACCATATTTTCCACTATAAGTAGAACAGAACAACTCAGTATTGATTCACTGATTCATAAGTATATAGACTCAGTTCATGTGAAGACTAAATGCACTAAATAGCAATAGCAAAAAAAAAAAAAGTAAAGAAAATGATTATCAGAAACATAAAGTGTGGCTGGATTTTCTTCTTAGTAATCACTCTTACTTACAAAATTTAAGCTATCTGTACTCCACTCCAAATGATAACCTCCAGAAAATGTGAAATGGCTTCAGTACTTTGACAAATACGTAAGAATGAACACTAGACACCTTGAAATACACTTCTCCCTCTGTTTTACTTATTGCTTTGGCATTAGTTCCTTCCCATAGAGTTTCAAGACTTGCCTTCCTAGTCATTTAATTTAACTAACACAGTTGTTAAGATCATGGGACGAGGCAGTCACTTCTCCAATTCAAACGTGTATCCACCCACCATCTATCTATGCATTTTAAGAAAGTAGGTCAAATATAGGGGAAAGCAGAAATGAGTTTGAGACAGAAACATGTACACCTTTGTGTATGTGTGTGTGTGTGTGTGTGTGTGTGTGTGTGTGTGTGTGTGTGTAGGGAGAGAAGGGGGAGGGGGAGATATCTGAATGTCTGATCACCAACCAACGTGTTCGAGTGAATGGTTCTGGGGTATTCTGTCTACCAAGGCATTCACTGGTCTCATTACTACAGCTGGCTCTAAAGGCATGTGGTGTCTTTGTAAATTGCACAGCTCCTCTCCCTAAGCAGCTCATGATCAGCCAAGATTACAGGGATCCACACAAAAGGCAAACAGAACTTCTCCTTTCAGCTTTGCTCTGTTGCCTGCTGATGCTCTCCACCAGTTACAAATATTAATATTCACACATCCTAGAAACTCTTATTGAACACTTGTTATGAGACACACAATGAGCGAATTTCTAAGGGATTTAAACCTGAATAGCATGGATAGGATACCTGTTCTTTGTAAAGTACAGTTTGCAACAGAGAGAAAATTAAAAGAGCCCAAGAGATACGTCCTTATAAAAGCAGAGGGCAGAGTTCAAAGAAGAATACATCAAGCTCCTAGGCAGAGATGGAGAGCTCAGATAAAGCTTTGCAAGGCAGCATCAACGATTCTCTGTGCTAGGGTAAGAAGCAAGGCATCAGTGGGTTTAAGCACTACAGTAGTAACAACATAAAATATTTATGCTGCGGAGGTAAATTGGAAATCAACCAAATTTCTTTGTCTAAATGTTAACTAAAGTGTTTGTTTACAATCATTAACACAACAATAGTTACAAAAACCTTGTATTTATTTGACCTCATTTTTTCACATGATCTCCGAATTCTTCCAAAGCAGAAAGCTTACACAGCTGCAGGATAGGACTGGAGAAGCACTAAACAAAACAAAGTTGGAAAGGTCTTTGGCATCTGGAACCACAAAAATAAGTCTTTTACAACACTAAAAGTGGTCACAGCTATGGTTAGTATAATTAAAAAGTACTATGAGGCTAAAATCGGCTGTCGCGGGACTGTAATTTGAGCGTCTCCCAAGGGCCAAAGCCCGCTGTGGGTTGAGGCTGTCCCTGAGGAGAGGCTGTACTGGAAGGTGGTGAAACACTTGAGAGATGGGCTTATGGAATGGTCCCTGGGAATGATTCAAGAGGAGACTGTGGAACACAGGTGTCTCTTTTACTTCCTGTTTATCAATAAATATACACACACACACACGCGCGCGCGCGCGCACACACACACACACACGCACGCACACGCACACACACACGCACGCACACACACGCACGCACGCACACACACACGCACGCACACACACGCACGCACACACACGCACACACACACACACACACGCACGCACGCACACACACACGCACTCTCATGCGCCACATACTTGCATGTTGTGCTACCATCTCCACTCAGCATCAGAGCTTCCTCTTTGAAATCTCCAAACTGTTTTACTGAAAATCTGTAGGTAGCCCATGTCAAATATTTCACCCCATTCATGTAAAACTGTCTAATTCACTTTTTCAAAATACCTTGGCTTTTAAAAAAAAAAAAAAAAAGTAAAGATCATGTCAAAGTTTGACTAATGGTCTATAACTACAGTCTTCCTTGTACATGTAGCCTGTCCTCTGTCCTGACTATATTCCCTTGTTCCTGTATTCTGAAAGAGTGAGGGAATGGGGTGGGGCAGATCACAGAAAGAAATACACTCTCTTGGGTAGGTATCTTTCAAACCAATGTCCAGAGTAGGTTCCCAGTGGGAACGCCATATGTGCATTAACAGAACTGAGTTGTGGAAAACAGAAGACTGCCCTACCCAATGGATCTGGATCAAAATTCTTACTACTAGAAGGAAAATTCACCTTTAAACTTTCATCCAGTTCAAAGCCTCAATATGGGAGGAAGGGAAAGAGAACCCTGGTGGAAAAATCAACCGCATTCTGCTAATTAGGTGTCTTCACGATCCTCCCAGGAAGACCAGCTAGCCAATTAAGCCTAATTGCTGAACAAGAGGGCCTTGGGGTCCACCCCCTACAGAGCTCCTAGCAGAAGCTGCAGGGGCAGCTTTGCCCAGAGCAGGGCTTCAGCCCACTCTTCTCAAACTAATTTCAGTGACACTTTATCCTGATACACTCAAGAGGACGGAGGGCATATTCTACTGCTCAAGTGATGCTATATTACTTAGGATTGATTTCTAATTAATTTTGTTCTCTGAATTTCAACATATTCCCAAGCTTTTGCTGCTTGGGTTAGTTTATGAAAATCAAGAGGAATGCTGGAAAAAATACACCAGAGGGAAAAGATGAGTGTAAAATTGTCATTATAAAATCTAAGACGTACAATGTAATGCAAACTAGAACTCACTTCATAATTTTTAGATTGCAGACAAAAAATTTTTTTCTCTTTGTCTCTGAGAAAACTATTCAAAAAAATGGCAGTTGTAGGGATCTTTTTCTTTCTTTAGTACTTTTCAGCATCTTTATCACTAAGGTTCAGCAGTTTGTATCCTTTATCTAGCAATGACTGAAGTCAAACTGCAAAACTGAGCCTGTCCCTTTTTCTGATTTATTTTAATAAATTAGTAAGATGCTCAGCCTCCCAGGAACCATGACAGCTTTCTGCTGTGCCCGGAAACACGCCCTCTCCACCCTGACATGCTTGTCCTACTTAGTTTTCAATATTCGTTAAAAATGAATGAAAGCTGGATTTCATCCATGTTCAAGGCCTTCTGCAAAGGGTTTACATTCAGGTTGCTACAGGAGTGAGAAAACTTTCCACATTGCATTCATTAGTCATAGAAACAAGCAAATGGGATTAATAGGAAATGACTGAGTACAGGGGCTATTACTTTTCCTTCCTGGTATTATTATTATTATTATTATTATTATTATTATTACTTCTTTTCACTTTCCTTTAGTTCTAGGAACACAAATGGTAGAGATATAATTAAATAATTAGTATCTTTCAAGAAAAAAAAGTAACTTTGGAAAGGGGAGAATGTGTCTACAGGGCAAATACAAGGAAAATGAGGAGGAAAGAGGGAGGAGGAACATCAATGACTAGACAGAAAGGGCTACAAACAGGAAGAACCCTCAAAGGAGAAAGAAATCCTAATCTAAGGACTGTACCACATATGAATATAAGGAACGAGATGTGCTGTTATTACCTTTTTGTTAACTTTGCCACTCTAATCTAGATTAATTTCATATTCATAGATCCAGTAATAGGACAGTCCTCTGTGATGATCATGTTAATCCTAAGGTTTTGATTCTCTAAAACAGCATTTCAAAAAGAAATTTAAGAGAAAAGGAGATGAGATCATGAGGAGCATTTTAAATCAGATGCCTTCTAGCTGTAATAGATAGTTGGAGCAATAAGATCATCAAAAAACTGAAAGAACAACTGCAAAGCTGTAATGTACAATTAGAAAGCACTTTTACAAAAAAAGCATTGTTTTCACCTGGGCTTGCAAATCAACAAAAGGAATGCTTGCCTATATCTTACATTTGGCTCCTTTACTTTGGGCCAGATCTTGACTGAAGTCTGCAGAGAGGCAATTTAATCATTCAAGGAGTACTTGTCTAAAACTGATGATAACTAACCTATCACATCCCACTTCAAGGCTGAAGGCACAAAGATAAGAGTATCTAACTTATTGAGCTGTCAACTTTTAAAATGACCTACTCAAGATGCCATAAAGGCACCTGGAAGCTTCCACCTGTTGTTCTAAGCCTCAGTCACCTTGAGTTCAGAGGACAGTGGAACCTGCAAGTAGCAATCATTGATAAAGTAATCTGTAAACAGAGCCTTCCTCTGGAGGGAACTAGATGGTTCCATTGGTAATTATAACTTCTCTAGAGGCATATTACAAAACCAGGACTCAGACGATAACCACCTACAGTTTGACCAAAACTGATAAATAAGGAAGCACTTCGCCTGCCCCAGCTCTTCATAGCTAAAGCATTTGGCAGTACTCTGGATACAGACTGAATAACCTCATCTCCATCTTCTCTAAATGGACATGTTGATTAATTCTTTCCTCCCTTTTCTCCATTACTTGCGCTTGCCTTATGTGGGGCCAATGGGCAGCACTGACGTGTTAGAGATTTCAGAGTCAGATCTCTGGCCTAGACCTCCAGTGACATTGGTTTAAAAAATAATTAAATACAGAGCTGGAGAGAGGACTCAGTGGTTAAAAGTCTTGATGCTCTTGCAGAGGATTCAGGTTTGGTTCCTAACATTTTCTTCTGCAGAGGTAGAAGAGACACCAGACAGGTAAAAGATGTACAAACATATATGCAGACAAACACGGTTTATTCATACACATGAATAAAAATAATAAATCTTTTAAAATGGATCAAAATAATTAAAGCCCTCCTCCAGGTCATGTTCTCTGACTAGTAAGGTTTTTTTTTTTTTGGTATGGTTTGTCATATTCTCCCCAAATATATGCCTCATTCAAAGCTATCCCCTTTATATGGTCATGGTTCAGACTGAAGTAGGGACCTTCTATCCCATTATGACTGTCACTGATCACATCTTCAACAGTCCTAGTTCCAGATAAGGTCTCATTCTAAGAGATTATGAGTAAACACTTCAACCTTTAAGTTTGTGGACACATGCAATACAATATATAATACTTATAAATCAATATTGAAGGTAAGAACATGTGGGCATTTAACCAAAATTGATAAAAATATCTTTATTATCATCATGCTTGGGTGAAAACAATCAAATTCCTCAATTATATAATTTTTTAAACTAGCCAAAATTATATACAAATAAGAAATTTTAAATTAACACTATGAATTTATTTATCATAGAAAATAAAATTCTGCCCAAGTCTAGTTGTTATTTAGAATTAAAACAAGCCTTCGGAGGCTAACATGTCATGACATGGATAAATCTACTGTGACACAAGGTTTCTCTGGTTGAAGGAAAGTTGACCATTGGTTTGGAAAGCTTATTGCAATAAATAAGGGTCCAGTAAATAATGAAGACAACTACGTAGAAAGTGGTTTAGTATAAGCAATTACAGATAAAATAAAAAGTTTCACTATGAGAAAAAGCATCAGTATGTGAAAACAGAAGCCTAGGGAGAAAAAAATTATTAATCATAAAAAAGGATTAAAATCACTGATAATAAAAAGAACTTTTAAAATGTCAAATTAGCACAAAAAAGGGGACCACCATGATTTCTGTAGCTGATATAGAACAGTCAAGAGGGAGATCCCTCAGGTTCGAAAGCTAGAGCCTATAGTTAGATCTCATACCTAGGCATTCTACATAGATGCAGCAGATGGGCAGCTCAGGGTTCATGTGGGTCCACTAGTAAAGGGAGCAAGAGGTGGCGCTGTTTCTGACATGGACTCTGTTGCCTGCTCTTCCATCACTTCCCACTGACAGGACGGCGTTGCCAGGCCATAGGGGAAGAGGATGAACTCAGTCCTGATGAGACTTGATAAGCTGGGGTGGGGGAATGGAGGGGTGAGGGGATGGGGCTCACAGTGATGTGTGCCTGTAAACCCTATATTCAGAGAGGCAGAGGCAGGCGATCTCTTTGAGTTTGAAGGCGGCATAATCTACAAAGCAAGTCTAGGACAGAAAAGGTGACATGGAGAAACCCTGTCTTGGAAAAATATTAGGTGTTCCATCAATAGACCTTAGCATTCTTGAAATGATAAGTTGACCTTTCAAAGAGAGATATTTCACCAGAACAACTGAATAAAAATTATTCAAACAGGACCATGCACATTTGAATGGAACTATACCCATATGTATGTGTATAGCACAAACTGAATTCAATAAGTTATTTTTAAGAACGTGAATTTGGTAGGAAATGGAGGTATGACGTTGGATCTTAGAGGAGTTAGCAAGAGGAGTAATAGGTGAATATGCTCAAAACACATTGGAAGCACGTACTAAGTCTTTATGAATTATTTAAAATTTTATACTTAAAAAATACAACAATAAATATCTAGAGAGCAGACCTAAAGAAACGGATACATAGAACTTATTTGAGAGAGGATTCAAGGCAAAGATCTTCATGATTCTACAAGATAACACAAATAGATAAGGAAGTAAAACTATAAAGCTACACAACAAAGTGAGACTAACAACTATAAAACACACAGAACCAGGTGACTTTACTAGAGCACCTCCAAAGTTTCCAAATAGAGATCCTAGGTATGAAAAAATACAATTATTAAATTTAATATATCCTCCAGGTCCTTTTTCCCTCTCCCCCCCCCCCACATTTTCACAACAGTCCCTATGCATTGCCCACTGTTTGGCTGTGAGTCTCAGCATCTGTTTCTAAGCACTCCTCCGTGGAGCCCCTCAGAGGACAACTCTGCTAGGCTCCTGTCTGCAAGCATAGCAGAGTATTGTTAATAGTGTCAGGGGTTGGCTCTGTCCCCTGGGGTGGGTCTTGGATTGGGCCCAACATTCGGTTAGACTTCTCTCAGTCTCTGTCTGTTCTATCTGCTCTATCTGTTCTACCTTTATCCCTGAGGAAAGCCAACAGGTGGGACTGACTTGCCAGGCCATAGGGAAACAGAACTCACTGGGTCCTAATGCAACTTGATGAGCTGGGATGGATTGGAAGTCGTTCTCCCCTTTTCTCAGGAATAGAGAGAGAGGAAGGAAGGTGGGACTAGAAGACAAGGAGGGATGGAGCTATTACATAATCTAAAATAAATAATAAATACACTAAAATTTTTTAAATAGCCAAAATATAGTCAGCAGCATCCTCCAACAATCAGAAAAAAAAAAAAAAGAAGAAGAAGCCATGAGCTCAAAGACAGATAAGATTATGAACCAGGGAAATAAGACAGAAAATAATAAAGAAAAATGACATGGCCTAAAGCATTTATAGAATGCCATGAAATAGGCTAAAGTGAGCATTGTGGGATTCCCAAAAATAGAAAAAGAGAGGGTAAAATAGAATAGAAATCTTATTGGAAAAGACAATGACCCAAATTTTCCAACTCTGAGAAAGAATATTGACCATCAAACTTAAACTCAAAGCATCCCAACTAGAATTAATACAAAGAAGTTCCCATATTCACAGACATTAGCAAACATCTGGAATTCAGTAAAACAACAACTCAGGAACATGAATAAGAACAGGAAGTACTTATATCAGAAGAAATATAATTTAATTCAAAACTGTCACATAAAACATAATGATAAAGTGTCAAAATACTGCAAAAGTACACTATATCAAATTCTACTGGGAAACCAAGTGTAGTACTCAAAACTTGATAGAATTGAGAGTATAAATAAACTTGACATAATAATAGAGGAAGAGTGCAGTGTTCCTCATTCAATAACCAATAAGTAGGTCAGATATAATATCAGTAAATAATGAAGAATTGACTGAAGATTATTATAGAACAACCAGACCCAAGTACATAGAAATGTTTTCTAAGATACCACAGACCACAAGACAAAATATTAATAAATTTATGAAGAGAGAAATAATATGAAGCATCCTTTCTGTCCTTAATGAAATAAACTGGAAATCAGTAGCAAAAGGAAATCACCAAACCTGATAAACATGCATATAGAAAACAATGGATAGATTGAATAATAAATCCTAGAGTATAAAAATGTCTTGAGATGAATGAAAATATTCAAACTTACAGCAGGCTGAAGAAGCACTCAGGGAAGTTTACCACAAGTAACATCTGCATCAAAAACAGGTCTCAAATCAGCCACCTAAGTTTAAAACATAGGGAAGTAGAAAAACAAAATTACAAGAAGTAAGGAAATGGAATATGTTAGGAAAGAAATACATAAAATAAGGACCAGCAAAGAAAATCAAACTTCATAATTGAGTATGAAAATGTCAATAAAATTAGTAAGTGCTTAGTAAGGTAGACTAAGAAAAAACAGAGAGAGAGAGAGAGAGAGAGAGAGAGAGAGAGAGAGAGAGAGAGAACACTACAAGAACCAACTCTTTGTTTAATTGATTCTTACTATCGTTCTGTTGTTTCCATATTATTGATTATATACTGGAGTTTAATTATTTTTTTATCATTGTATTTCACTCCTTTTAAGTACTTTCTTTTTAGCTAAAGCTTTTAGGTATGCTACTAAGTTACCAACACGAGATCTTGCCAATGTTTTTATATGGGCACTTAACACTCCATACTAAGAACTCATTTCCTGGAACTGCCTTCCATTGTGTCTCAGAAGTTTGTATATATTGTGTTTTTATTTTCATTAAAATCTTTAAAAGTTTTTAATTTCTTCATTAACTTCTGTCTTGATGCATTTGGCATTTGGTAATGAGTCATTCTGTTTCCATGAGTTTGTAAGCTTTCTGTTGTTTTCTGTTATTTTGATATGCAGCTTTAACACATGGAGATCAGCTAGGATGTAAAATGTTCTTTAAATTTTGTTATATCTTCCATTTTTTGAGATAATAAAAATATTGAAAAACCCCCAAAATTAAGAAAATTACAGAATAAAAATTGTGCATTACAGACACTGGGGAAATCCAAAGACTCATTAGGGCATACTTTTAAAATCTGCTCTCAACCACAGTGGGAAAATCTAAAAGAAATTCACTTACCAGGAAACTGAGACAGAGGGGAGGACATTCTAGTGGGACTCTAGATGAGAGAAGCATGGGAGAATGGCAAAGTAGAAGGATCCAGAGGGTCCTAGAAACCTACAAGTAGAACATTATGATAGGCAGATTTGGGCCCAGGGGTCCCGCTCAAACTAAGGCACCAGCCAAGGACAATACAGGCTGTAAAACTTTAAGCCCCTACCTAGATCTAGCCAATGCTCAGAACATTCTGAGAGAGTGGAGAGTGGGATATGACTTTCTCACATACTCTGGTGCCTCACCTTTGACCATGTCCCCTGGACGGGGAGACCTGGTGGCACTCAGAGGAAGGACAGCAGGTTACCAAGAAGAGACTTGATACCCTGTGAGTATATACAGGAGGAGGTAATCCCCCTCAGGAACAGTCATAGGGGAGGGGAATAAGGGGAAAATGGGAGGGAGGGAAGAATGGGAAGATACAAGGGATGGGATAACCATTGAAATGTAACAAGAATAAATTAATTAAAAAAGGAAAAAAAGAAATTAATTGTTTTCTTTATATATACCACCTATCAAATTTAAATCAAAATCAGATAAGCAATTTAAAAATGTTTATAACAACCTAGTAAAATAAAAACAAGAATTAAAAGGTTCCAACCAAAAAAAGCAGAGGGCTAGATGGTTTAGCTCAAAATTCTAACAGACTT
Source organism: Acomys minous (assembly GCF_964271855.1). Lineage (NCBI taxonomy): Eukaryota > Metazoa > Chordata > Mammalia > Rodentia > Muridae > Acomys > Acomys minous. The sequence goes on from NC_140483.1 coordinate 46,789,021, forward strand.
TCACAGAAGAGTTAGTGTCAACACTCCTCAAATTATTCCACAGAATAGAAACAGAAGTAATATTGCCCAACTCCACTAATGAGATAACAATTTCCTTGATACTTAAGCAGTATAAACACCCAACAAAGAAAGAGAATTAATTATAGACCAATTTCTTTTATGAACGTAAGTAAAAAAAAAACTTCTCACTAAAATACTTGCAAACTGAATATAAGAATAAATCAAAAAGATCATCTACCATGATCAACGAGGCTTCATTCTAGGGATGCAAGAATGTTTTTTTTTTGAAAGTCAACTAAATGATCCCTAAGATATTCTGCTATACACATAGATCAGTGTCTAGTTCAATTGTCATCAGAGAACCTTCATTTAGCAACTGATCAGAGCAGATGCAAAAACCCACAACCCAACATTAGATGGTGCTCAGGGGATCCTGCAGAAGATGGGGAGGGAGAATTGTAGGAGTGAGAAGGGCCACCCAAACCTTGGGAACACAGCCCACAAAATCAAGTAAGCAAGGCTCAAAGAGGCTCACGGAGACTGAAGTAACAATCACAGACCCTCTGTGGGTCTGAGTGAGGTTCTCTGCATATACATTGTAACGTTGTTCGGTGTTCTTGTGGGATTCCTAACAGTGGAAGTGGGGGAAGGGTGTCACTGACTCTTTTGTCTTCTCTTGTGGCCCTTTTCCTCCTACTGGTTGGCCTCATCTAACCTTGAAGGGAAGCTTTGTGCCCAGTCTTATTGTAACTTGTTACATTGTGTTCAGTTGATATCCCAGTATTTCCTCAGATGAAGGAATGGGATGAGAAGCCATCCCCAAGCTTTCTGAACTCTCACTGGCTGGTTCAACTCAGCTGCTCTTGTTGCAGGTCTTTGATACCATTGTGGTCCCCGAGTTTGAAAACTGTAAAAATCTGTCTTTTGTTTGGTGCATTGGTAAAATAACACCTTGAATCCGAGAGCTTTATGTACACATGATTTAATAAAGTTGACCCTAGGTAAAGAGGCAGAGTAACAAAGCAGCTGACATGGATTAAAGAGGAGAGGGACTTTGATTGAAGGGGCATTTAAGATAGTGTGTAGAAAGAGGAGATCTTGGGCTTTTAGCTTTCAGCTCTCAGTTGAGCATATCCTGCCTCTGACTCATTCTATCAAACATTTCCCTGATTTGTCATTTTGTCTGCCCCTCAATTAGATGCCAGTTTCAAACATGGCTGCTTCCTTCCATAAACTAATCTTACCTTTTTTGGTCTGGGATTAAAAATGTGTACTAACAGTGTGTCTGTACTCCAGACAGATTGTAAGGTAATCCGGAGCATGTCTGCATTCCAGCCAGATCATATAGATCTAGAAGGGCTTTGGATATGCACCCTTGCTAGAGCACCTATGTTGCTGGATTAGAATTCCTCTGAATTCTCACACCTAAAGTTTCAATAGGATGTCCTCCCCTCTTACCCACTATTCTGGTAGGTACAGTTTTTCATGGGGACGTACACCTTGGACTAGTGTCTCGATATAAGTGAGTATATACCATTTAGCTCTTTTTGCTTCTGTGTGAACTCACTCATTATGACAATTTCTAGTTCAATCCATTTGTCCACAAATTTTGGAAATTCCTTGTTTTTAATAGCTGAGTAGTATTCCATAGTGTAAATGTACCACAGTTTCTTTATCCATTCTTCTATTGAGGGACACGTAGGTTGTTTCCAAGTTCTGGCTATTATGAATAAGGCAGCTATGAACATGGTTGAGCATATGTCCCTGTTGTGTAGTAGTACATCCTCTGGGTATATTCCAAGGAGTGGAATAGCTGGGTCTTGAGGAAGCCCTATTCCCATTTTTCTGAGAAAGCACCAGATAGCTTTCCAAAGTGGTTGTACTAGTTTGCATTCCCACCAGCAATGCAGGAGTGTTCCTCTTTCTCCACACCCTCGCCAGCATGAGGTGTCAGTTGAGTTATTGATCTTAGCCATTCTGATGGGTGTAAGATGGAATCTCAGTGTCGTTTTGATTTGCATTTCTCTGATGACTAAGGAGGTCGAGCATTTCTTTAAGTGTTTCTCAGCCATTTGATATTCCTCTGTTGAGAATTCTCTGTTTAGCTCTGCGCCCCATTTCTCTATTGGGTTATTTGGTTTGGTGGTGTTTAATTTCTTAAGTTCTTTATATATTTTGGATATTAGACCTTTGTCAGATGAAGAGTCGGTGAAGATCTTTTCCCAGTCTGTAGGCTGTCGCTTTGTTCTCTTGACAGTGTCACCTGCCTTACAGAAGCTTCTCAGCCTCATGAGGTCCCATTTATTAATTGTTGATGTTAAGGCCTGGGCTGTTGGTGTTCTGTTCAGGAAGTTGTCTCCTGTGCCTATGAGTTCCAGACTCTTCCCCACTTTTTCCTCTAATTGGGTTAATGTCTGTGGTTTTAGGTTGAGGTCTTTAATCCACTTGGACTTGAGTTTTGTGCATGGTGACAAATATGGGTCTAATTTCATTTTTCTACATGTAGACATCCAGTTAGACCAGCACCATTTGTTGAAGATGCTGTCGTTTTTCCATTGAATGGATTTGGCTTCTTTGTCGAAAATCAGGGGAAATGGAAGGACCCAGTGGGTCCTGGAAAACTACAGGCGAGTCTGGGCCCTGGGGCCCTCCGCAAACTGTGGCAACAGCCAAGGAAAAAATAGGCAGTAAAAACCTTGAACCCCTACCCGGACTAGCCGATGGACATTCTCCACTGTTGAGTGGAGAAGGAGATCTAACTTTCACACAAACTCTGGTGCCCCATATTTGAACATGTCCCTTGGACGGAGATGCCTGGTGGCACTCAGAGGAAAGATAAGAGGTCACCAAGGAGAGACTTGATACCGTATGAGCATATTCAGGGGGAGGAGGTCCCCCTCAGACACAGACTTAGGGGAGGGGAGGGGAGTAAGGGGGAAGTGGGAGGAAGGGAGGAATGGGAGGATACATGGGATGGGCTAACAACTGAGATGTAATATGTATAAATTAATAAAAATATATTTAAAAAAAAAGAATTCCTCTGAATATCTGAGAGGTCTTCTCTTTTCTAAAGGGAAACAGTAAAAGTGCATGTGGAGGTAGAAGAGGTAAATGGGATGGGGAGTGAAATCAGGGAAACGAGGAATGGGGGAAGTGAAACTGCAATTGGAATGTTATGTGTGAGAAAATAATAGATAAAAATAGAAAAAAAGAAAAGCAGAACAAAATCAAGAAAGAAAGAACGAGAGAAAGGAAGAAAGAGGGAAGAAAAGCTTTTTTACATTAAGCTATCAATAATGTAAACCATGTTTAAGATTTTTAAAAATGGAGTACAGATCAAAACAGAATTCTCTGAAGATGAAATACAAGTAATAGAGAGGCACTTATAAAAATGGTCAACATTCTCAGTCATCCGGGAAATACAAATAAAAACTACTTCAAGATTTTTATATTACTTTGATCAGAATGGCCAAGGCCAATACAAACAAATGGTAGCTCATTCTGGAAAGAATATGGAGTAAGGGGAAAACTTCATTCATTGCTGGTAGGTCAGCAAACTTATACAGTCACCATGGAAATCAGTGTGGTAGGTTCTCAAGAGCCTGGAATAGATCTATTTTAAGATCACAGATATGCCACCTTGAGGATACATGCAAATGACTCTACACCCTATTACAGAGACACTTCCTCAACCATGTTTAATACTTTTTTATTCATCATAGACATTTGAAACAGTTTAGATGTTCATCAACGCTGGATAAAGAAAATGTAGCACATTTACACAATGTAATATTATTCGGCAGTTAAAAAAATGAAACTCTGAAATTCAGAGGTAAATGGATAGAGCTAGGAAAAAATCCTGAGTCAGGTGTCTCAGAGCATAAAAGAATAAATGGTATATATTTACTTATATCTGGATGTTAGTTTTGAAGCCTTCAATAAGCAAGCTGAACTCCACAAAACCACTAGGGTGCAGTATAGTGTAATAAAATAGATAGTTTTGGATGAGTGGGGCAGTGGTCAGCTGGAAAGAAAAGCTCAAAGAAGAAAGGAAAGGGAAGAAGGTGGTGAGGAAAGAATGGCTAAAAGTAATGGCTACTTGGGCAGTCTTTCCAAAACAAAATACAGTAGTAGCTTCTTAAAACATATAAATATATAAAATATCTAAATGAAATATCCAAATAATGGGGGAGACAGAGCCTCAACTAGAAATCTCTCATCACTAAATGAAGGCTTCAGTTCAAGAACTGGGTTACATCTAATTGAGTTGTTGACCAAAGGTATCCCACAAAACCCCAAAACAACTCAGACTATTGCCAAGGCTATTAGCTGGTCTCCAAAAACTGATTTTAAGGCTCCATTGATGAAGACAACACTTACACAACTCGTTGAGCATAGAGAAGTGGAGCTAGTGCCTACCTAGAGCTTTACTCCATACTGACTAGTGTTCGTATTACTGGAAGGTACTCTGTATGCTGCCAAAGGAGAATCATAAACACCAGCCTAGATACAAACTCTTTGATCTAAAATAATGACTTGCCTGTGAGATGGGCTAGGGAAAGAGTGGCACAAAGCTTGTAGGAGTAAACAACTAGTATCTATTTGGATTTAAAACCCAAGCCATCAGATGGAACCCATCAGTGACACTGTTCTAGTGGTCAAGAACCTGAGATTAGATAGCCCAGGGTCCTTGATGAAAACTAAATACTACTGCCAAAGAAACATAACGATAAAATGATTCCTAGCAACCTTCTACTATACTCACAAATCAGTGCTAAGCCATCATTAGAGGCTCTTCTTTTGCTATAGATGGGAAAAAATATAGAGACCTGCAACCAGGTATTATGCAGAAAGTAAGAAATATAGGAACACTCAGCCATAAATGAGATGTGGACATCAATTTCCTCCCCTCGGGCCTTAGGGAACTCTGTGGAAGTGGAAGAAAAGAGTATAAGAAACAGAGAGCAAGGAAGACACCAAGGAAACAAGACATTCTTATACAGCAGGACCAATGCACATACAAACTCACAAAGACGATGGCAATATGTACAAGGCCTACATTGGTCTGGCTCAGATGGGGTATAGTGGTGAGGTAAGTGGACACAAGCCTAATCCAGAAGCTATCTCCAATTGATAAGCTCTTACAAAGAAAAAAATTAGTTTTCTTCAATAGAGTCTCACTGTAGGTACACAAACCAGTCTTAATGCCAGCCCCATGCCCATTGTTATATGACCAACACAAAATGAATTCAATGCCATTTTCAGGGTATATTAAACCTTACAGATAATTTTCATATATATTATAATTTCTAAGTCTGGGATTTCTTTATGTATAAATGTGCATGTCTCTACATCTACACATTTCTAGTACCATTTTTTTTTGCTGCCTTTCTTCTGTTTGCTTCATTATGCTATTCTTTTTTGTTTTTAGATACTTGTATTTTCTAATGAGAAAGAAAGAGAGGGAATTTATTTGGGTGAGAGTAGATGTGTCAAGGATATGGGAGGAATTGGGAAGGGGAAACTAATCAGAACATATTATGTGAAAAAATTTATTTTCAATAAAAGAAAAAAGCATACTCCAAAAAAACCTCATGTTAACATTCTTGATGTATGTAGGTGAAAAACCTTCAAAATTATAGATATTTTCATCAAACTAAATCCAGAAGCATACCTAAATGACCATATTATATGAACAAATAGAACTTATTTTTGAAACTCTAGGATGTAAAATAAGTAAAACTTAATCAATAATATTACATTAACAGAATAAAAGAACAAAAACAAATCACCTGATTCATTTAGACAAAGTGCTTTGTAACCATGAACACATTTTAAAGATTAAAAATATTCCCAGAAGTAAAGTATAGAAGGAAATTACTTTAACATATTATCTGTCATATATCAAAAAAAAATCTACATCTAACTTCATCCTCAAAGTAAGAAACAAAACCATTTCCTAAAATGTGCCTTTCAGGAAAATAGATAGAATTGGTGCTCGCCATTGCAATTGAAGCAAGCCAGGCTCACAAAGACTCTCTTTTCCTGTTTCTCTCACATGTGAAACCCAATATATGTGGTAGCAAAGTAGAAGGAGAGATAGACAGAGGTAGGATACTTAGTGGGAAGGGAAGAGAGTAGAATGCAGTGAGTATAACCAAAGTCCATGACACAGATGAAAAAAATTATAAAAATGACTGGACCAGGTCATTCTTCAGTGACAGGGTCCTATGTAGGAAGAGAAGGAGATGAGGAGGTATAGAAGATAGGAAGGCCGAGGTCAGGAGGTCTTCCATGAGCTTTGTCTTATGCCAAGTAAGCTTAGTAAGAGTATAGCATCTTGTATATGGTTTTCAGAGGAAAAAGAATGAAAGAAAGTCAGCAGAAAACTGTCATACAATGGGTCAAAGTCAGCAAAAGCAAGCCAAGCAATGTTACACAAAGGAAACACGGGCTATCTCAAGTGCACTACAGACTGAGAAAACAGTGGCCCTGAACCTTGTAACATCCATAGTTCTTTCATGCAGGAAGATTTCTCAGGTGAAGTCCCAGTTCCCTGCAAGGCCCTTGCCTCCTAGCCATTACTGGATTTGCTAGCTTTAGACAAGGAGCAATGTCTCTTCTTTAGATAGCAACATTTTTAGAAAACACAAGGAAGATTCATTTAATTACCTCCTTCATTCAACAGAATAGAAGTCCCATTCAGATCAATTGGGTATTAAAAGTAAATAAAAGATATCTTAATTGTAAAAGAAGTAAATGTTCATGTATCCAAAATATGGCACATTCTCACATCACATGTAGAAAAATCCTAATTCTCTCTCTCTCTCTCTCTCTCTCTCTCTCTCTCTCTCTCTCTCTCTCTCTCTCTCTCTCTCTCTCTCTCCTCTCTCCCTCTCTCTCTCTCTCTTTCTCTCTCTCAATACACACATGTTCATGCAGTGCACACTCACACTCACATTCTCACACACACAACAAAAATCAGAGGAATAGCCAAGATATAAGTAAAATTTCCAAACACAAAGTCAACACATATAAAAACCATCTCAATTCCTTCACATCAAGTAAGCAACTGAGAAGGGAAAATAAGAAGCAATCTCTCTTATATACCATCAAAACGAATAAACAATTTAACCACAAATTTAGCCAAAGTGGAAAAAATCTTATATACTAAAAAACATAAACTATCACTAAGGAAGTAATATATAAATCAGCAAAATTAACAATTATGATAGAATGTTGGAAAGCATGTTACTATTTAAATGCCTGTATTTTCCAAAAGGGCCTCTACGTGCAATACAATTGCTATGAACAGTGCTGCTAAATGCATATTTTCAGCAATAGGAGAATGCCTAAAATTTATGCATATGATCTAAAAAGAACTTGTGTAGCAAGCTAGCCATTGGGTCAGGAAATGTCCTTGAGCCAATTACAGACAGAATATCCAACTAGATAAACTGGATACAGGGAAGTTGACTGCTGAACTTTAAAGGACAAGGTAGGCAAGTCCTTTACAGTTCCTTATACACAAAAATCTGTTGAATATTGTAAGCCAAAAGAATAAAAAATGATACTCCAATGTTATGGAGAAATTTGTGGGGCCAGCTCAGGCAGCCAAATATCTCTGTTGTCATTTCTTTTTTTTTTTCTTTTTTTTTTCCTTTATTAATTTATTCTTGTTACATCTCAATGGTTATCCCATCCCTTGTATCCTGCCATTCTTCCCTCCCTCCCATTTTCCCCTTATTCCCCTCCCCTATAACTGTTCCTGAGGGGGATTACCTCCCCTTGTATATGCTCATAGGGTATCAAGTCTCTTCTTGGTAACCTGCTGTCCTTCCTCTGAGTGCCACCAGGTCTCCCCCTCCAGGGGACATGGTCAAAGGTGAGGCACCAGAGTATGTGAGAAAGTCATATCCCACTCTCCACTCTACTGTGGAGAATGTTCTGAGCATTGTCTAGATCTGAGTAGGGGCTTAAAGTTTTACAGCCTGTATTGTCCTTGGCTGGTGCCTTAGTTTGAGCGGGACCCCTGGGCCCAAATCTGCCTATCATAATGTTCTACTTGTAGGTTTCTAGGACCCTCTGGATCCTTCTACTTTGCCATTCTCCCATGCTTCTCTCATCTAGAGTCCCACTAGAATGTCCTCCCCTCTGTCTCAGTTTCCTGGTAAGTGAATTTCTTTTAGATTTTCCCACTGTGGTTGAGAGCAGATTTTAAAAGGTGAGGCACCAGAGTACATGAGAAAGTCAAATCCCACTCTCCACTCTACTGTGGGGAATGTTCTGTCCATTGGCTAGATCTGGGTAGGGGTTTAAAGTTTTACAGCCTGTATTGTCCTTGGCTGGTGCCTTAGTTTGAGTGGGACCCCTGGGCCCAAATCTGCCTATCATAATGTTCTACTTGTAGGCTTCTAGGACCCTCTGGATCCTTCTACTTTGCCATTCTCCCATGCTTCTCTCATCTAGAGTCCCACTAGAATGTCCTCCCCTCTGTCTCAGTTTCCTGGTAAGTGAAGGCTTTCGTGGGACATGCCCCTTGGGCTAATTTCTATACTTTCAGAAACTGGTTGTCTGCACTTCTTACATACTTAGGTAATATAGTTATAATATCACAATAAAGCTTAAATTGTTCATGATGATAAAAATTGATACTTAATCCAAGAGTACCAAATATACAAACGTAAATGTTACCTGATAATTTTTATAATTAGTATTATTACATGTAGTTTGTTATTTTAAAAGAAAGAGCCTTTTATTAGACTAAAAGGAGGAGATGTATCCATACGGTTATTGTGTGATTCAAATGCTGATTTCTGTATGTCCCCACCACCATATCTGCTTGTAATACTTGTTCCAGGAATCTCTCTGTTTCAATGTTATATAGACTCTGTTTCTCAATTGTCCCACAATATGCCAATAAAGCAACTTACACCCAATCGCTTAACAGAGGAGAGAATAGAGCTGGACTTCCAGGTAGCTAGGGAAGGAGGAGATAAAGAAGGAGGAGTCAGAGGGAGAAGTAGGTGATTCAGACATTGGCTCGAGCCGTGGGAGAGGTTGAAGTGAGATCAAGAGAGATTTGAAGCAGGAAAACTACAAAGTGTAAATATCTCTGGAAGCAAAATTAGCTTAGTGGATCAAAAATAGGATAATAACTGCAATTATTGTGTCGTGATGCTTATTATTAAACAAATATAAAAGAGCCTCAGTTGTTTGTGTGATGGCCAGGTTAAGAGAGAAACTAAAAGAAACAAACACAGTTTTATAAAAATAACATTAACAGCCCCATGTTGGGTGCCATTATGTTGTGGTGGGTTCTCATCTCAGCCCAACCTCCTGAAATAATGAGAATAATTGAACTCATGAGACTCAAAATATATTTATAAATACCTAGGCCATATATCTAGATTCTTCCCTTACTACTCATAACTTTAAAAGCCCCATTATACTAATCTGCAGTTTGCCACGATGCTGGTTACCTCTGCTCAGGTACCATGCCTCTATCATTCTCACATCTTCACAGAAGAGTCTCCCATTCCCAGGAATCTCACAGAATCCTTTCTGCCTGCTGTAGGTCCCACCTTCTATTTTCCTCTTTTCTATAGGCCATAGGTTTTGTGTTCCTTTTTGTTTGTTTGGTTTGGTTTTGGTTTTTACTGGCAATGATCTTTACAATACACAAGATATTTTCTCTACAGTGGGACATCTCCTAGAAACTGGAGTTGCAGGTTGTTGTTATCCACCAGTCATAAGTGCTGGAAATAAAACTTAAAGTTACAGAAAAACTTAAGGTTTGCTGTGAAAGCATGAAAACCTACATTCAATCACCAGAATGCATGTAAAATATTAGGAATGGTAGAGCATGGCAGCACTGGAAAGGTCATGACAGGTTGATCCCAGGGGACTGTTAGACTGTCAGTCTAGTCAAAATGTTGAGCAACAAGTTCAGTGATAAAACATATCTAAAAATAAGGAGAAAGGACCAAGAAAGACATCCAAATGTTGACTTTTGGCCTTCACAACCACCTAAATCCTCACACAAACTAACACATACACACACACACACACCTCAAATAGGTACACATCCATACGCACAAAAAAATGTCCATAAAGATACCAAACCACTCATAAAATAATTCTAGAATATAGGAAGTGTTAAAGAAAATTGGAGGAATGTCCTACACTTCAATTTGAAAAAAATTGACTAATTCCTAACTGATATATAAAGAGTAAATATTTAGAACAATTGAACATCCAGAAAGACACAACATTTGAGAGGTTGTAGAAACCATAATTTTTTTCTCAACTTCTCACATTCCTATATTCTTCTCAGAGATAGTAAGAATTCTATGAAAAAGAATAGCCTCATTTTAAAAGAAAGCTGTAACAAATAAAGCCATTTCTAATTAGAAGAAATCAGTCAGATAATATCTCTTCCACAACTAAAACTTTCTATGTACTAAACAGTTTGAAATGGTTTTTGTTTCTCATTGCCATGTGCTGATAGTCAGTTTTGAAATATATTAAATGATTATATACTTACTTCATGATATCTAGAAAGAGAAATTCAACATATAAAATGAAATACTATTATTATCAAAAAAGTTTTTCCTTGTAGTTACCGTAATTTAAGAAAGCCATTATTTTACCACCAAACTTGGCATACAAAAGAAATTATTCACTTTTGTATGTGTTTCATCAAGCTTCCATTACCATCTTTTGCTATAAGTGCAAATGAGAAAAGCTATTAGTATCAAACAATGTTTGTAGCTTAAGAGAACTCTCTATTGGCACACCATAGAATTTATTCAAGTCAAGTCAGATGTTCATTTAATAATAGGCATTCAATATTGTATCTTGTAATTAAATGATAATACCATGTAAAAATAAAGGAATAATCAAAACCATATGCTGAAGATTTGGCAGCCATCTAAAAGATAAATGCCTATTTAGAACATTTGACAGGTATATGAAGACAATAAAGTCCCCTAACTAATGTCCAGTGCTAGAATTATAGCACATTTATGCTTGCAGATAGATCAGGTGGTTATTATAAATCACTGTAAATATATGCTATTAAGTATTCATGTATTTGACCCAAGTAATTAGATTTTTCTCAAACAATGAACCAGGCATTCTACAGTATAATAACTATAGTCAATGACAATCTGTCCACTCTTCAAAAACACAAAAGGAATGATGCTAAGTATTTATCACCACAAAAGTGATAATTAATTATGCTAATACATCTGTTAAATATGTTCATTAATTCCTTTATATGAACTTAAAATTATCTTGTTGTAGATAATATATAAAAGTTTGTCTTCATGAAAAAAAATTTAAATAGGCTAAGGGATGTAGCATCAGTGGTAGGGTGCTTCCCTGGAATGCAGAAAGCTCTAGGTCTGATCCTCAACACTTCACTAAATAAATAAATAAAGTAAATCTAGAAAATAAATTAATGTAAAATATGGTGGTATTTGCCTCTTCCGTCCTTACAATGCAGAAAGTAATCATGGCTACCACCTATTAATGTAAGTTTGTAATTGTAAATTCTTATTCTGGTGCATATATTACAATAAACTAATATTATTTGCCAAGTGAGGCAAAGGCAGACAACAGTCAGAGACAGCCTCTACTCCCATAGTTAGGGGACCCACATCATGACTAAGCTACATGATTTCTACATATGTGTAGATGGTCTAGTGTTCTTAAACATGGGATTCACAAAGCAGAAGTGCTTTTTTTAATAAGCAAAAAATTCTAACCTTTGTTCCAAGACATAGTTTATACACAGATGCATTGACAGATGATAAGATTTAATTTGCTATTAATTTAAATCAAGTACTAGGAAGATTTTATTTTAATATCATGAAAATACCCATCAAATGATAGCATAGGGGCTTAGGAGCCCGCTTTCCAAATGCCTCTGAGTGCAAGGGAGTGTTAGAAATATTAGAGACAGGCACAGACTTAGCATTCCAATATCTCAGATATAAAAATGAAAGAAGAAAGTCATGAAGTTGGCTTCCAAGCTAGCCAAAATCATGTGCCAAGCTAGAAAAATGGAGGAAACACAAGGAAATTGTGGATAGGCTAGTTCAAGATGAACTCCTTATTTTAAAATGTCCCTGGGATTGCCTGGTCCTAAGGGATATCAGCTTTAGGGTCAGTAACTAGAAGGGCCTTGGCTGATTTCACTTCACTTAACCCTAGACCATAGATCCCTGATTTATCTTTACTTAGAACATTTACTTGAGAACACTAGATGCTTTTTTGTCTTTGTTTTGTTTTTGTTTTGCCTCTTTGATAAGGTTTTGTTGTTGTCATTTTGTTTTGCTGGTTTTTGTTTTTGTTTTGTTTTGCTACTAGTAGGATTTATGACCAGAAAAGTCATTCTCACAGGCTGAGGATTCATCTTTCTGAAATGTGCTCATCAAAGAAAAGAGCATCCTTAACTGTTATTCTATAAGGGGAGGTAGGAACATAATCTCAGTAGCCAAGTTGTAAAACTGTTTCTGTTGTAGAGACAAGAGAAAGTTTTCTTTAAGGTCAGTAAACACAGACAACCTGTGTTCCTCCACCTCAGCTTAGATTCCTCGTTCAACCCAGTGTTTGCTGTTATAATAGTTCTAAATATCCATACTAGGTCTGCACCATTCCATGTTGCTGCACATAATATCTAACAAAAAAACAATTTCCCGCAGTGTATCCTGCTTGGTGCAATCTTTAACTATTATCTGGTGAGTTTTGAAGAATGTTATCCCTTAAACATCCTGAATACCTCTAAATTTTCATGAAGGACCTAAGCTGATGAGACAAAGGATCAGAAAATGGTTTTGGAAGAGAAAGTTGCAACTCTTTACACTGATTTTCTGAGATTTTACTATCAATGACAGAATAAAGAAATAGCTGCGCGCTTGCATGACATAGTGGATGAACAGTCCCAGTTTCCTAAAGCATTGTGAAATAATGTACCATGAACCCTGACATGTCATAACATCATGTCTCCAAAATCCACAGCGGAAGAAGCACATCCAAAGTAAACGCTTCAAGAAGGAAAAAAACAAAAACAAAAAACAAAAAAAACTTGGAAGTTAACTGTGGTCCTTTTATAATTATAGTCCTAAAAGTAATGATACTAACCAGAGCATTTGATTAACCACAGTGTCAGAATGCCTCAGTTCCCTGGGTCAATCAGTGGCATGTGTTTCTTGTTTTCACTCTTCTTATGCAGGTCGCTAGAGTTTTTCAGATTAAACAGATAACACTGCTTACTTAATGCTAAGGGGCGCAATAAAAGCAAGATTGCAAGTCTAGTGCATTAGGGCTCAAAAGAATTACAAAGTAACTTTCAAATTGCAAGAGTTTTCCTAAAAACCAAACCAAGTTTATTAAAGTAAACTCTACTTGTGATGAGACTGTCTGAGGGAAAAATAAATTGCTCTACTTTCCTTCTGAATAGGAAAACCTCATTTTATGTAGGGAACATTCAACAGAGTTTTATTTAACCACACGTGTTTGACTGAGTGTGTATGAAGTACTTCAGCGCCTCTTGGTATTCCATCCTTCTGAACTCATTTCAAATTCAGTGAAACATCACAGAGCATAATACATTCATTTAGTATCCATTTGGATGTCACACTTAGTTCTATAGGTATTCAATTGTAATTCAACATTACTGGGCACTCAGGAGAAGCGTTAGCCTTAATTTCTCCAGTTGCCCCACTGTTACAATCCATTCTTTGCATGCAAATCAGCACATTTGCATCTACAATTTATTCTTGATCTGAGCTTTCTATTTTTAAAAAACTCCCTTTTCCCTGTGATTATCACGTTTAAATGCAAATTGTTTCATACAGTGCTTAGTCTGTTAAGTAGTGTGAAAATCTTAGGAAGCACAGGATTCCATAGGTTAGGTATCCCTGCAACAGCTTTATTATTTACATAACATGTATCCACCTTATGCCAAAATAATAAAAGCATACCTTTTACCACTCTCTTATCAGTTAAACTAAAGCAGCTCATGTTAAAACATAAGTATGTATAGGACATTATTCCTAAGTTTTGTGAAGTTTTGAGGAATGATATCTCTTACTTTAAATGTGGCCTCCCTATATTTTAGTGACAGGAGCTAAGCAATAACACAAAGGATCATAAAGTAGCTCTGGGAGTGGAAGGATGCCTCTGTTGTCTGAACTTCAGGAGTTTTACTGCTAACACAGGAACTGAAAGCCAAGAGTGAGGATAATGTTCCTGAAAGTGTTCCATCCAGTTCCAAACACATAACATATATAGCAAATGTAATGTCAATCACAATTTCAGTCATTGCAATGGGCCGAGGCAAATCTACAGGACTATAGTAAAACATGTACATATAAACATTTGTATTTGTGCTAAAGATTTTATTTATCCCAAATCAAAAGCTGCAACTTCTTAAACTAACATGTATATAAGGATGAGTATGTTACCCTTAGGTAGTGCTACACAACTTTAATCCCAGCACTAGGGAGACAGCGGAAGACAGATCTCTGATCTTTATGTTATAAGTTTTTCAATTACAGGCTTTTAGTCTTTTACATTTATACTATTTTTTTTTTAGTAAACACCCTGTACAAATAACCAAAAGAAGGGTATTTCAAGGAACTTTTTATATTCATTCATTTACTTATTCACTTTTCAGCCTGTGAGCAGCCCATCCCTCTTATCCTCCCAGGACCAACCTCACATGCCTGCCTCCACCTCCCCTCCCCTTCTCCTCAGGCTCCTCCCCTTCTCCACCTTGGCTTTCCTCACAAATAATGGAAAATGAGCTGTTCATCAGCTATATCTGAACAGGGGGTCTAGAGTCTGTGTATGCATTGCCCTTGGTTGGTGCATCAGTTGTACAGGCGCCCCAGGATCCAGATGCACCAGCCTTGATAGTCTCCCTGTGGGGCTCCTGATCCCTCCAGGTCCTTCCATCTCCCCACTCTCTGTTGATGGAGATGGTGTACAGTTTCAGTGAGGTAGTTCACTCAAAATTCCTTCTTGGTACCCAGGCTCTAGTTCAGATGCCTTTCACCTTCCTACCTTCTGACTAGTAGAGAAGATGAAAGGCTGAAGGATTTTCAGGCAGTCTGTTGCTCAGCAACAAGGACTTCCCTCTTAGGAAACAGAACAGGAAAGAGGAAAAGAGATGAAATGGTTGGTGAATTGCTTCTCTGCCAGTTCTGATATAGCAACAAAACAAAACAAAACAAAACAACAAAAAAAAGAAACACACACAAACACACACACAAAACTCTTTGAAAAGAAATATTCTAGGCAAATATCTCCAACCTACAGGGAAAAAAATTAATCTCATTAGATAAGAGGTTAATAGCTGCTTGGGAGAAATGTTTTCTTGTCACCTGAAGGCAACTTTGAGTTATTTTAAATAGCACATAAATAGCCCATAGCACTTTATATGGTATAGTTAGAAATTTTAGTATGGTATGCTTGTCATTTCAATGTCTAAAACACTTCATTCCTAGTTTTTAAGTTTATATAGTTGACTTATTACTGTTAGTATTTTTCTTGATTTGCTGTATTATTTATTAATATTTATGCCGGATGTGGTGGCGCACGCCTTTAATCCCAGCACTCGGGAGGCAGAGGCAGGCAGATCGCTGTGAGTTCGAGGCCAGCTTGGTCTACAAAGTGAGTCCAGGACAGCCTAGGATACATAGAGAAACCCTGTCTCAAAAAACATATATATATATGGATGTGTACAAGCTGGAATGTGCCCATAGAGGCCAGAAGAGGGGACCAGATTCTCTACACTTGAAATTACATGCAGTTGTGGCCAAGATGCGTGCTAAGATCTGACCTTGGGTCCTTTGAAAGAAGGGGAGGTGTTGTTAACAGAATATCCTTTTCTCCCACCCCTTAGGAGATAATTTGAGTGTTACTATCAAAATTTTGTTTTGTTTGTTTGTTTGTTTGTTTTTAAAGATATAAAAAGTCAAAGTCATGTGCTTGTCCTTTCTCACAAATCAGCCAATGTTCCTTTCTCCGGGACGATTTCAAATGATTAACAAACTTCTACTTGAAATTTGTAATTAGCTATAGAAATGTATAACGTCTAGATCAGTGTACAGAGTAAGCCAATATTTAATAATATTTTGTGAGGCTTTGTTGTTTGTTTGTTTGTTTCAAAACAGAGTTTCTCTGAGTAGCCTTGGCTGTCCTGGATTCTCTTTGTAGACCAGCTGGCCTCAAATTCACAGAGATCAGGCCTGCCTCTGCCTCCCTGAGTTCTGGTATTTAAGGCATGTGCTACCACACCCAGATTGTGCAGCTGTTTAGTAGTAACTGATGTGTAAACATTAAACAAAGAAAACATATATAGAAAGTTGTAACTTTCAGCCTAGATGTTAGTGTCGCTTCAAGTCCACTGCATGTCTCATATCTGTTATATTAGTATTATATGACCCATTTTGAAGTTTATTGTGACATTAGGTAAATAAAATATTATGCTGCCTAATTTATACAAAACATCGGTGTACAATATTCATGCCAGTGACAGAAGAAAAATCAGTGTTGCCAATATTTATTCCAAATGTAAAATATTTCTCACAACTGCTACTGCACGTTTTGTGTATTTCCAGATATTTTTCTTTTGAATTTGAGTTTTTTCTGATTTTATCAGGAAAAAAAATCTAATCAACTTAGGACACTGTGCTAAGAACTACAAGAATAAGAAATACACATTGTCAATCTTTTTTAGAGTCAAGAGTGGCTTGCAACAGTTGTAGGATATACATTTCCAAGGGATAAACTAAAGAGAGTGGGAGAGATGGGCCAGGAATTACAAAGATATTTTTAGCTCCAGAAACAGGTGGCATTAACTCAAATGTTCACTCTTAGGTGAAAGATAATGAAGAGAATTTCCTGGATATCACATATAAAACAAACTGACCTCTTTGTAGCAGCTAGAAATTACAGCTATTTCAATAGGAGACACAAGGGGTGAAGCAGTTTGCCCTGAATTAGGCATCTCATGTATTTCTAAAAGACAAAATCAAAGTCCTAAAATAAGAAAAATAGTAAAAGGGGAATGTAGCAGAGCCACTGGGAATGTCCCATGATCCCTCATGTCACTGAACAGCACAAATGCAAATCGAACTATATAAGAGCTGTCTAAACATGACAATCGGGTAACCTTTCAAAACACAATTGCTATTCCTATTATTTCTTTTTCTCTTTCTGTGCCTTTATTCTGATTTGACACCTGCATAGTACTTTTTAGGCAACTTAACTATATCCTGAGCTTTCTTGACTTCAAAGCAAGCTCAAAGCATTATAGGGCTTTAAAGAAGTTTAAGTATTGAAATGAATTATGTCCCAAACTATAATTATTTAATGTGTGATAAATGTAAAAATGGAAAGTCAGTATTAAAACCATGCTCTCCTGCCTGCTTTTGGAAGATAAGGGTGAATTTATTAGCTTTCTTTCAATACTCATGAATAAAAAGTAACTCCCAATTTATTTCAATTCCAAAATATCCTTAAAGAGGCAGAATACAATTTGGATGCCAGTTTTATCTTGTCACCTCCAGGAAACAAAAATGATCAGATTTTTAGCTTGCACCTTCTCATTTTAACCCAGGAATTGTATTATATACATCTTTGAACTTCACAATGTATTTTGTTCTCTTTCCAACATAAACTAGGGGGAGGAGGAAGAAGAGGAAAAGGAGGAAGAGGAAGAGGAGGAGGAGAAGGAGGAAAAGGAGGCAGAAGAGGAGAAGGAAGAAGAGGAGGAGAAGGAGGAGGAGGAGGAGAAACAGGAGGAAAGTAAAACATAAGAGGTCACACCAAGGACAAAGCCACTTGATCCTTCCCTCTCCTATCACACTTGTCCATGGAGCTGAAAGTACAAGGCAATTAAAGTTTAAATTGGTTGTTAATGTTATACGAATTATACCCGTCTCCATAGTAGACTCTTGTGATGCTCTCCTTGTATTGTTGCTTTTTAGTGTGTACTTTTTATATTTAAAGGTATAAATTAAGTTTGGGGTATTTTGCAGTAAAGATTCATAATCTTTCCATAAAGAAAGATTTCTGAGTATCTGGACAACCCAAATACCTCTGTGCTGAAAGTTTTCACTTATTTTCCAATAATCATCTCAAACAATCCTTATACACACTAAAGTCTGGAGACTTCACTATAGACTGACTACACAGCAGAGATGAGCAAAAAGAGGAAAAATAGCAAGGAACACTGACACCAGGATAGGCATCTCTCTCACAGCAAGAACAACTTCATGAGAAAATTATCAATTAGTCAGTGGTATGTGGAAATTCCATCAGTGTAGTTTTATGTCATTAAACCACTTCAATGATCAGATAGTATGCTGAACTTCCTCAGCTACTTCTTACTTTCCTTTTTCTTAGAAATGAGATGACTAAATATATCTGAAATATTTATTAAATAGTTAAACATGAGGACACTGTTATCCTTCTCAATATGACTTCCATCACTATGGAAGCAGTCTGGAGAACCATATGAACAAAACTATAAAGAAGTCAGGAAGATTTTTCTCTTAGGGGAAAAAAAACTTCAAGTAGAAATTTAGGAACATATTTTAATTTTTTAAGTTAAAATATAATTACATTATTTCTCTCTTTCCCCTACAAACCATTCTATATTACCATTTCACTTTGAGTTGATAGCTTGTTTTACTTTATTGCGGTTACATACAGGTAGGAAGAAGATGCAGACATAGATATGCACAAACACATAATACAACCCCATGGGAAATTTTTGTTCTTGTTTTTGTGTATATAGTTTCAGAGCTGACTACTTTGAATGGTTAAGAATTAATCATTAGTTTGAGGCCAGACTGGAAAACACAGTGAACTTTATGTCTCAAAAAAAAAAAAAAAGAAAAAGAAAAAGAAAAAGAAAAAAAAGAAAGAGCAGGTTACCAAGAAGAGACTTGATACCCTATGAGCATATACAGGAGGAGGTAATCCCCATCAGGAACAGTCATAGGGGAGGGGAGTAAGGGGAAAATGGGAGGGAGGGAAGAATGGGAGGATACAAGGGATGGGATAACCACTGAGATGTAATAAGAATAAATTAATAAAAATTAAATAAAATAAATTTAAAAATTTAAAAAAGAAAGAAAAGAACATGAAAAAAAGAAAGAAAACAGTGTCACACTATAGCACATGTCGGGATACAAACTTTTGTTTATACTACGATTATGTAACAAGGTATGTATGCCCTTTGAAATTTTTGGATATTAAATCATAAAAAATGTTTAACCATTCTTTTTTATATACTCAGTTTTATCATTTATTAAATACCTTAAATTGTGTATTAATAAGATGGATATGCTTTTTATATATAGAATAACATATTGACTAAATATTCAATACTACGCAACTTGATAGCTTAAACTATCAGCTCGACACAATTTGGGAAGAAAATCTTAATGGGAAATTGTGCGGGTCAGGTTGGCTTAAGGTGATGTCTATGGCCAATTTCCTTGATTGTTTATTGATGTAAGAACTGTGGGCAGCACCACTCCTTACACATGTAGTCCTGAACAGTATAATAGATAATAAAGGTAGCTGAGTTGAAACAACCAATCAGAACAAGGGCCACTGGGTTTGCTCTCTCTTCTTTTGACTCTAAATGTAACTATGTAAATCCCTTTCTCCAATTCTACACAGTAATGAACTTTAACCTGCAATCATAAACTGAATCAATTCTTCTTTCTGAGTAGTTTTTTGTGACAAAAACAAAAATATAATTAGGAGAATAAAAGAATGTCTCCATTGCTTTTCAGAGTTGATTACTGTTTTCATCTTATAATCATCAGTCCAAACAATCCTTACTGCTTTGAAGAAATACATAGTTCAAATCAGTAAGAATATAAGTAGTACCATCTCAGAAATTGTAGGGCAATTGTCCCAATCACAGGCCAAATTTCATTTAATGTTTTTTGATGAAACTCAAGTCACCAAGTCAAATATCAGTTTTAGAAAGCATACATCAAAACACAATAAAATAAAAATATATACTAATTTGGATGTTCACATGCTGAGAAACGACAGTGGGAAAGTATTTAAGAGCCTCTGTTTTCATCTCAAGCAAACCTTCACAGAGAAGGTCTCAGTGACCCAGTGTATTGTCAGATTTCTCTACTGGGGACCATCAGAAAACCAGAAGTTGCCATAGAAAGTTTTAAGTCAACTGCTTGTTTAAAAGTAGATAATCCGGCATTTGAGAAATTTTCCATTTGGGTCTAAAAGCATTCAGGCTTCCAACAGCCAGAAAATATTCCTGCAATTTGACACCTATAAGGCGGCTAATAAAACTGGAGGGAATTTCTACTCTGAAAACAAACAAAACAATGTGGGGCACAAGAAAAGTGTTCAAGACAGTGCAGTGTTTACAAAATTAAGCCCTATGAAAGAGTTTTGTGACAGAACCGTTTGTTGAGAAGGTTTTTATTGGCTAACTTAGCCTACCCTTCAAAGGAAAGACACCTCTCTGCTTCTTACTTGCTCTAAAGTTTCTTTTATCTGAATGCTAAATTAGTGAGAATCTCATGATATTATTCTAAGTGCAAAAGCAAGTTAAGATCCCCAACTTTTCAGTTCCAGGAAACAAGAGTGCTTTTAGACTGTACTATATATATATAGTACACTCCCTAACTCACGAAAAGATTCTATGGACTGAAGTCCTCCGCTCCCCCCCCGCCCCCAAAGGACTGAATTGCCTTGATTGGCGCGGGGAAGGGGTTAGGAGACTGTGTATTGGCAGCAGCCCAATGTGTTGTTTTAATGACCAGCGCACAGAGCAGAAGCATTTTGTACAATGTTTGTTTTCCTGTCTTGAGCTTACAAATAGGGTCTATGGGAGTAGCATGGAAAACGTTTGTTGTTTTTCCCTTTTTGTTTTTTAATTGCTTTTGTTTAAAATTTGATCGCCTTAGCTACTGTAAACATAGCCTATTTTTGTGCTTAAGATACTGAGTGGATATCAAGTCTCTTCTTGGTAACCTGCTATCCTTCCTATGAGTGCCACCAGGTCTCCCCCTCCAGGGGACATGGTCAAATATGAGGCACCAAACGTCATGTGAAAGTCATATACAGGGGGAGGAAATCCCCCTCAGGAACAGTCATAGGGGAGGGGAATAATGGTAAAAAGGGATGGAGGGAAGAATGGGAGGATACAAGGGATGGGATAACTGTTGAGATGTAACAAGAACAAATTAATAAAAAATTTAAAAAAAAAACCAGATACTGAGTGGAAAATTCCATTGTGTGTTACTGGACTGTTTTGGAAATATTTGGTCAAATGTATGTTAATTTGGCTATAATGGCATTTAAAGCAAACAAACAAACAGAAAAGGCTGTGAGAGAACATTATCTTTAGTTACTTGAAGAGTTTCTAGTTTTTTAAAAATACAATCTATGTCAAAATAACTTTATTAATTTAGAGAAGACAATCAATGTCTGTGAAAGAATAGATTTTTTGGATTGTGTGCGTGTGTGTGTGTGTGTGTGTGTGTGTGTGTGTGTGTTTATTGTGATTGCTTTTTCTTTTTCTTAGTTTCATATTCTTCCTTTGTTCTAAATCTTAGACTGACATGTAGCTTTGACAATAACGGTATGTTTTATGTTCTAAGGAGGAATAACTTATAATGTGGTTTAGTTTTGTACTATTGGTGTATTGATGAATTTTTAAACTGTGTGCTAACTACAATAAATTATGTAAACTGAGAAAAATAAGTCTCTGTTTTCTTTAATTAGTTGTTTTTCCATAAAAGCAGAAAACTTGGTGTGGCCAATAAAACAATCTGCACTATATAATACTTTCTAATATGAGCTAAAGTGTGTTAGACAGCTTTGTTGGTTTTGCACGGTACATGATGACAATTGTAGTCAAAGTAAGTATGTGAGTTCAGAACCATGCTATATATGTGAAACTCTCAGAAATCTCTCAGATTCATTTATTCTTTTATTAAGCTACATGCTATACATTCTTAGATTTGAAGATAGGGGAAGAACATTATGATAGGCAGATTTGGGCACAGGGGTCCCGCTCAAACTATGGTACCAGCCAAGGACAATACAGGCAGTAAACTTAAAACCTCTATCCAGATCTAGCTAATGGACAGGACATTCTCCACAGTTGAGTGGAGAGTGGGGTATGACTTTCACACGAACTCTGGTGCCTCATATTTGACCATGTCCCCTGGAGGGGGAGACCTGGTGGCACTCAGAGGAAGGACAGCAGGTTACCAAGAAGAGACTTGATACCCTATGAGCATATACAGGGGGAGGTAATCCCCCTCAGGAACAGTCATAGGGGAGGGGAATAAGGGGGAAATGGGAAGGAGGGAAGAATGGGAGAATACAAGGGATGGGATAACCATTGAGATGTAACAGAATAAATTAATAATAAAAAAGGATAATTTTAAAAAAGAAAAGAAAAGAAAGAAGGGGGAATATAGAAATATATAGGGAAGAGAGAACAAAATGTAGATTAGTAAATATACTTCTTAACTTAATGTCTCAATTGTCACTCACAAGGTCATTTTTAATTCACTGGTATGGAATTTTGTATATAGAAGCAAAATGAGTTTAATTCTAGATACAGTGGTACAGAATTCAAATGTAAGATTATTCTTTACACACACGCATACTATATATATATACACACACTCTAAAATGAGGTATTCTATCCATATAATTCAAATATAATACAAAATTTATTCCCAATACTTTGAAAGTGTTATTGAAGGCTGTTTAGGATAAATAAGTTACACAAGTTAATTGTTAGTGAATCATATCATGCTCAGGTCAATTACTAGTCTACTTTTATCACAGGAGTGTACACCGTAGGTGCAGTAGATAGATATGATTCTATAGAAAGATAAGGTATAATAGTTAGATAAGGTCTTCAAAAACCTCAGAGACATGAAGAATATGGCTTTTTAAAATGCTTTTTTTTATATTATTTTAAAGATTCACTGACAATGAGACAAGTTAACTCCTGGCAACCCCTAGCCTAACTCAAAGAAAATGATGAGCATCAAAGAACCTCTTTATGGAGTTGGCTTAAAATGTGGCAAACAAGCTACTAGGAAAAATGTTCTTGTTTCTACCACAGACAGAATTCTTCCTAAAAGTGGGCAAGCTTGGATGCAGGCAGAGTCAATGGCCAAACTCTACCTAGACAGGGTAAGCAAGCCATCAATAGTTCCTGCCTCACATATATGTCTGTCAGATATATTGGGCCAGAAGGCTGAAGAAGATGCTCTAACATTATAGAGTTTTGGGTGATTATTCTGATAGAAAACTGTCTCTGTCATCTTCTCACTTGGAAAGCCACTAACCTGGGCTCCTGGCATACTCAGATAATCAATTTTGTTCCTTCTCAAGTCTCTGATAGAGTTGAGGACCAAGTGGCTTAGTTTTAGAATGAAGCTTAGTTATTTAGGGCTTAAGATGTTTTTAGGTCTAGATAGATGTTTTAAGTTGATAATGACAAGATGTGATGGAGATTGATTTACATTCAGAATTTTAGATGCATCAAGATAGGAAAGATGTTTTCTTCAAGGCTGTCAAATACAAATAGCCAAAACCCTAAGAATGTAACATTTGTATAATTCCTTATTGTGTCATGGTTCTTCTTGCTATAGGTAGTCTGTTGTATATATGTGTAATAATATAAATGTATATATTTTTAAAAAAAATAATCCATGTCAGAGCATCCCCTGATCACCTTACTAGAGGACCAACATGAAGACTAATGTGTCCACAGGGTACATACATGTAGTGGGCCTAGATCCAGTCCATGCATGGTCCTTGGTTGGTGCTTCAGTCTCTGTATGGCCACCTGGGCCCAGATTAGTGTTTTCTCTGTTGGTCTTGTGGAATTCTTGCCCCCTTTGTGTACTTCTATTCTTTGTTCCACTTTTCCATAAGGCTTCCCACACTCTGCCTGATATTCGGCTGTGAGTTTCCTGTGTTTCAATTGGCTATGTTGTGGAGCCTCTCAGAGAATAATTATGCTAGGCTCCAGACTGAAAGCATAGCAGATTATGATTAACAGTGTCAAGTGTTAGCTCTCTCTCTCTCTCTCTCTCTCTCTCTCTCTCTCTCTCTCTCTCTCTCTCTCTCTCTCTCTCTCTCCCATGGGAAAGGAGGGCAGGGATCAGCTGTGGAGAGAACCTGGGTAGGAGGCCAGAGGGCCTGGAGAGAGAAGAGAAACCAAAGGCGGAGGAATCCCTGAGACAAGTTACAACAGGGTAGGCTCCTGGGAAAATTTGGTGGTGACTCTAGCTAAGATTCCTAGTAGCAGGGGGTCATAGAGATAAAGAGGCTACTTTCTAGCCAGACAGAATTTGTAGTGAAAAGAGAGGAACACCAACCCACCTGCAAAACTTTTGACCCAAAATTTACCCTGCATATGAGATATGAGGGGATAAAGTTAAAAGCAGAGATTGCAGGAATGTCTAACTAATGCCTGGTCCTACCTGAGACCCACATCATGGGAGAGAATGGTATAATTCTTCATTCTGACTAATTTAGATCAGAATATGATTAGTTAATTCTACTATTTATTTTTATAAAAGGTTTTCATATTTTTAGTTTATGTGTATGAGAGTTTTGCAGTGTATTTCTAAGTGAATTGTATATGCCTGTAGCTTTTGGGGACCAGAAGAGGTTGACAGACACTTTGGAACCAAGAATTATAGGTGGGTGACCTCAGCCATGTGGGCCCTAGGAATGCTTGTCTTCTGCATGAGCTGCCAGTCCCCTTACACTGCTAAGCCATCTCCTCATCCTCTTACAGTATTTCTTTTACTGGTGTTTATGTGTTTCTTTGTTTGTTTATAAGTACTATAGTTTCACTGTGTGGTTCTATCTGTCCTAGAACTTGCTGTATAGGACAAGCTAGCCCTGAATTTACAGAATCAACTGACTCTGCCTCCGCAGAGCCGGCATTAAAGAAATGCATTACCATGCCCATTCCCTCTACTATTTCTTTATATGACAGTGTTCCTCAAAGTTATATTAAGACATTAAAATCCAGATGCCTCTAAACTTGTTAATTTATCCAATAAGGTTAATTATTATTACTCGTCAACACCTGCGTGTGGGTCTCTGCTTCCCTCAAGGGTATTGGCCACCAGCTCATGAGGGCAGGAAGAGCAGAGGGTGGGAGGCAGGACACAAAGGGCTATGAGCACAACATAATAATAGACTTCCATCATCAGCTTCAGGGAGGCAGATGAACTTTATTCCAGGGGTGAAGGGAATATATAGGAAAAGGGAAGCAGCCAGGAGGTACTCTGATAGGTTTTCACGGTGTACTTCATTTGCATTAAACTGCATGGTCCTATCACCTATGCAAGGACATAGTACCTAATTATCATATGGGAAGTGAGGGAATTGCAGTCTGCAAGAAGCTGTGCTAGAGGCTACATCTATGATAAGCCAGGCATCTAGCTCAGGGACATCCTCTAAATAAGGACAGGCAGAGAGTAGGAGACCCCCACTGTGGGAAGGAAGCCTTTCATCTTGCATCAAGCTCAGAGAACTGTCTGGTCATAGAAGCTGCACCCTTCAGCAGCAGGGTCCTTCAACACTGTGCTGCTGAAATTCAGTCCATAGACCAGATAGAAAGTTACTGGAAATTACAATAAAATTGTAACTAACAAAATACTGAGAGTAAGTTACCTAAGATGAGATTCTGAGTTATAAACAGTACTATAGCAAAAGCATGTTCTAGTTCCATCACACATATTCTATCTCTTTTCAATTTCAGCAAATTTAAAAAAACAAGAGAAAATGTTATCAGTGCCCTAATTTTCCCCTAATGACATATAGAAGATGTTGCTCGTCACATCAAAACACTTCAGGTAGCAGCTTCCAAGAGATGGTACATTTTTTTTTTTTTTTGCTATTCATATAAAACTTGCC